>NC_135385.1:6754711-7083283 GCF_049243985.1 Paroedura picta | reverse complement strand
TTCTTGATTCATGGGCCCACTTCAAACAAATCAAAAGGCAGGGGATGATTCATCCGTCTCCTTCCCCTTTGGTCTTTTTTAGGACACTGAGCTCTCGCCACCACAGCCCGAAAGCCCGAGAAGAACTCTGTTAAAATGTACGTGGACAGAAGCCCGCCTTTGAAAACTGGGTGGCCTGGTATTGTTCCCACTGAGGGATGCCAACTCTGGCTAGGGAGGTTTCTGGAGATTTGAGGGTGGGGTCTGGGGAGGGGAAAGTGTTCGGCGGGTCTGCAGGGCCACCTAGTCCAGCATCATCCCGCCTCTCACAGTGGCCAACTAGTCCTTCACAGGTTGGGGGGAATAAGACCCTCTCCTGAGAAGACCCTCAGAAGAGCCCTGCTGGGTCGGACCAATAGCCCAACTCACCCAGTGGCCAACCGGTCCCTCTGGAGGGCCAACCACAGGGCAGGGAGACTGAGGCCTTCCTAAGAACATCTGAAGGGCCCTGGGGGATCCAACCAGGGAGGTCTCCAGGCTCCGGATCCTCCTCCTCGGTGTCCTCTGCCCCCTCTCCATTTTGTCCATGTCCTTTTCCAAGTGAGGCCTCTAGAACTGCACGCAGGGCTCCCGGTGGGGTCTGGCCAATGTAGTAGTGGGACGATGACCTCTTGCCATGTCAATGGGATGCCTCTGTTGATGCCGCCCAAGACTGCATTGGCCTTCTTGACCACCGTATCACACTGTCTGCTCCTGCTTTGCTTACAGCCCACCAGCGCCCCAAGATCTCATTCACACAGTGTCTCTCTTCTTCCTTCTCATTCTTTTGACCCAGGTGTCGGACTCTACCCTTCTGCATTGAGCTTGCCCCGGCCTGCGTCTGCGTACCAACCCTGGCCTTCTTCCTCAGCAGTCTCCCATCCACGGACTAGCCAGGGCCAGCCCTGCGTCGCTTCTGAGACCTGACCCAGTCTGGATTCAGGAAAGAGCAAGTCGCTGCTAGCAGTAATAACTGGCTATTTTAATATTGCAAATATAGCCTTTTAATAGGGGGCCTTGTTAGCAATCTACAGTTAACAATTTTATTTAGAAAAGGGCTTTTAAAAAGCTATCGAGGACACAAGCTTTGCATTCTAGCAACGCTCCGGCGGTCTCATGCCAGTTCCTTGACTTTTATCCGAGGCGATTACCCGGACAATCACTTTGATGGGCTTTGGTCCCTCCCGCGGTAATAATAATTATGCCGCCTCTCCGCAAAGTCACCCCAAACCGGTCTTTTCTTGAAGGGGAAGAAGAATGAATGCCAGCCACAAGCCCCGGAGAAGCCCCCTGGACTAGAAGGGAGCCGGGGAGATTAAAACGGAAGGAAGCCGGAGAAGTCGCTTCAGTGTGCGACTCCTTGGGCACAGCAGCTGCGGCCAGAGCCCGGCAGCCAAGCAGACTGGACCCAGGGGAAGAGCGGCAGGATCAAGAAGACAAAGCTGACAGGAGATCACAGACTTGACAGCCCCTTGGGAGCTGAATTCGCACTTGCCCAAGACTGACGTGATATTCAAGGAGGATTGTGAGTTGGAGGGAAGGTTCACCCCCAAGATGCAGAAGAAGGGGTGTTCGTCAGGAGAGCTGCACCCCGATCCGGCACGCCTGGCTGGAGCTTTGTGACACAGGGAGCCACGAATTGCAGAGCATCCGGAGTGGTGTGCAGTGAAAGAGCTGGATTCGAGTCCCGGAACAGCTTCAAGACTGACTAAATCTCCGCAGGACGAGGTTTCCGACTAAGGGAGCGCCATCTCTTGTATATCCTGAAAATCTTGTTGGTCTCTGAAATGCTTCTGGACTCAAAGCTAACAGATTTCACAGTCCACATAACTCTCCACTCGACAGAATGAAGCTATATATAACGGAGCCATCCCGGGGTCGGCCATCTCAGTCCGAACGCCTGTCATCCTCGCCGAGTTTTAATTTGGGCCTCCATGAGAGCCCATTTGTTTCTGACCAAAATTAAAACCATCCTTCCTACATCAGTTCAAGGGCCTGCATTTGTCTTAGCCAGGCTGCAAATGGTCCTGACCGAGCAGACGGGGGCCCAGAGAAAGACTCGCCGTTCCATGTTTAGGAACTCCCAGGATGCAACGGATGGATCAGAAATGCTAGCGGGGGGGGGGGGGTTGTAACTTTGGGCATATTTACAACTAGAGTTAGGCAACTGGTGCAGCATCCATTGTTTATCTATTTATCAATCTATTTCCTTCCTTCCCCTCCCTCCCTCCTTCTTCCTTCCTTCCTTCCTTCCTTCCTTCCTTCCTTCCTTCCTTCCTTCCTTCCTTCCTTCCTTCCTTCCTTCCGAAAATGGCCACACGTTCAAAACGGCACATCGCAACTTCCTGTGTTTGCTTTGGACGCCGGGGAAAGGAGGGGGAGAGGCAAGAAGGAAGGACTCTGTGGAGTTCGGAGACCCTCGGGAGATGTCTTAAAATATTTACGGAAGAGTTTGCCCGTCTGCCGCCACCTCTGTCCGTGAGCCCAGCTAAAGTGCAGATTTGGGAAAGGTCACTGCACATGGGATAAAATACGAATGGACCCAGAGATTCTTTGCCCTGTCATGGAATCACCTCGGGGAGGGGCCCTTTGAAGCCCCCCCCCGCCCGCCCAGTTCCAGGAGGAAAGGGGGCAGGGAAGCCATTCGGTTCGCTCTTCTTTGCCCTTTCCAAATGGACTTGGCACCAGAGAGAGGAATGCCGAAGGTTCTCTGTGTGTTTCTAGTTTTGGGCCCTTTGCTACAACAAACATGCCGAGAAGTCTCTCACTTGACAAAGGACGTGGACAAAAATGGAGAGGATGCAGAGGGAGAGCGGCGAGGAGGATCCGGGGCCTGGGGACCCTCCCTAGGAGGAAGGGCTGAGGGACGGGGGAACGTTCAGCTGGGAGAAGAGGAGTCGGAGAGGGGGCAGGTTGGCTGAATCCTCACTGGAGATGCTGTTGGGGATTGTACGAGGGACCTTCTGCATGCCAAGCAGGGGCTCTGCCATTGAGCCACGTCCCCTCCCCACAGCGCTCCAGGGTCCCATCACCCCCTGCCTGGCCCTTTTAGCTGGAGACGCTGCTGGGGACTCAAGCTGCTTGAAGGATAAAATAGTTTTATTTGGAAAAGAAGCAACTTTCTGAACAGGAGAGACAAGAGAGAGAGAGAGAGAGAGAGAGAGAGACCTAACTAACTGTCTAACTGGTATTCTGCATTCAGTCTGTTCTGGAGGCGATCAGAGAGGAATTATGTTCAATGGAGCCAATCAGGACAGAGGTGGGGACTCTTTGAAACGTCTCAGAGAGTTCCAGATCTAACTATGCCAACTGCAGATCTCCTCCGATGCCCTCTGAGGGCTATTCTTCATAAGCCTTGGAGTCGTGCATGCTGCAGCCTTTGTGAAAGCCAGAGCTCTGAAGGTCAAGGGCAAAGACTGAAACCGCCTCGTGAATCCTCCGGTGAAAGAGAGTTCCA
This sequence comes from Paroedura picta, assembly GCF_049243985.1. Classification (NCBI taxonomy): domain Eukaryota; kingdom Metazoa; phylum Chordata; class Lepidosauria; order Squamata; family Gekkonidae; genus Paroedura; species Paroedura picta. Next base: position 7,079,808 of record NC_135385.1, on the reverse strand, counting down.
AGGTGTGCTGACAGAGAGCAGATCCAAGACGTTCCCGGCGTCTCAAGTCACCCAACTAGAATTTTTGCACGTCAACACAATATCCCCTTGAATGAGCCGGCCGGCGAGCATCCGGCGACAGCAGCGGCATGAATTTTTGATCGGCAAAGCGAACGGAAGAAAGTCACAGCTGTTTCTTCCCTCCGCCGTCCTTAAAGAAAAGTTTTCATGAGCTTTCATGAGCTGGGGAGGGAATCTCCCCTAATCTCTATGGTAAGGACACGAGAGAGACGGGGGGAATTCTAACAGCGTCACTGTGGAAGTGCTTTTGTACTCCTGGTCTTCATCTCATCGAGGGTGGGGGGATTGGGCTCAATACGTGGGGAAAGGACTGGCTGATACAGGACACCTTCCCCATTTTAAAACCACCGTCTTCTTCCTCCGCTGCCCTCAGCCTTGCCGGCAGAGCTGCGGAAGGGATCGATCGATGCTGCCCTTTTATATTTTTAAAGCCTCCCTTTCCGTGCCATTTTCACAGCTTTTCAAAAATAATCTTCTGGAAACGCACCCAGGAAGAACCAGTCACATCCGTGGAAACGTGACTCACCCCGAGAGCCCAAGGTCGGCAGCTGCAACGTTTCCTTAAACTGAGTTTGAGGCTGTCCGCTCCAGGCCGTTCACCGAGGCAGAACGTGTGGCTCCTCGCGACAGGAAAGCCTTCAGACGTGGGCCCTCCTTCCTCCAGCCACGCCTTCCCTCGTTGGCTAGAGCTACAGGCTGGCGGGATGGCCTCTTTCCTATGCAGCAAAGGATGTCTTGCTGGAGGGACTAGAAACTTGATATTTTAAAAAGAAGCGAGGGATGGGAATCCTGGCCGTTGGCCTCTACAGGTGCCACTCAAGTCACATCTAGCTCTCCTTCCGCAGAGCCAGAGAGCTCCTCTCTGAAACCGGGCTGAATCTGTAGCGCAAGAGGGTTATTTTTTTCTCCTGATCGACTGTCAGATCCATCACGTCTCCATCGCTGCCCACGCGCCTCACCTCATGTCCGGTCGAAGCCCCGATCCCTAAATGGGGATGTTCTGCAGGATGCCCATCAAACAAATGCAGTTCTAGAGCACCACTTGGACTCAATTACGACATGCCCCGTTGCTCTAAAAGCAAAATCTGCTCTCTGAGAAAGGGGAAGAGGTCTGCCTCCCTCTGCCGATGCCAATAAAGGGCCTTTTCAGCGTGAAAAGCTCTCTCAAGCCCTCTGAGTGGCTCCCAATTTTTGCTTATTTTGACTCCGGGGCAGAAGGAGCCATTTTATTTCTTGCTGGGGGAGGAGAGGGATGCCTTCCAAGAGCAGAAGTGTTGACTGTTCCAAAACATCATAGAACAATCAGCCGCCAAGTCAATGATGTGATTTTTTTTTAAGCGAAATGCCGAATACCCAACTGAGGGTGTTGTGGATAAGCCACTTAGAGACCCAGGCTCGAATCCCCACTCGGGTGTGGAAGGGCTGGGCCAGTCGCTTCCTGCTCCTTTGAACTCCCTTCCTCCTCTGCTTGCCTCCAGAAAAGACTGCAGAACAACAGTTAGGCAGTTACACAGGACTCTCTCTCTCTCTCTCCTCGTACTCACAAAGTTTGTTTCCCTTCTGAATAAAATTGTGCAAGCAGCTTGATGTTTTGCCCTCTTGCACACTTAAAGGAACAGTTTCCATCCCCGATCAGACCTGTGTGAACACAGCCTGAGGAATCAAATCGAGCCCACGAACCCCTTTATTATCTCACCGCCACCGATACAAAAATACAAAGTGGGGTAGGAAAGAAACTTCGGACTAAAGAAGCCGTTTCCGACCGTAAGCGACCGTGATTTCCTCGTAGACGATCTCAAAGAACTTGTCCCAGGAAACCACCATGTTGTTGGTGATTTCGTCCCCCATCAGGTCCTGGCTGACACCGAGGATGGACTGGAAGAGACGCTGTCCAAAGAAGAACGGAAGCTCAAGTCAAAGTCTGGCCTGCAACAGGCAAAGCCCCTCCTGGCCTCCGTCCCGGGTCACCTGCAGGGCTGCCGCTCCCCTGATGTCTCACTACCATGCCTCCGAGGAAGCCAATGGGCTGGAGGGCCGGGACGGACTAAAGGAAAAGCTACTTGACCCAGGGAGAGGTTAAAAGGCGAAGTTCAATGCCAGAGGAGGCCGTGGTGGCCGCAGGAATAAACGGCTTTCAACGGAGATTAGATAGATTCGCGGAGGATGTCTATCAACGGCTGCTGGCCATGGTGGCTGGGGGGGACCTCCATATTCAGGAGCACTAATCTGAATACCAGAATCAGGGGACGCCTCTGTGTCCTGTGGCTGGCTCTCCAGAAATGGGATGCTAGATGAGACAGAGCCTCACAGGTCTGATCCAGCAGGGCTCTTTCCGTCTTCTCATGAAGGTCTTAGCCTCTCTGGTGTGTTGTTGGACCTCCAGCGGAACCTGTTGGCTGGACTAGGTGGACCTTCCCTGGTCTGACCCAACAGGGCTCTTCTGAGGTTCTTCTCTGAGCCCTGTGGCTGGCTCTCCAGAAGAACTGGTTGGCCACTGCTGGGTGAGACAGGAGGCTGGACTAGAGGGACCAGTGGCCTGACCCAGTGGGGCTCTCCAGAGGTTCTTATCCCGCCTGGTTCTCTGTCTCCTCTTGCTGGCCCTCCAAGGGAACGGGTTGGCTGGGCGGGCCCTTGGACTGACCCAGTGGGGCTCCCCAGAAGCCCTCCTCCCACCCCGAGCCCCAGTACCTGGAACATGGCCGAGGGCACTTTGTGGGTGTTCTTGTGGCTCTCCACCAGGCGCTGGAGCAGCTTGCAGGCGTTCTGCCAGTTCTCTATGTTTTCGATCACTTGGTTGAAGGCGGCCATGACCCTCCGGCCATGCAGGGCCACTTGCGGGTTCCGGCGCAGGTCCCCCTCTGTGGGGACAGTCTTGAAGTACCGCTTGCTCTCTGGGTGGTCGGTGAAAAATCTGTGGGGAGGCAATAAGGATGAGCACGTGCCCCAAGCGGACTGAGGGGAGGGAGCAAGGAGCCTTGGGTGGCCAGCTCTGGATGGGGGGGGGGGGTTGACCTTGGGGGTGGAGCGTGCAGAGGGCAGGGTTTGAGACGGGGCGGGGCTTGCCAGGTGCCACTGCGTTGTTGGGTAGGGAGGGCGGGGGCTGATCTCCAGTAACTCCGCTCCACATTTCCCCAAAACCAAAGAGCATCCGGCATGGGGACATCACAGATGTCGGGAGATGCGCTCTGGTTTTGGGGAATATTCAAGGGTAAAAAATCGATCTCCAACCGTAGAGTTTTGCCACAGCAGCAGCTATTGGGGCACTTTCTGAAATCCCCCAGGCCGGGGAAGCCATGCCAAGGCATCCCTAAGGGGACCGGAGGCCCTGCAGGCCCCCTTCTAAGCAGCCAGTTCCTCCCCCCCAGGGAGCTGCTCCCTGTCATCTGGAGACCAGTGGCGATTCCAGGAGCTCTCCAGACGCCAACTGGGAAGTGGCAACCCAGCTCCTGTGGCCGCTGCCTTTGGGAAAGGGGGAGGGAGGGAGCCGGTCCCACCTGATGAGGATCAGCCGTCCGTTTTCCTCGGCTTCCTCAAACAACCGACCCCAGAGCCAGCGGAGGTTCTCAATGTCGGCCGGCACCAGCGACGCGGGGGGCCTGCGGGAGAGAGGAAAAGTCGGCAATTCCTGGAGATCTGGGGAGGCAGAGTTTGGAGAGGGAGGGGCTGCCATACCACCCCCAGGGCCCTATCCCCCAACCCCCAGGAACCTGACATGCAAGGAGGGCAACCGCAGGAGAACTGGGTGAGTTCCAGCGGGCGATGCCAGCAGCCTGCCGGTGGGGCCTGGGGAGTCCCTGGTTTTACAGGTCATCTCCAGGTGACAGAGATCAGTTCCCCTTGAGAAAACGGCTGCTTTGCAAGGGGGGGGTCTCCACAGCATTATCCTCCACGGAGACCCTTCCCCACCTGAAATCCCACCCCCTCCCAGCTCCACCCCCAAAGCCTCCAAGAATTTCCAAGCCCAGAGTTGGCAAATCTACCGGATTCTCCCCTGGGTTCCACCCCCAAATCTCCAGGAATCTGACAAGCAAAGCTGGCAACCACAGGAGATCTGACGTCCCGTGACAGATGCCAACCTCCAGGGGGGAAACCCCCGGAATTCGAGCTCCTCTCCAGACAACAGAGATGGGTTCCCCTGGAGAAAACGGCTGCTTTGCAGGGGGGACGCTCCGGCCTTGTGCCCCACGGAGGTCCCTGCCGACCCCCAACCTCCAGGCGTCTCCCAGCCTGGATCGGGCCCCCTTGCCCCACTGGCTAGGGGTCAGGAAGCAGCGGACCATAGACTCTCCAGAAGAGGGGTCTAGAGAGGCCCTTCCCCTGGGGGACTCTAAGCACTCACCCCCCGGAGGACTTGCTGCCAGTGGCCGCCATGGTTGGCGCATCAGCCTGGCTGGGGGGTGGGTGGGGGGGGCAGGAGGAGCCCCGGAACTTTCCAGCAACAGAATCCCGGGAGGGACCGTTGGGACGCCGGGGGGGGGGGCTCAGAGTGGTCTTTGCAAGGATGTGTGGGGTGGGGGGGCCGACCCACAGACGCCTGCCTTCCTCTCCCGAAACACGAACTCGAGGCCCCCGGACGGGCAGTAGGTGCAGGACGGGCAAAAAGAGAGACTTTTGCCTCCGCTGCACATGCCCAGTGTGAAGGGAGGGGGCTGCCAGGGCAGCTGAGCCGTCCTCTCAAAGGACCGCGGCTGCTTCGGATCGGCAGTTCAGGCGGGAAGCCTGCAGGAGCGGCGGGAGAGGGTCACGCTCCTCCCGCCAGCGTGAATCATAAGGGGGTTTTGTCAGGAGTGCTGCCGATTTGGGCACGGCTGCCAGACGCTACGCACCGAGATGCGGAGGGTGACAGACCTGGATTGCTTGACCTGGATTCTCCTTCCCCGCCTCCCCGCCCCCCTTTACAGGCACCCAGGCCGGTGAGGACCACCACGCCGCCTAACAGAGCAGGCACGTTCTGGAGGAAAGGGAGAAGGCGGGAAGGAAACCTTGTTTGTTTCCATTTCCCATCGAGGACTTAGTTGGCAGAAATTGGAAGCAAAGCCCTGGTCAGAATTTGGAGGGGAGACCCCTAAGGGGGTCCCGGGTTGCTACGCAGAGACAGCCCACGGCCAACCACCTCTGTCTGTCTGTCTGTCTGTCTGTCTGTCTGTCTGTCTCTTATCTGGGGGGTGGTAGAGCTGCACACCTCTGGGCCCAGGCGTACTCTATCAATTACGCCCGCCTTTGTGCTTACGAGCATCTGCAGGTATTTTTAAAACACCGCGATGCAAAAAGGTGCACCAGCCCATTCTCTCCTGCCTTCCCCAGGCGTTTGGCTTTGCTTTCCAGACGCCAGCCTGGCGGAATGAATCTTCAGCACCTGCAGCCAACAGGTTCTTGGAGAGCGGCTTGCCTTTTCCCAGGACTGCTCTTCACAGGGGAGAGCGCTGCAAGGAGAAGTCAACCGGGCAACACTGATGAGAAAAAAGCAAATAATAAAGGGCCCAGGAAGGCTGGCCTTTCATTAGGCACTTTCAGAAGGGTGGAGCTGGGCAAGCAGTGGGCGGGAAGAGCTGGCTTTTCAAGGCAAGAGGTTCAGCTTAGAAGAATAGGAAGAGTCGGGTTGTATACCCTGCTTTTCGCTGCCCGAAGGAGTCCCAAAGTGGCCTACCAACCCACACAGCAAGACACCCTGCAAGAGAGGTGGGGCTGAGGGAGGCCTGAGAGAACAGCTCTGAGAGAACTGGGACTGGCTCAAGGTCCCCCATCTGGCTGCCTGTGGAGGAGCGGAGGGGAATCCAACCCAGCTGGCCAGATTAGAAGCCGCCGTCCTTAACCACGAGGCCACGCTGGGTCTCTCCAGAGAAAACAGAGGCTGGTGCTTCAGTGTCCTGCAAGTCCTCCTGGCTCTCATGTCAGAAGTGGCTTCTCTTCTGGGTGCTGAGTAATCCGATGCCTGTCCTCCCGGCTTCCGTCTGCAAACCAATTAGCATTCAGCTACGAACGGAGACCCGTGTCCCTTCTGTGACCAGCTGGGCCAAAAGGTCCGTCCCTCCAGCGGCTTTATGGGCAGTGGCGCCAGCCGGCCGCCCTCTCCGCTCTCTGAGCACAGACTGGCTGGAGTCGTTTCCCGGAAAGGCCCAGACTCCTTTTCTGAGAAATCAGACCTGACAGCGGGGTGGCTGAAAGGGGCCCGAAGCCACGGACACGCGCAAGGTGGGCGTTCCCCCCACAGAAGCGGCTACTTCTCAGCGGAAAAACAACAGCGAGAAAGATGAAAAACTCTGCCTGTGTGCTCGGGGAGCTATGCGGACACGCCCCAAGGCCCTCCTTCAAAATATGCATTGTTTATTCACTAATTGCGTAAAGATGGGATGGGATGAGAGATCTGGTGGGAACGAACAGCCAACAGGAGGCACTGGTTGAGTGGCAGACAATGCCCGGCAGGTTTTTGTCTCTTGGGGGCATTTCCTCCCTATCAAAGCCAGACCCTTGTCAAAAATGGCCTGTGGTGGTCCCCTAGTCCAAGTAAAACTGGGAGGCAAAATTCTCCCCGCCTTGGTAGCCTCCGATGCACCACGATGGCCATTCCCATCACCTCTGCAGCATGTCCTAGAACATCCTCTGGAAGTGACCTCATATCCTTCCCAGGGACGGCCACCCCAATGGCCGGGCAGCTGCGTTGGCACACCTCTATCCCCGTGGAGCATTCCTGCCGCCATCTGCAGGGCCTCCGAGGCCTCGGCTGCTTGTTTGAAGACATGTTTGTATGCTAACAAGAGAAGAGAATAGGGGCTGGGGGAGGCCGGCCAAAATCCACAGTGCAATGAAAGAACAAATATTCCAGGCACCGGTAACGCTTTCACGGGAGCCGTTGGGGAGGTGTGATTGGCATTCCACCCGACGCGGAGGTGGCAAGGAGAGACCCAGAAACATGTGCGGCCGGTAACTACCTGCCTTCCCAGAGGATGGGAGGCTGTCAAGCAATAAATGCAGGAGATGTTAAAAATATTTTCCCCGTCTTCAAGGTTACAAGGGAGACAGCGTTGAGCGGGAAACCCTCGGGAAGGACGGAAACGTCAGCTGATCCAAGAGTCTGGAGGGAAAGGAAGGAAGGAAGGAAGGAAGGAAGGAAGGAAGGAAGGAAGGAAGGAAGGAAGGAAGGAAGGAAGGAAGGAAGGAAGGAAGGAAGGAGAAGGAAGGAAGGAAGGAAGGAAGGAAGGAAGGAAGGAAGGAAGGAAGGAAGGAAGGAAGGAAGGAAGGAAGGAAGGAAGGAAGGAAGGAAGGAGAAGGAAGGAAGGAAGGAAGGAAGGAAGGAAGGAAGGAAGGAAAAGAGGCAAGGAGGGAGGGAAAGGAAGGAAGATGTTTTGTACCCCACTTTTCACTACCCCAAGGAGTCCAGAATTGATTTACAAACCCCTTTCCCTTCCTCTCCCCACAACAGACAACCTGTGACAGAGCTGGGGCTGAGAGAGCTCTGAGAGAACTGTGACTGGCCCAAGGGCACCCAGCGGGCTGCCTGTGCAGGAGAAGGAGTGGCGAATCAAACTCGAATCCCCAGACCAGAGGCTGCCTCTCTTAACCACGCTGGCTCACATTTCTGCATCTTTATGAGGTTCAGTTATGCTGTAAGTATGGTTGTCCCCTCTGGGTTTAGGACTGCCTGGAAATACGAGGGAGGGGCGGGGAGGGCAGGGTTTAGGGAGGGGAGAGACCTTGGTAGGGCCTACAGCCATCCAGTCCACCTTCCAAAGCAGCTGCTTGCTCCCGGAGAATTCAGGACAGGAGACGGGTTGTCCTTCCAGGTCAATCTTGTCTGCTCAGGGCGGCCGGCAGCCGCTCTCCAGGGTCTGAGGGGGAGGTCTGCCTGGTCCTTTCAACTGGGGAGGCCAGGGATTGAACCGGGGACCTCCTGCATGCCAAGCAGAGGCTCTGCCACTCAAGCCCGGCCCCAGCCAACGCTGCATCCCGCAAAACTTAACCTTTGTCGTCGGCTCTATCCCGGCACATTCTGTCCTCTCCATGACGGTGCATAGCCAGTAGCCATCCAAGCATCAGTGCTCATGAAAGAAACATGTTCTAACCCGGTCACCCTTGTCAGAAAGCCTCCTCGGTAACCGTGTAAGCGTCAAGGGGTCTTTGTTGCCCATTTGGAAGACGGCGGGCTGTACACAACGATGCCGTCTCCTCCGACGCGAGACAATTGCATTTCTGCTATGATATTTTGGCATTCTGCGGGTGGGGACAAAACAAGCCAAGGGATGACGTGATGCGTCTCCGCTGGAGACTCGGGAATCTTCGGCGTTGAGCAATGGTGCTCCTGAAGGCCACGTTTAAAAACAAAACGGTCCCCTCCCAAGAAATGTAACGATGGAGCCCAAATAACTTTGTTAGAGATGCGCTTCTCCCTCTGAGCGAGAGATATTTGACAGCGCACCATCCGAAGTTAGCTGCCAAACACCAGTGAGGGGTCACCGAAGAGATGAAGGGGGATGATTAATTCCGCAGCGGTGGTGGGGAGGATTAATTTGCAGCCCTTGGCCGCCAAAATAAATTCCCTTTGTCAGCAAATGCGCTCTCTCCGAGAGGGAGGGGGAGACGCAGGCATTTCATCGGTAAAGTCAAAGCGGGAGGCAGAAACTGGAGACGGGAGAAATGAAGCAGGCTCCAGTGCCCAGAACTCGACAGATGGGAGGGTGGACCCTCCGGGGTCTGACCCGACAGGCCTCTTCTGATGTTCTTCTCAAGAGAAGGCCTCGGCCTCTGCTCTGTGGTTGGCCCTCCAGAGGAACTGCTTGGCTCCTGTGTGAGGCAGGAGGCTGGACTAGATGGACTCTCACTGGTCTGACCCTGCACAATCAAGACGTCACAGGAACCCTAAAGGCAATTTCCCTGCACGACTGCACATCCTGCGGTCCTGATCCAGTTCCCGGCGGATCCCGAGCTGCAATTTAGCAGGGACGCCGGCCTGCGTCGCCGTCTCCTCCTGTCATTTGACAAACAAATTTGTTATGCCTTTAATTAAACTCCACTAAATAAAGGGCAGGGGAAAGGAAGGAGCGAGAGAGCTTTCATTATTGGGTTTTTTTTTTTTTCAAGAACAAGCCTTGTGTGAAATTTCTGGTGTACTTGTTTGGAGGATTAAAAAGTTGAGCATGAAAATGTATTATTGATTCGTCTCGGCAAAGTGCCGTAGAGCGCGCATCTCAGGCATGCATTATTGATTAAAGCATTCCGCAATCCCAACCTTTCACCGGACTTCATCAGGCCAGGAGTAGTTTAAAAAAACAAACAACTTCCCCTGAACGAGCCACTCCGCAGCTGGGCTTAGGGGCAAGTTGCTACGGTCGGTGGTCCCATCACCACTGGGCAGCTCTCAAACAAACTCAGGCTTCAGCGAGGTAGAAAACCACTCTCTTCTGCTTCTGCTTCTGCTTCTGCTTCTGCTTCTGCTTCTGCTTCTGCTTCTGCTTCTTCTTCTTCTTCTTCTTCTTCTTCTTCTTCTTCTTCTTCTTCTTCTTCTTCTTCTAAATGGATGCTCCTCCTCCTATATCTCTAGGGCAATCCCCCCCCTCAAAAAAACCCAACTGCACACAAGACAACAACACAATCAAATAAATAAATAAATATAAAACAATAAAACGGCATCCAAAGATGCAGAACACGGGACCAGAACTTACAGCGGAATAAAACCCATCCACAGCAACAACCAAAGACTCAACAAAAGAGCCACAGTGGCAGCACACCCCGCAGGAGGCATTGAATAGGCCACAAAAAGGACCAACATGCAAGAAAATAAGAGATGTTTGGCCCAGTGCCCCAAAAGCCATTCACTTGTATGCCACATGATGAATCCCGCGGCTGGGACACAAATGAGGCGCCATAAGAACGAAAGCTCTGCCCAGGGAAGTATTGGGTTGAGTCTCCCCCTTCCCTGTATCCAGATGTGCTATTCATGCATTCCAGATACCACCGAAGGCCCTTTTTCACACTCGGAATCCCAGCCCAAAAAAGAGCTCCGCGGAACACAGCAGAGACTTCTGCCGCTGGACAGATGAAAACAGACTGACCATCCGGCCGGCGCACGCGGATTTTCGTTGGCAGCTGCCTCCGTTTCTTGTCCACATTTCTGGGTCACTCCTGCGGCGAACAGCCGTCCAGCTCAGCGGCTGGAGGGTGGCCAAAGCACACCTGCCTCCCTCTGATAGCGAAGCCATTAATTGCCCACAGGCGTGGAGCTGCTGACATCCTTGTAGGAGACAGGACAGATTATCTGCGTGCCGAAACAGCAGCGCAAGGAGCACCGGCCGGCCGTCCCGCCTTCTGGGATCCTCCCTGCTGCCACCTGGGCCGGCTCCCTGTTTTGAGCTCAGGAATCTCGACGCCTGCAAAGAGCAGGGAGAGGAACCAGGGGTGGCCTCTCGACTTGGGCATGTATGTCCAATGATCTGGCGGTCAAAGTGGACCCTTTCTGTTCCCTTTTCACCGGGCGTAAAGCTGGTTGGATCCAACCCATTTGTTTTTCAATGTGTCCGTGGGAAGGCCCTGGCTCCGTGGGACAAGCCCCTGCTTGGCATGCAGAAGATCCCGGGTTCAATCCCTGGTGTCTCTAGTTTCACAGCAGAATTCTCTGATGCCCAGAGGAAATGAGAAATGTTTGCTGGCTAGGGACGAATATCTTGCAGGGCCAGAACCAGCCGTCACAGATCAAAGAAGTTTTTTATCCCCCTGTTGAGAATTGTAAACATTTGTTATATACAACTGTGTGCGTCTGCGTGTTGACCTTTGATGAAGATTAGTAAGATCGAAGCACGTTCGGACTGAACTGGCTGGCTTTACTGGGATACTCACAGAGATGTTTTCTGTGTGCCAAATAGATATGGTTTTATGGGTTTTATACATTTTTGAGCTCTGTTTTCCTGCCTTTGGTTTTCTCTCTAGCCTTTTGGGTTCTCGACTGGCCCAAGGTCAGCCAGCTGGGTGCATGTGGAGGAGGAGCAAGGAATCGAACCTGGTTCTCCAGATTAGAAACCACTGCCGATTAGAGACCATGATGCCACGCTGGCTCGAAGCGCACGCTAAGCGCACGGACCAAACCCCTCCTAATTAATTCCGAGCTGCTCCTACATTCCCCTTGTTCGTGTTACCTGTGTTTTAAAAACTGCATAACTTGACTTAATTAGCTCAGACAGCCATCTCCTCTAATAATGTTCGTCAGGTCGCAGTGATCGCTGCACGCTGCCGCTCCTTGTTGCCGCCAGGGCCGGGGACGAAGCGCTAGTGCTGCACAAGGCCTGGTCCCCCCTTGCCTTTGGCCAACACCCTTGGAAGGAAGGCGGCAGAGCTCCGGCACAAGTGCCAAATGGACTCCAAGACAGACCTGGCAGTGGGGCCACGGACCGGGCGCCGGAGGCTTCCTGGTCACACGTGCTGCCGACTTCTCAGCATTGCCCGAAGGAAGAGCAAGGGGAAGGAATGAGCAAGGAGGCTGGAAAGCGGGGAGGCCCTCCCAGTTCTGGCCCCACTGGGGCACCTCCTGATGGCACCTGGGCTTGGGCCAAAAAAGATGAGGCCGGCTGAGCCATTGGCCTGATCCAACGTGGCTTCTCTTGTGTTCTGATGTCTGGGGCAGGGATACTCTGTCTCCTTGGTGCTTGAGGGGGCCACAGTGGAAGGGCTCCTGGAGTTCTGGTCCTGCTGGTGGACCTCCTGAAGGCACCTGGGGTTGGGCCATTTTGCTGGACTGGTTGGGCCATTGGCCTGATCCGACATGGCTTCTCTGATGTCTGGGGCAGGGGTGCTCTGTCTTCTTGATGCTTGAGAGGTCACAGTGGGAGGGCTTCTGGAGTTCTGGTCCTGCTGGTGGACCTCCTGATGGCCTGTCTTCTTGGTGCTGGGAGTGATGTGGGGTGTGGAGGGAGCTCAGTGGTGTCTAATGCTATGGAGGCCCCTCTCCAGAGCAGCCATTTTCTCCAGGGGACCCGACCTCTGTCGCCTGGGGGTGAGGGGAGGTGACTGCCAGCCCCTTTGAGACTCCTGAGGGGAGAGGAGAGCAGGGTACAAATCCCCAACTTTTCTTCTTCTTCCCAGATTCTGAATTCCGGTGCTCCTTACTCTGGGAAAGTCCAGGGGGCCGAAAGCCGTTTCTGCAGAAAGGAACGGTTTCATTTCCACAAAGCCGCTCTGCCGATTAACCGTTAAACCGCGTGACGAGCGCCATCGTGACAGACCCGAAGACGAGGCTGACAGCGGTGCCCAGCTTGGGGGGACTCAGCAGCCACAAAAACCTTTTCCTGCTCCATGAATTTCTAACTCAGGCTGGCATTTTCACGCAAGCCGTGTTTGGCTGGATTCGGAGGGAGGCAGGCCAAGTTCTCTGCCGCACACAGCGCATTCCGTATCTGCACGGGAGTCTTCCCCTCCGGCCTTCGCCCTGGAAGTGCACGCTGGCCCCGCTGCCGTGCTCCCCACCCCGCCCTCCACGCCGGGCAGCTGTGCGGCATTCCGGCTTGTGCCGAGTTCAATTATTCATGGCCCCCGATTAATATTTTATAGATTTGCCTGCCTCCATCGTGACGGGCACCTTATGCATTATGAACACGTCCCGATCCGAGGCAGGAGCAGGCGTAGATGATGAGGGGGGAAAGGAAAGAGCGAGGATCTGTGGAAGCTCCCTGGATTCTTGTAGGGAGGCTAAGCATAAATGTCTTAAATAAAAGTGGACCACAGAGGGTCAGTGGTTCTTCCCGTGACGCGTGGCATCCTTCCTGATATCTAGGTAGAACTGGGGTCGTTTTTGCCATCACGAGGACAGGTAGACACAAGTTCAGGTGCATCGGAGAGAAGCAGGAGGGGGGGGGGATAGTCACAGCCATTACATCCTACACTTTAGATCTTTGCATATGAATGAGCCGAAATCCTGGTTAAATTAACCATTGCCGTTCATTCGACCAAACGCTCGCCAATTGGGATCAATTATCAGAAAGGGCCCCTGAAAACTCTGCCCAGCCCTGGCATTTTCTATCTGGGCGAGGTCCTTCTTTGATATGGTAATAGCCAAGGCAAGGGCAGAAGGAAGGTCCAAATTAATCTCCTTTGAAACATAAAAGGTGAACCAGAAGACGGGCGCTGATGCGGGCGGCAGGAAATTAACTAACTTTCAAGCATTGAGCACAGAAAAAGAGGCTTTATCTTCCTTGAGGAAGAGAGCGAGGGCCTTGCCGGGAGAGAGAGAGAGAGATTGCCGGCAAAGTCGCTCAGCACCGGCCATCACCACCACCGCGGAGTCAAAGGAACTCTGTTTAATGCGCCACATGACTCAGCAAAGGCAGGATGGGCAGGGAAAGGGAGAGGAGCTCAGCTGCAGAGGGGCTTTGTGCTGTCGAGGGCATTGCTGACACATGTGAACAAAACGTTTGTGAAAATGCCTCCAGGGGAGGAAGATAGGAACACAGAGCTGGAAGTGAACCCAAAGGTCATCTAGCTCAACCCCCTGCACAATGCAGGGCATCCACAACTACCCCCACTCTCCCGTACGGACCCTTGCTCTGGGCCCAAAGGAAGGCAAAGAAGCCTCCAGGATCACTGGGCCAAGCTGGCCTGCGGGGACACTCTCCGACCCCTAACTGGCAACCAGCAATACTCTGGGCATGGATGAAAGGGCCACAAGAGCTGGTGAACACTGGGGTCGTGATGGGGGGGCGGGCAAGTGCAAAGCACCCCCAGACGTCCCTTGCTTGGCTGCCAGAGCACCTTAGGACCTCCCGGCTACACAACCCACACGCCAAGAAATAAATAGTGGGTGGAAGCCACCCCTCCGGAAAGGAAACGGGATCTTTGCACCGTCTCTGTCCTTCCAAGTCAAGGTGTGAAATGCCCCATCCAGCCTCCGGAATGCGGGATCTCCGTCGGGGTTCACATTCCCGCCATGCGCCCAACCAGCCCCAAGACCCCCAGCTTGGGGCAGCGACAGCGGGGAGGCAAGGCCTTCCGTCCACCCCCCACCCCCACGCCCACACCACTGCCAATCGTTCCGTTCAGGAAAGGGACGGAAAAGCTGCCAAGCCGTTCCGAAAAATGATCGTTCTGTTGCGGTGCCAAATCGCTGGAAAGTTAATTCAATTAGCGGCTTTGCAAGCCAGCGGCCAGAGCCGGGCCAGGTTTCAAGGAGCGGCTCAGGGAAAACACGGGGCGAGATTCGGAAAGGTCAGCGCACTCCGACAAGCTCTTTCATTAAAAGCCCCAGTCAATCAGGAGAGGCCTGAACTGCCGTGATTTTTGTAAAAATGATTTTCCTTCCTTGCCATGAAAAAGGAGCTGATCCGGTGCAAATAGCATCTAAGTAGACACTTCCAGTGGGGCCGTAGGGGATCGGGTTGCTCACAGAAGGGGAGAGGAAGCGAGAGAGCCAAAAAGCTTTCTTTTGATGTGACTTGAGCAGATCCTGCCAAGACTCTGTCCATTTTGAAGGGTCCCTTGAATGTACACGCTGGGCTCCAGCCGCCAGCGGTCTAGAAAACAGGAAAACCACAGCGGCTAGGATTGCGCCGTGAAAGGGCTGGCTCTTCCTGCCGTTCCTTCCTGGGTTTCACAAGCCGATGCCAAGAGGCGAAGAACAAGTATCTGGTTTCCCCCCAAACACACACACACACACAAGGTGCCACCACAACCAGCCTTGGGAGGACATGGGGAGGAGATGGGGTAGACCGATTCATGGAGGGGGGGGGACTTCCATCCTCAGAATCCCAGGCAGCATCAGGCCTCTCGGGGCCTGACCGAACATGTTGTGAACATTGTGCGTTACGGGGCTGGAAAGCAAGGACGTGTCCATCTGAGTGCACGACCTCCCAACGGGGCTGGGGAAGAAGGAGCCAGAAAACATTCCCATGCCCAGGCCGAACCGCACACGGCCTCCTCCCCAACGCGTCTGGCACCCCAAATAGGCCGTGTGACGCATCGTGCCCGGCGCACGAATTCCAAGGCCCGGCCGTGATGCAGCTACCTGAGCCGCCTCGTGGAAGCCCGTCTCTTTTCCTGCTCCTAATGAAATGGCAGCTGCCATCGCTCGGCCGAAAGAACGGTCTCGCCCACCCCCTCGTTCCTTGCCGACACGTCTTCGAACGCCTCAGGGCGAAGATAGCTCCGGAGGACGGGACGCGCTCCCTCTCTGATCTCCAGGGGACGGCGCTTTGTTTATAATTAGAATTACGCACCACGACCTTCTGGACTCGCACTGAGAATTAAAAATTCATTTCCTCGCAGGGGCGGATGTCTCTCGAGTCTCACAGTCAGCACAAAAGCCCTCGGTCGAGTCCCGCCAGCCACAGACTCAGTGAAGCAAGGTTGAACGACAGGGGCAAAGGCACGCCGGCATTCAGGGATGCTCTTAATCTTTAACACTGATTTGTCCTCTGTCTCTCCTGATGTTGCTCCTGGCTTCTTCCTCGAGAGGACAAGCAGAAGAAACAGAAGGGAAGCTGTTCCCAGAGAGGAACGTATGGAGGAGAAGTCCCAGATTGGTTCTTAGCCACGAGGTGTAGATGGGATGTTTTGTTTGGGGCAGGGATGCTCTGCATTCTTGGTGCTTAAGGGGCCACACTGGAAGTGATTCAGGAGTTCTGGCCCTGCTGGTAGACCTCCTGATGGCCCATGCGTGTGGGCCACCATGCGGCTGAGAGTTGGACTGGAGGGGCCCCTGGCCTGATCCAACAGGGATGGTTTGTTTGGACTTGATAGCAAAGAAGACCAACAAATTCATGTCATGTACACCTGGTCTGAAAAAGGCCTGAAATTAGGGATTTGTCCAGGATTGCAATGGATTCTAGGGATTTCCTTTGCAACCCCACAGATGCTTGGTTGGAAGGATAGCAATTAATTCAACTTCAGCCCCCCCCCCCAAAAAAAAACCACAACGGTCTTGCAATGAGAAGGGAGATAAGCCCTTCTCTGCCCCCAAATTACGACTGGCTCCTATTGCTAGCTGTAATTATCCTCCTGGGGCGGGGAGGTGCTAACAAGGAAATTGCTAGGGCAGTTGTGAAAGCCAGCAATTACTGGACTCCTGTTTAAAAACCTACCTCCCTATTATGTCGGCAGCTCCTCCGGCGTGCCTGTCATCCTCCCTGCACAACCGAGGAATCCCGGCATCAAAACGGCCGCGGATCGGCCGGAACGGATTCCACTTTCTTCCCTGTTCACTTCACCCTCCACACCTGTAATTAGTGAGACAGCAGTAAGGAAGTCGGGTCCATCCTGCAAGAGAACTGGAAAGTATCTAGGGAGATATATATATATATATATATTAAACTGTGCAATTCCCAATCTGGTCTTGAGGGAGGGAAAGAGTTGGTTTTTATATCCCACTTTTCACTGCCCACAGACATCCTGGGAGGTAGGTGGGGCTGAGAGAGCTCTGTGAGAACCACTTCTAACAAGACTGTGACTAGCCCAAGGTGGAGGAGGAGTGGGAAATCGAACCTGGCTCTCCAGATGAGATACTGCAGCTGTTGGGTGCCTAACAGAACAGGGGGCGTGGAGAAGATGTGTGTTTAGCATAGTTAGACCGGGAACTTCCTGGTATTTTCCAGATTTGTTCTTCCGGTGTCCCGGTTGGCTCCATAGAAGACTTTGTGCTCCTTGAGCACCCTTCCTCCCAGCTTGCCTCCAGAACAGCAGTTGCACAGGCAGGATGGCTGCAGAACGGTTAGTTAGGTCTCCCTGTTGCATCCTTCTAGCAGCCTGTCGCTCCTCTGCGTCTCCACAGTCCGCCTGCTCTCCCTAGCTCTGTGGGTCAACGCCAGCCAGGCATTCAAGGCTGTGTGGCCATTCGTTTAGAAAAGGGCCCAGATCGCTGCCAACAAAATTCAAAGGCTGAAGGCTGGAGGAAAGGCCGAGATCTGCACATTTCTCCCCTCTGCTGGCTGGAAATCTCTCCCCCCCCCCTCCCTCCTCTTTCTGATCCGTTCTCCGAGCCATCACCATCTGCCGTCTGCAGTGACAATCTTCCCCTCAACCTTCTCCCCCAGCAGCTTTTTCACCTCCCTTTCAGAAAGGGAAAGATTGACCCAGTTCCTGCCGACGGCTTCTCTTCCTCTCCCGCCCCCTCGGCCCCCCCACAGCCCCTCCGCCCCTCCAGGGTCCGCTCTTCCCTCCTTTCGTGTCAGGGGCTCTCGTCCGCTCTGCCCACCCCCCACCCCCCCTCCGACTAGCCTGACCAACCTCAAACTCTCATCCCTGCTGCCATCTCGCCGTCTCCCGTGTGCTTTCTCAGCCTCTGCCGTTCCCCCGTCCTGCCCTCTCTCTTCTCAGACCATTCGGGACCATTTCTCCTGTTCTCCAAGTCCTGCCCCTTGACCTGGTTAAACACGGCACCCGGGTGGCATCCTGGTTCGAGGGTCAGATCTTGGAGACACAAGTTCAGGTCCCCGTTCTGCCACGGAAGCTCATAGGGTGACCTCGGGCCTGTCGCACTCTCTCAGCCTGACCTGCCTCACAGGGTTGGTGTGAGGATGAAACGGAGGACAGGAGGAAGGGAGGCAAGGGACAGGATGCTAGCCAGTGTGGGCCCACCTTGATTTGGTCTTCTCCTGCTCCTAACCGGGTGTTTCCAGCAGCCCTCCCCGCAGGGTGCCCTTGAGGCCCCGGGAGAAGGACCGCTCTCTGGTCCTGCCTCAGTGGCCCGTGACAGGCAGCGCCTTCCCCGCCATTAGTGACGGCCAGGCAGCATTTTCCGACCGCTCTCCTCTCTGCTTGGCACAGCGATCCATTTCAGTGGCGCGGAGGGCTGTCAGGGTCCATTAGTGGCCAAGTCCTCTTGACGCTCCGTCGGGATGGCGAGGCGGTGCTCCGACCATACGTGAAATGGCTACATTTGTCCGCAGGAGTGATGCTGACCAGGTGGCGCCCCCGGTTGCAGCTCCCTCTCTGCAGGGCTGGGCCAGGGGAAGGGAAGGGCGTGGCAAGGTGGGCGTGGAGGCATTTTGGGCCGCAGTACCCACGCACCTCTTCAGGTAAGGCGATCCTGGGTGGAACCAGGGACACGCTGGGGGCACAGGAAGACCCCAGAGGTCTAGTGGGAACCCGCCGGGCACGAATGACTCCCTGTGCTCTCTTGGGAGTGCAGAAGGGAGGCAAACAAGAAGCCCAGTCTAGCTTCTGGTGTTGCAGCAATAAGGAGGAGGAGGAGGAGGAGGAGGAGGAGGAGGAGGAGGAGATGATGTGGGCTGGAAATCTCCTTTTCTCCAAATCTGGGTCAAAAGAGCACTGTGGGTCACTGAGGGAATTCCTCTAGCCGATGAGAAATCGTCCGTGGCCACTCCCCGTGGACCATATCCAAGAGCTAGAAATGACAATTGGAAATGGGTCCATCCTCGACGGTGAGCAAGCAATATCTTGCAAAGGAGACAATCCGTGGGGGGGGGGGGATTGAGGGTTTCTTGTTTTTCATGCTGGAGGCAGAGAAGTCTGGCGAGGAACCCCTTGAGAGCAGGAGAGCCGGCCACGATCCTGCCCAATTCTATTACGGCGAGCGTCCTGAGCCGGCCAGCTGTTTCCCTTTAAAGGGTAGGCCCACAAGGCCAAAGCCCCCCTTCATCCGGACAGAGGTTGAGCTAAGTCTTCCAGATGCTCTAAACAGCCCATAACGAGCAGTGCCGCAAATGCCACATGGGCCCCACGACAAGCAAAGTTGGGGGCATTTTGTTCCGCCAGCGCTTGGCAATCAAGTCCCCGTGTCAGAGTTGGGGCCACGTGCTGTCCGAAGGGTGGTGCTCACGAGAGAGGTGGGCGATGCCTTGTCGCCTTCTTGCCCAGCCGACTTCCTGGAATCTGCACTCTCTTGCCTGTTTTCACCTCCGGCCTCCCCCACTCACCCCCTTGGGGGCCACTTTATGCCACTCTGCATCCTTTTCTCTCCCTTTGCACCCTCGATGCCACGGAGGTGCTAAAAGGATCCCGGGGGGGTGTTTGAATTAAAGGCGCGGCTTCCCATGGGAGAAATTGAGGGCACAGAAATGCACAACGGCACCGAAAAGAGCACCGGGCCGAAAAGAGCATCGGGTGCCCACAGGATAATGGCCCTCACAAACACCCCCCCCCCAATCCCACGTTCATTATCCTGCTCCCGCCTTCCACATATGTCCGTCCTGCTGTGTCGCCTCTATTAATAGAGCTTCACTGACTCGGGAGTGAATTTAAGGCTGTGTATATTTCCTAATTAGCGGAATATACAACCGGCGATTAGCATGTAATATTGCTGACGCTGGTGGAAAAACGGTGTCCTTTTTCCTCCCCTGCCAAGAAACTGTACAGCGTCGCATCGTACCTCTGACTTAATATCCCTTTCATCGTCCGGGACGTGGGATCTCCTGCTTCTGTTCTCTGGGCCTCCTAGTCCTGGTTCCTTTTCTTCTCTTTTGGCTCAGTTTGTGGGGCAGGGCAGAAAAACCAGCTCTTCTTCTTCTTCTTCTTGGTTAGAAGCAGTGGGCTGTCACCTGGAGAACCAGGTTTGATTCCCACTTCTCCTCCACATGCTGGGTGACCTTGGGCTAGTCACAGTTCTCTTAAGAACTGTTCTCACAGAGCAGTTCTCTCAGAGCTCTCTCAGTACAACCTACCTCACAGGATATCTGCTGTGGGGAGAAGAAGGGAATGGGGTTTGTTAGCTGCTTGGCGATTTCTTTCGGTAGTGAAAAACAGAGCATAACAAAATCACTCTTCTTAATTTTTTCACTGAGAAACTTTTACTTCATTTCTTATTCCCTTTTCCTTTCTTCTTCTTATTGGTTCTTCTTTTCTGTATTTTAATCTCATTGTATTAATGCTTTCAATAGAGATCTAATTTTTAAAGGAGATAACCCTAGAGGGTCGTCGTAATTCAGCAGTGACTTGGCGTTGGGGAAAAATGAATCCAGAAATTGTCCGAGCGAGTTTCGAACGCAGGTCTCTCCGGTCCTAGTCTGACATTCTTAGTACTACACTACAGTGCTGCTGCCTGGCCAAAAGCACGCACTTCCCTGCATCTGATCCAGAACGCAAGGAGGGGAAACGGGCAGAAAGGATGAGCACGCGGTTCTGTTCCCCCACATGGAACCAAATGGCAAAGATTTTGTAAAGCTCTCAAAATGTCGGCAAGACGCCCTCAAATGCAGGGCCGGGAAGGAGACGGCTGCGATCCCTTCCACAATGGCGGAGAGGCAGCGACCCGTGGCGGGAGGACGGAGTGCCCCTATTATCCTCCGTGACACGCCGGAGGGAATGTGGATTTGGAATCCATGCAAGAAGGAACGAGCTCTCTTGGCTTTCCAACGGGGAAGCTCATGAATCATCGGGTGACAGGCCCCGGCTAATTACCGTCCTCTCCGTAGCAGGCAATATCTTTGTCCGAGGGCGCTTAATTGGGAATTATCTGGAGAGCACTGAGTGCCACGCAGGGGCCGGCGGCGGGCACCTCGGAGACTGGGAGGAAACCTGAACTTGTTGGCCTGAACTAGTTTGGGCTCCTGTGTCATGAGTGAAGGAAGGAAGGCCGTGGCACTAAACGGTGCAGCCTCCCCTGGTGTTTGTCCCAAAACAGATTCTCCAGTGTTTCGGGGACTTCTTCCTCTTCCTAAGGCAACGCATGAACTGTTGCTGCTCTGCGCTTCTGTCACTCCCAGACTGGACTACTACCGTGCATTTTATGTGGGGCTGCCCTAGAAGGCGTCTCAGACCCTTCTGCTAAAGTGGTGTTGAGACTCACATCTGGTTCAGCCTCTCAAAACACATCACTCCCATGCTGTATCGCCTCGAATGCCGTGTTTTTGTCAGAACCAAATTGGACACAAGTGCAGCCACCAGCAACACCCCTACTCCCCGCCAACACAAACACACGGAGGTGCCTTCCACAAAGGCTGCCAGTGGGTCTCCAGAGCCTTGGCCTGAGTTCCTCCATATCCCCTCCTGCCTGGCCCTTCCCCATAACTTCCCATCTGCTTCTCTCAGGCCTCCCCACTCAGGCCCCGTGCCCTCTGGACCCACCTGCCTGGCACACCCCGACGCCAGTCTTAAGGTCAGCAATGGATTCGTCACCCGGCTTTGCTTGTGGGATTGTCTAAAGAACACAAGGCCAGGATGCATCCACCTTACCAAACCCAGAATCCATCCATAAACACCCCCACCCCCCAGCAGAACATCACTCTGGGTCAAGAAGAGCTTTTTGTCTTACAGACTGAAATAATGTCTTCAAATAAGCTTTTTCTTTCACCATGTGGCCAGCAGGACAGTAAATCCAGCTTTAAAATCCCAAGCTGGAATTGTGAATTTAAAGTGCCAAGTAAGACTGGACAAGAGCCACCAAGTTAGGACTGCCAACTCCAGGTTCGGAAATCCCTGGGGACTTGGTGGATGGAGCATGGGAAAGACGTGGGCAGCGGAGGGGCCTTAGCCGGGTGCAAGACCCTAGACTCTGCCCTCCAGGGGGATCTCTCCCTCTCTCAGAGAACAGTTGCAATCCCAGCCCCACTTTAGGCCGGAATAAGGGGCTTTCTAAAATCTCATCCCTTCTGCGGGGAGGGAAACCCTTCCCACCAAACCTCTCATGTGAGGTCCATCAAGGCCCTAGAGAAATACAGAACCCCCTGGGGGGAAAGAGCCTTCCCTTTTCCTGCCCTGCTTTGCCCCTCCCTCCCTCCTCTCTCCCTTCCTTGACAAAAAGCAACAAAATGACTCCAGACGTTCAAGCTGCCGGGAGTGCCGCGTGCCCCCTTCCAAATGCGGGACTGCAGATGGGCCCCCAAAGCTTTGTTCTGCCAGTGTGGAGCTGCCATCTGCCGCGGCGCACAAGAAGCGGTCTTTTTTTAACCCATCCCCCAAAAGGGGGTGACTTTCACTGAGAGTTTTGTAGCCGTCTTAGCCTCATTTCTAGCATAGCACTAAATAACGCCATTTCAGTCCCTTTGGGCAACTGTTTGTTAATGGATTTTGCCCTTTTCGCAAAGCAAAACGCTGTGGCAGAGCGACGTGGATGGGGGTTGGGACCACGCAGTTTTGTGCGTGTGGAAGCACCCAGAATACATCTGCCCCGAAGAATCAGCCCCTGGTCAGTTCCCTGAGCCATGGGGTGGCCAGTTCTGGAGCCTGCCCTCCAAAGCAGCCATGGGCTTATTTCTCTCCCCGCAGGGCTATGCCTTGCCCCTGGTCTGTCGACACCGGTTCCTCTCGTAGAGTTGATTTCCACGCAGGCTTCCCGGGGCCAGATCGCCCTCTTAGTTAATGAGCGTTTTGGGGAAACGCACAGATGGGAATCGCCCGTGATTCATTAGGTGCTTTTAGTGAACGCAGAGGCTGCGCCGGCCAAGTAAAAATAGAAAAATAACTTGGAGTGGAGTCTTGGACTGGGGCCGACAGTTCCTTAAAAGGCAAAGGTAATATAAGAAATAGCTCTGCTACCAGATGCCAGGGTGGGTGGGGGGGAACAACACGGAAAGATTCAACAGCACCCCCCCCCCTCTGTCATTCTTCATCTGCCTCTCTCAGGCTACTGGGGTGTAGTAGTCAGAATCTCAGAAGAACCTGGATCAGACCAGGGAGGGTCCATCTAGTCCAGCCTCCCATCTCACACAGGGGCCAACCAGTTCCTCTGTAGAGCCAACAAACAGGGCAGAGAGGCCGAGGCCTTCCTAAGAACCTCAGAAGAGCCCTGCTGGGTCAGACCAGGGAATGCCCATCCAGTCCAGCCTCCCGTCTCACGCAGGGGCCAGCCAGTTCCTCTGCAGAGCCCACAACCAAGGCAGAGAGGCCAAGGCCTTCCCCTCATGTTGCCTCCTGGCTCTGACTGCCTGAACCACCTCCAGCTTCTGTGTTTAGGACCCAGAGTGCAACAGAAAAGCCAGACCCGTTTCCACCACCTTCGCAATTAAACAGGCTCGGGAATTCAGCAGAAGAATGGAGACAATGTGAGGAGACGACACCAGGCACTGCCACAAAGAGTGAGTCAGAGGCCTCGTCATTGTGTCAGCGCTCAGCCTGCCTAAGAGATGCGGCATCTGGAGAAGACGACAACAGCCCGGCTGGTATCCATGTGAACCCCGCCAACAAGACCCCAGAAGAAGCCTCTTTGTATTCCAGAATTAATGCAAGGCTGGAGTGGGTGGGTGGTGGTGGTGGGGGGACCCTATTTCTGAACCGTTTCCATTCCGGAGAGATGAGTCAGCAGGCCAAGACGTTTTCACGATGACGCTCTGGGCGAGATCCCAGCCCTGTGAATTGGGGACCGCCACTGCCTTCCCGCTAAGAGAGAAGATTGTCTTCGGGATTTTGGATATTGAGCTCAAACTGGGAAGCCCCAGTTTGAGTCGGTCCCAAGCGGCAGAAGAGCAAAAAGGTGTCACTAAGCTTCTAGCACCAGCCAGGGCCTGTGAAACATCAGGGCTCCAGAAAGAACGACGCTCGCTAAAAGACCTGGGGGAGGGAAAGGTCCTGTTCCTGTCAGGGATTTTTGAGAGCAGGGATTCTCAACCAGGGGTCCGTGGGAGCTCTGAAATGGCCCGGCATTGGAGAGGCAGAGCCACCATAGTAGCAGTAAAGGTGGGGGGAGACAAAAGGAGGGCTAAAGGTGTGGGGAGCGAAGTCCCTGCTGGGGGGCGTGGCCAGCAGGCATCACTTCTGGGGTTCTTAAAGCCTGACCAGTTATTTCAGGGGCTCCTCCATGGTCAAAAGGCTGGGTGACAAAGCCGGACTGGGGTCTGGCAGGGCTGAGTTCAGGTCCTCCCACGGCCTCAGACGGCCGGACAGGGTTTACAAGAAGGTGAGGCGACGCCCTCAAAGGGAGGTGACCCCGGCCATAATAGCGTGTCCCCAAAACAACCACTGACCTTAATACAGCTCGTGCCGACAGCGCCCTCCTGAGCTCGGCTAGGTTTGGGTTCCCTCGTCTCACGTTTCGGACAGAGTCCTGAGCCGGAGGGGCTTGCGTGGCGCCATTTGTCGGGACGCGTCCGAAGTCAGATCTTTGTCTGGGATGAACGAAGACGGGTTGCAGCTATTGACAGCCCCCATTGAGAAACGTGGCCGAGGACAGAAGGGGGCCCCGATCTAAAGACCTGCCCCACCCCCCGCCCACCCCCAGGAGATGAAAAACGGGTGGGGGGGGCAGTTTGAGGCTAGTAGGAAAGCAAAGTTACCTTTTCCAGCGTTGGCTGCCCTGCAAGAGAAGAGGGTTACTTTGAGCCGGCTCTGGGGCAGTGACAAGGAGAATCCCGAGGAAGTCAAAAGCAGCCACTGCCAGCGAGCGCTCGGCTGTTACAGCTTTGGACTTCTGTGTTACACAATTTGTTGCTTTGTTGGACTGTTACCAACGTTTGTACTTCCCTAAATTAACGGGATTTCGTTTTGCAAACTGCTTTTGATTACGTTTCACCTTAGTGAGCATATTAAATAACAGATTCAAATGTCCCTGGCCCTCTTTTTTTCAGCTTCTTGGAAACCTCCCAGGGATGGCTGGAGATCTTCCACGACCACAATGAGATCCGTTCACCTGAAGGAAAGGACCCCCTCCTCAGCCTCCACCCCCCGGAAAAAGTCAGGTCTTTCCCAACCCCGCTGAACCGACTGGGAAACCTGAGGCTCCTTTGGGGTCCCGAGCTACTTTTATTACACTTGGAAGCACATGTGGAGGCGGATACAGGGATCTGGAAGCAAGCCCAAAATGGCGGCCACAGGAAGCGGGGCCAAGCACAAAATGGCTCCCATGGGGGGTGGAGCCAAGCACAACACGTCGCAGAGCAAAATGCCACTGGTGTCACGCTAATAGTAACTCTTCAACCTTTCAGGCATGAGCTCTATTACTGGGTGCATTGCAATCCACATGGCCAATCAGATCCCCATTGGGGTGCCAAGGGGAAGAGCGGCAGCGAGCAATCTGGATTCCCCCCTCCCCCTCCACAGGCGGCCAGATGGGTGACCTTGGGCCGGTCACAGTTCTCTCAGAGCTGTTCTCTCTGCTGGAGACGCAAAGGTCCCCAGAGCTGCCCTGAGGCTGAGGGCGTCTTGAAAGCAGGGACTGTGCAAAAGTACTCTGCCATTCTTTGGGGTTAGGCTAACTGGAAATAATTGAGCGGCAGCCGCTCTCCCTCTTTTTGGGGTGAATATATCAGAAGACTATTGCAAAGCAGAGCTCTCCAGAGAAAACAGACGAAGGAGAGAAAATGCTTATTTCAAAGCACGAAGATTACAGAGCGGCCAAGAACAATGGCAAAACCGAGGAAGGGGGGGAAACACATGAGCTGCACAGAACCGGGACGGGAAAGAGCTCAGAAACTGATTAGACGCCAGCCCCAAATGCTGCCGAGTGATCTTATCGGGTCCAATTGAGTCCCCGGCATTCAACAAAAAGCCTTTTTAATCACTCCGAGGTGCTCATCCTGCCTTGGAGTTTATCCCCGACTTTCTCAAAGCGGCAATTACTAAAATAGGCTGCCCCAAAGGATTTTTTTTTTAAGTTAGATTACATTTGCAGCTACAGAAAGGAAAGACGCGTCTGTCTCGGAAGCTGCAGAAACCAAGGAGCTTCTAAACGCCGCCTACGCCTCCGTGAAGTGGGGCTGGTCGTGGGTAATGTGGAGAACCGGGTTGGATTCCCCACTCCTCCTCCCCACACAGCCAGCTGGGTGTCCTGGGGACAGGCACAGCTCTGTCAGACCTGTTCTCGCAGAGCAGTTCTCTCAGAGCTCTCTCGGGACATCTGTTGTGCGAGTGGATGGGAAGGCAATCACAAGCCACCTTGCGACTCCTTCAGGAAGTGAAAAGCAAGGGGTAAGAGCCAGCTCTTCTTCTTCCACCTGTCAATCTCTCCCTGGGTAAAGGAGTCTTCCCTTTGGTCCGTCCTGAGCCTCCTGCCCGTCGGCCCCCGAGTTTCCGTTTTTTAGGAGCTGGAGAAAAACGTATATTTCGCAACTCTCTCTACCCCTGTGCATAATTTTTATAAATCTCTATCATGTTGTATCTCTCCCCCCCCCCATCTTAGTTGTCTCTTTTTTTCTTTCTAAACAGGCTCTTTGGCCTTTCCTCCTCAGGAAGGGACTCCAAGCCCCTCCCCAGCCTGAAAAACAGACGAGAACCAAAGAGGCCGAGGAACACAAAAGTAGGAGAAAAAATACGTGTTAGATGAACAGTTGCTTAAACAGAGCTCAAGGTAATGGTTAAAAAGCCACCAAAGGGAAGACTTCTTTGTCCTGTTCTTCAGGAAAACAGGCCCAGCATAAGTACAAAAAGCCTGGACAAAAAGCTCTGCCTTTGTAGGGCTTATAATTACCTTGAGCTTTCTTTAATACATTGTTCATTTGGTGTACATTTTTTAGTGCCTCTGTGTCCCTCCGGCTCTTTGGTTCTCACCATCCCAGGCAGTTTCGCTCGCTTAGGTAACGTCCCAGGGGTCCCAGGCTCTCGGCTGTGCTTGTGCTTGACTCCAAGTGCCTGGGGGGGAGCGATCCCCTCCGCGCCCGGATCCTGAACTTGGTCATCTGCCAGAGCGCACAGACGATTGTTCCAAAGCCCTTCCAAGGCCCGAGGCCCATGTTCCCGTTCAAGCAGCCCGGCGGCTTCGTAGCCCTGCTGCTAAGTGCCCAACATGGACGCATTAATAGAATCCAAGTGATGGCCCAAAATATTTACTTGTGTAACGTTGCCGTCGGGAAGCACGCGAGACAAAGCTCCGGCTGGGCGCCTGAGGGTGCGCACGGACAGGGGAGCGAAGGCTTTGTTCAGGATCAGCAGAGCGGGTGTTCGGTTCTCTTTTGAGCGAGGAGCAAACCTGAAAGAGGGAGGAAAAGCCGGCCGCCTTTGAGAACGCGGCAAAGCGGAGTCTGCCCTGAGAGGCCTCGTGATTAGACTGCCTTTGTTTATGGCACACCTCCGTTTAGCCACCACCCCGGGAGCTCTCTTGCAAGTCCGCCAGGTCGCTGGGAAGCCCCTTGAAAAGATCTCCTACAAGAGTAACAATTATGGTTGTGCCCCGTAAACTTCTTTTCAAGCCAACTTTCCTTATGTTGTGCAGAAGAAGAGGAGTTGTTTTTTTATACCTCCCCTTTCATTGCCTGAAGGCGTCTCAAAGTGATTTGTAATTGCCTTCCCTTCCTCTCCCCACAAATAGCCTGCTCAGGAGGTGGGAAGAGCCCTGAGAGAACTGGTCTGTGAGAACAGCTCTAAGAGAACTAGCCCAAAGTCACCCAGCTGGCTGGATGTGGAAGAAAGGGGGAATCAAACCCAGTTCTTCAGATTAGAAGCCACTGGTTTTAACCTCTCCACCAAGCTGGCAGGGGATCACAGGCTAATGATATGGGCAACATTTTCAGATTCATTAAGTTTAACCCAATCCCCAAATCTGCTGATAGCCATAAATACACTTACTACACAAAGGCTTTTCCTAACCCTCCTTGGTCCACAACCGAAAACACAACAGGCCTCCTTCCCTGATACTCACAACCTGGCTCACTAACTGTGGATTCCGGGGAAGCAACCGGCAGGGTTTTCGGGAAACAAAGTCTCTGCTAGCAGGACATGAGTCCTTCCGAGGTCTGCAGGGCGGTCTGAAAATCACTGTATGGATGAACAAACAAAGAGGGCCAGCGTTTCTCTCTTTTTTTTCCCGTTTTCGTATCAATTGGCAGAAATTCTCTTTATTAGAAAAAATGAAATTTTCACGTATTTACAGTTTGTACATCTTGTACTTGGCATGTGTGTTTTTCTCCCACAGGTATATACATTTCGATACACGCAAACATATCAGGAGCCCCCTGCTTTCCAAATGCCTTCTCCCTTCCCCTCTCTCTCTCTCCCCCATCTACGTATTTTAACAAAAATGAAAATACAATACAAGTTGAAGACAACCATAGTAATTATATATATTTTTTCTTCTATCATCAAAAGTCTGACGCAAACATTTGCGAGGGTTTCTCCCCCCCCCCCTTTTCTTTTGTAGATATGTCTGAAAATATTATTTTTATACAGTATTAGCACTTAAGTCATGCATTGGGTTTAAATACGTCGGAGGGGTAAACTGCTGTCAGACAGAATACAGAACAGAGAAACAACCCCCACCCACCCACCCAAAAAATCCTGGATCACACATTTGTTGTGTTAGAAACCGTGTTTGGACAACACGTCCAGCTAATTTTGGAAGATTTGTGACGGAGTCTTATGTGCAGGTACGGAAATCCTGTGTATTTGTGACTACTGGAATGTGCAGACGTGTGACTGAATGAGGTTTGTTGAGTCTAAACAACCAAAACACCTCTCTTGTACGTTGAAAACACTCGCGTTTTATTTTCTGATGATGGTCTACTCACACATCTTTGTATGTTGTTCGGTGGTTGCCCAACGAAGGGTATATTTATATGGGCCAATTGTCACTGTAAGTTTACCGAATTTTCATTACCAGTTGTGCATTTTGGAATCTGCTAGTTTGCCCAGAGCCTCTCCCCAGATGATTCCTTCTGGATAGATACAACGTTCAAACGTGGCCGATGCCCATTTCCTCCTCCAAAGAGAGGAAACACTGGTTCGAGCTCCAGGCAGAGAAGGTGCAGTACAAAATAATAAAAGCCAACCGATAAAGGATCCATTTCCCACCCCCTCACCCCCCAGCTGAGCAGCATTCGCACCCTGAGCCTCTAAGCGTGCACTCCAAACACAAAAAAGGCATAGAAGAGCACATGGTCAAAACCACAAGGCATCTGAACCACATGCAGGCACAAATCTTTGGGGGGAATGGCATGGGGGGGGAGGAGAGAGCCAGGTCTCCCCATGCTAGGGTCCCGATCCAAGCAACAGAGAGAAGGGCCGGTCACGGATCTCCTCGCATGCCGTTAAGCTCCAATGGCTTCCAAGTTGGCACTTTTGCGCTCAAACTGTTGACCGCGAGCATCCCGTGGGGCTGGTCCGTGGCCTGGATTGACATCTCCCCCCAAGAGTTCGCACACAAGGCAGACACACCCGTCAGCCTGAGCTAAGCCAAGGTTGCATCCACAAACAGGACTTCACGTAGGGCTAAAAGGCTCAACCTCAAGTTTGTCACACTGCATTTGGATGGTTTCCAATTCTTTCTGCCATTTTGGGGGACTCCGAAACGGCAGTGGTGTGGGGGAAATGTATTCCTTGTTGGGAGACCGTGGGTACAAACGCACTGCTCCTTGTGGGGGGAACACGCTGTCCCACATGGCTTCTCCGGAGCTCCCTCGCTGTGACAAGCCTGGGTTTCTCACTGCAGGAGGCACGATGGGGAACCTCCTCTCTCCTTGCGGAGGAGAATTTTAAGACCAGGTCCGCAAATGCACTGTTTGTCCGTGGGCTCCTATATCAATGCAGCTTTTTACAACCACGTTCTTCATGTGTGAAGGATGGATGATTCGAGCCCAGTAGCCCCTTAAAGACCAACAAGAATTTTAGGATATAAGTGTTCAAAAGTCAAAAGCTCCCTCCAGGATATAGGTTTTCCCTTCAGGAGCTCTGAGTCTCGAAATCTTATACCCTGACATGTTTGTGGGTCTCTAAGGCCGTACGGGACTCAAACCTCGTTGTTCTCCTGCCAAGTGACATGTCTGCCCCTCAAAAACGTTCTCGGGGAGGCAACAGCAAACTGTACCTGAAAATTAGATGCTCGAGGGAAGGCCATTTGAGATTTCTAACAGCTGGTGTGCTTGTTAAGCCTGTTGTGTATACTGTAATGTATATTCTCCTGTAACAATTCCCCTCCCTGTTTTCTTGGAATATTTCCAGAGGACATTAACAAGGTCAGCCAACACGTTAAAACTCCGTAATGGAAATCAGTGAGGCACAATGAAACATGAAGGGCGGAGAGGGGAAACCTTCAACACGCGCTCCACAGGAAGAATTTGAGCCCCGAAGCAGTTTACAAACACTTTCCCCTTCCTCTCCCCACAACAGACACCCTGTGAGGTAGGTGGGGCTGAGAGAGCTCTGACAGAACTGCTCTGTGAGAACAGCCCTCAGGGAACTGTGACTAGTCCAAGGTCACTCAGCTGGTGTCATGTGGAGGAGGAGTGGGGAATCAAACCCAGTTCTCCAAATTAGAGCCCACTGCTCTTAACAGGGAGAAGGGGCAGTTGGTGGCAACAACTGGATGAGAGAAATAGACCAGACCCGGATATGGGGGGGAGGGATACGACTGGTTCACTGTTCCACCATCAGCCGCTATCTGATCTACCACAACAAGGGCTAGAGGTAACCTCCCCTTCCCAAGGAGAATGGACAGAATGTATTAATAATAATCCAAATGCCGACAACCAAAGCTGTGTGGTGTGAGATGGAATGGCTGGGTGTAAATTCCTCATTAAAGAGCCAGCTTTTATCAACAAAGAAACTTTTTCAGTATTAAGATGGAAGAGGGGGATAATTTACACCATCGTGTAAATGAGATGCTCGGATTGGCTGAGCAGTTGAAGAGTTTGGGAAAGGAAACTGTTGATCAAAATCTGACTGCTACTAATAACAAGCCTGCCATATGGAAATATAATGTCTCCGATTGAATCTAAGAGTAATGCAGTGTCTCAAATAAAATCTAAGTGTAAGTTATAGATCAGCTGGAGGAAACATACAAACACAGACAATTGGAAAAGCCTGACAAAGAATTTAAGCCACATGTTGATCAGATAGCTTTGGATGTAAATAATAAAGGCAGGATCTTTATGTCCAAGAACTGGCAAATAATTTTATTTCTGTGACAATACTTGCCTGATTACATATTTTGGAAGAAAATGCTATATCAGACTGAGGGAACAGTTAATTGCAACTGGTAAAGTGCATCGTGGTTTCTATGCTCTTGAGACCTACAGGCAGAAAGCAAACTTTACCAAATATTGTGATCACAAGAATTGCTGCAGGCTGTAGCACAGATGGTTGGGACATAGAGACAATTATGCAATTAGCCAATTTAAAAGCCAGAATTAACTAAAGGCATGCAGATGAGCAATTGTGCTGTTGAAGGAAAAAGGGGGTGAGACATAGCTTTAACAAAAGACATGGAACAAGCCAGATGCAGGCACCCCTGGAGTTTCTATTGATGACTACTGATGACAATTCAACATATACTATGACCTACTGAATTAAAGAGAAAAGTCAAGAGGTGGAAAAATTTCAAGTATATGTGGCAATGATCAGTAAGAGATTTCAAAGAAAGCTGCTAGCAATTCACACTGATAATGGGGGGAAATGTGTGTGACATGAAATGAAGAATTATTTGGCTGAACAAGGAACAGAGCATCAGTTTATATTCCCATATACTCCAGAGCAGATTGGTGGAGCATAAAGGGGGAAAAAATTACTCTTGCACTGGAATGTGCAGATGTATGCCCCTTGAGGCACAGCTACCTGACAAGAATTGGGGAGGAGCAATCAATACTGCTACCTATCTGCAAAACATGTGATCTCCTAAAAGGTGCCAAGAGTACAACACTTGAACTATAGTATAGGCACAACCCCAGCCTGAATCATCTAAAGGTGTTTGGATTACATTCCTAAAGAGAAGTGGACTGAGATAGCTCTTAGAGCAAAAGAAGGCATTTTTGTTGGCTATGCAATGGAATGCAAAGGATACAGAATCCTCGGCCCAGAAATGGTCAAGAGCCACAATATGGTCTAAATTGATGAAAAAGAGGAAACAATATGGAAAAAATAGGCATCAGAGAATTTTCCCAAACAGAGAACAATGAAGTATAGCAAATAGAAGCACTGCATCTGAGCACTACGGGCAACACACACACACGACACACTTGCAGACCCTTAAGAACCAGAAGGGGGCCGCAGAGCCAAGTGCCAGATGGTCAACCAGATCAAACAAAAGAGTCCCTCCAAGAAGACTTTCTTCTCTAGCCAAGGCAGAAGCTATTCCTGAGCCTTCTGCATGGGAAGATGCAGCAAGAATCTTTGATCAAGCATGGACACTTACAGAACTCTCTCCAGGGAAGAGGACAGAAGGATGCAAGTGGATCTTCAAACCAAGCACGATGCAGAAGTGCAAAGATACAAAGCCAGATAGTCTCAGAAAGTAAGGAGAAGACTAAGATGAAACCTTTTACAACAGTAGTGAGACACACGTCAAGAAGAGGCATGGGGAACATCTGGACATAAAGTCTACCTTTCTACATGGAAAAATAAAGGATGGTGCTTTGACCACTCAGACAAAAAATAACGTAGGGTGCTGACTTCGAGTTACTTTCTCTTGAAGCCCCACTCCTGATCCATTAAGGAAGGAAATTCTGCCAAAAATCCATTTTTTATCAACTCTAGTTGACCTGCTTATTTTTTTGGGGGGGGGGGGATAACATCTGTTCCAGCAGCTGTTGGTTCTGCCTAGTCAGGCAAGATTAGCCGAAGCCAGAGCAATCCAAGACAGGCTTCTACTAAAAGGCAGCGGTGACTGCCAAGGAAGATGAGTAGATGTGCCAGCAATGGCTGGGCTGTGCTCTTTCCCTCTCACACAGTCCATGGGCTTCCCCACCCAACCTCAAATCATATAGAAATCACATTTTCAAATGTAAAAGAAATTCAGTCATCCCCCCCCCCCCCCTAATCTGAAGAGTACATTTCTTTGGGTGACCTATAGATAAATCCCATAAACATATAGAGCTCAATGGGACTTATTTGTGAGTATACATGGCATTTTTCAAGGTTAATTTTTAAAGAAAAATAACAAGAGATGTTCACATACTTCAGACAGGGGTGTTCAAAGTTGGGGGGGGGTTTGAAGGGAAGGAATGAAATTGGGCGATCTTTTAACCTATCCTACCTACAACCCTTGACCGCAAACATTTTAATCATGGTCTTTGTTTCCCATCTCTCTTTGCTTTAAAAATAATGGATTTTCACACAGTGCATTTTGTGTAACATGGCACAGGTGTGTATGTGTGTGTGTTTCTGTGTGTTTGTGTGTAATAACCCGGAAAACCCAGAATCCAAGCTTGGAGTGCATCCCTAACAGGGTTATAAGACATAAATGTTCAGAGACAGTACACACCCCCTTAGCATGTCCCGTGACAACAGAATTACTTAATTATGTGCATATACTAAGTACTTAAGATGTGCTTAATGAGAGAAGTCAAACATGTTCAAACATACATACGTGATACTCTAGAAGAAAACCGAGTCACTAAAAAGAAGCATCGGACTTCCCAGAAAGCTTGATTCTCGAGATGGTAACTGCATTCCTGATGGAGTCCATTCAACATACATGGCTGTTGGTGTCACAGGTCAACAACTGTAGTTAACATCAACATACAGTTAATTGGACAAAACCTCTACAGAGTTGTAAACAACGAGCGACAGTTATTTTGGTGGTAGCGGTGGGATTGTTTTTGGAGGGAAGCAATGTGAGGGGAAGGGGAGAGAACAGGAATACTATACAGCCCTGAGTTATCATCACCAACAAGGGAGACAAACAAACTCATGTACACATTTAGGTTTCAAGTTAGATTATGAGGTCTACAGCTTTACAGGTGTAAGCTCCATAGATCAGTACTTAAATATATTATTTCCTTCTCTGCAGATCTTCCAGATGCAAAGTTGGACTGTGAAGTTTCCTAGAAACTGATTCCATTACCGATGAGATTCTGTGAAGCATGAATGAAAGCATTTGGACACAAACAGTAGCCAAAAATCTTACTGGGCATCATAAGATGGGTCTTGATTTTCTATAGCGTTGGTCTTCGTCACCAAACCCCTTTTGCCCAGACTGGCCTCCTGGGTGGATTCAGGCATGGGTGTGATTGGGGGGGGAAAACTACTTCTATGAGGGGGAAACAGGGACTTCATGCAGCAGCTGCAACTTCCGTAGGGCACATGACGGAGCAGGCCAGGTAGGAAGTCCCAACATCAACAGCCCAGGATGTGTGTGAGTGCAAAGAGAGCCCCCACACATGTAAACATTTATTTTCTAAAGATGCCAGCTCAACTGTGCTCGGAATCTCTGTAGTCCCCCAAACTGCTTTCTCATAAGTGTTTTAAAAGCTCCCACTGTCAAGTAGTATCCATCACCATTATCTTCAACCCTAGGGAGCACAACCCACCAGAAACCTCTCCCCCTGAGCCAGAGACACGGGGCACATTGCAGAAGAAAGGCTGTCTGGAATCATGCCACACAACAGTCGGGAAGAGTCAGGTGCAGCGGCTTGCTACCCCTCTGCCCGACAACACGGATGGATTCATAAAGAGACGCCGAATAGGACGGCCCAACTTATTCTCCCGGTCGTGCTCTTGCACCTTCAACACAGGAAGTTTTTCCCATCTCACTTGATCCCCCTGACCCGGTTAAGCTGCAAAAAGGGTGACCCAACCGCAGAAGGAGAGCGGCGAAGGTGACGCCAGTCCTGGGGGCCATTAAAAAGAAGGGGGCAGTCCAAAATCCATGGCACAGTCTCAGGAGGAGAGGAAGCAGCCAAAGACTCTGACTTGGCTGGGGGTGGGGGAGGGAGGGGATCACCCCCTGTAAAGTGCTTCAGTTCCCACCATGATCCTCACAAAGACAGTCACCACCCGGGCCCCTCAGCGGCTGGTCTCCAGACAGCTGATCTTTCTGGGGAGATGGGGGGGGGGTGTACGTGCTTAGAGCTCAGCACCGCCTGCAGATTGCCAGGCAATGCAAAAGAATCCCCCTGCCCTCAGCCCCTTTGAGTCGTTCTTCTCCTGGCCACCAGATTGGTATTTCCCCACTAGAAGAAGAAGAAGAAGAAGAGTTGGTTCTTATATGCCGCTTTTCCTTACCCGAAGGAGGCTCAAAGCGGCTTCCATTCGCCTTCCCTTTCCTCTCCCCACAACACACACCCTGTGAGGTGGGTGAGGCTGAGAGAGCCCTGAGATTCCTAAAGGAGAAGAAGAGTTGGTTCTTAGATGCCACTTTTCTCTACCCGAAGGAGGCTCAAAGCGGCTTACAGTCGCCTTCCCTTTCCTCTCCCCACAACAGACATCTTGTTAGGTGGGTGAGGCCGAGAGAGCCCTGATATCGCTGCTCGGTCAGAACAGTTTTATCAGTGCCCAAGGTCACCCAGCTGGTTGCATTTGGGGGAGCGCAGGATCAAACCCGGCATGCCAGATTAGAAGTCCGCACTCCTAACCACTATGCCAAACTGGCTCACTACTTCTCTCAAGAACGCTAGTTTGTTTGTTGTGGGTCAAGGTGTCCACAGGAGCAGCCCTGGGCTATACAGGGATCAACATGTCTTGCGAGCAGGGAGGAGGGACAACGAGATGGCTACATGGCCCAGCTCACAGCTGCCCCCAGGCCTGGCACTTCAGTCTCCCATTCTGCAAAGTATGCTTAATGGAACTTCCATTCATTTCAGCGGGGGGCAGGGGGGGGAGGTTGGTGCTGGAGAGGTCTGTAGCGGGATCAGAGCCTTGATCTCTGTTCAGACAGACACAGATATTGTGGACGATATTGTTTTCATTCACGGGCCCTGAGGTTTTTTGTTTGCTTTTTTTTTGCTTTTTTTTTGCTTTTTTTTTTTGACCGTGTTTAGAAACAAAGATGAAACTAAATCATACAGATACAGATATAGATATATAGATTTGTTTTTCCATTAAAAGTATAACTCTCTAATCTCTTTGACAAGTCTTACCTTTTGTCGGTGTGCAAATGCATTTTTAGCTTGGTGTTTTTTTTTGTCCTTTTTGTTTTAGTTTCCGTGTCAAACTACGTGCATACCATATTGCTTATTCTCTATTAAAAAATAACATTTGGGGAGGGTAGAAATACGCTGGATGAAAGTGCTAGAAGGATTCAGTCCGACGGACAAGGTAAAATAACCCTCCACGTAGAAAAATCCACATAGTTGCCAACATGAGTCGGGGTTTCACCCAACAGAACCCCGGCTGATTTCACTGAGCCTTGAATCCATCTCTAGGGCTTTATCTACACAACAGACTTCAGCTGGAATAATGGTAACACCCCCTCCCCCCGCCCCCTTCTAGGCTAACCTCAACACCGCAATTCTGGGGGGCAGCTCAGAACAGGGACCCCTCCACATGTTCTTCTAGCAACAATTCCTAGGATGCTTGGAGGGAAGCCATGGGAGCTAACTCCAACATGTGTTTGTAGTACAGATATGCCTACAGAGAGGTGGACTTTTCTTTCTCAACTCTCTGCCTCTCAGTCCTTTTTTGGTACACCTGACGGACAGAACAATAGTGGTACACACACTCTGGCTTCTGGAGAGCCACGTTCACAGTGACCATCAACCCCGTTTACATTTGCCTGCC
The DNA here is from genome assembly GCF_049243985.1 of Paroedura picta. NCBI lineage: Eukaryota > Metazoa > Chordata > Lepidosauria > Squamata > Gekkonidae > Paroedura > Paroedura picta. Next base: position 7,043,532 of record NC_135385.1, on the reverse strand, counting down.
ACTCAGCAAATTTCACTGCTTACCTGTTCCTCAGGTAGCATCTGTTTCAAGGTGAAAGCTACCTGGCAGCCAATAACCAAACCAGACAATGGCCTTGTCCGCTTTTCTGAAACGAGGCCGGGCACCCAAAAGCCTGTCAACGTGGCATGTTCACGAGCTGAGCGTGACTCCTGAGCCAGTGAGTGAGGACCACCGTACCAGTTTGATATACAAAAGGCATTGAGAATCCCCCCAGTTCCCGTTAGGTGGCTAAAGGTGACCATTTCCCCCCCCCCCTCGAGGATGCTGGCAACTATGTTTCCCTACAGATAAAGGTGATAATGAAAGAGCTAAACATCGGATTCAATGCTAGGCATCTTCTTATACACGCGTCTATTGCTGCAGGAATTTAAAACTCGTGGAGTTGTGTACATGCTATTCTTATTGGCAACATAAGGCAACCCATGCTCTGAAATGTACATGTCATTGTGGACCCGGCCGTCTCTGGAACTGTACGAGGCGGTCGACCTTAGCGATGACCTCGAGTAACTATCGTATCTCGCTTTTAAGGATTGTTTATAGGAGTCCGTGGCGCTCCGCCCGAGAACTAAGTGCTGGTCGTCACAATAAGAGGGCAGGAAGGGGTTCTCGGCCAAGTGGTCAGAATACGGGGATTTGACCCTCTTACCATCGTCCAGCGTGCGGGTGAAAAGCGGAGCCTTGTTGCCCAAGAGTTTGCTTTGGGGGACGTTATAGAGGGTTGCATAAGGGTTGACTTCCAGGAGCCTCTCCTTCTCCTTCAGGCTGGTGGTTCGAGAGGGCCTCCCGAGGTCCATTTCCCTGCACTTGTCGAGGATGTTGTCGTACGAGTGTTGCCTGCTCATCTTCAGCTTGCTCTTCTTGGGGGGCTGCGTGTTGTTATTCTGGAGCCAGTCGTGGCGGTACAGGTCTTCCCGGGGTGTGGAGTTGACCGTTTCCTGCAGCATCTGGTCTTCGTCGATGTCGTACAGGTTGCCCATCCGCACGCAGGCGTCGCACTTGTAGGGCGAGCGGCTGGTGTAGTGGCCAGCGTACGTGGGCAGGCTGGAAAGGCAGCTCCTGCAGTGAGTGGCATTCTGCCTGTATCTCTCGTTTGCCTCCCCGAAAGAAGCATTCTTCTCTTTTAGGCCGTAGTGCTTTGAGTACAGCTTGTATTGATCGTTGTTGGGAAGACTTTCTTCATTGGGCAAAGGAGTTCTATTACTTGGCTCGGGGCTCCGGTAGTTGTCGTTGTGGTCCTGATACGCCTCGGAAAACTCCATGGTCTCTGGGAGGATGATGTTCTCGATGTACTGGGAACCATCGAGGTGGAAACCCCGCTCCTTGTCGGCATCTATAATGTAAATTTTATCCCGCGGAAGGGACTGTTTGTTTTTCAGATACGTCAGCTCAACCTCGCTGCAATCCTTTGGGTATTTTGAGACGGGCCTTTTCTTCGCGTTGTCCTTGGGCTTGTGGTGCTTGTTGTTGCTTTCGGGCTCCAGGTGGCAAGTGGCGCGGCTCGAGGTGTCGGAAACGTCCGAGCGGATGATCTCCTCGGGGAGGTACCTGGAGCCCTTCAAGGAGTGCTGCCGGTTCTCCTCGGAACCGTTCTCCCGCTGGGAGCCCTGCCGCAGGGATTCCTGCCGCAGAGATTCCTGCCGCAGGGATTCGACTGACTTCCTCCACAGTTGCCGCGGGCGGGAGTTCGCCTTGGCTTCCGTCGCGACGGCCACCTCCACGGTGTTCGGGTTCGATTCGTTGAGCGTGAGCGGGTGCTGCCCTTGGAAAACATAGTTGTTGAGGTTGTCTTTGTGGCGGTTGCCGGGAAAGGTCTGGAGCTCGCTCATGTTGTCGCTGAAAACGTTGTCCTTCCCCGGGAAGGGCCTGTTTTCCGAAAAGACCAGATTCCCTTTATCCATCATCATGTCCATAATCAAAGACCCCCTGTGAATGAAATCGGGGGTCCTTTTGGGGGAATTGAGCCTGGAGGGGTTCATGTCGGCCAGGTTGGTCATGTTCTTGGCTGTTCGCAGGAGTTTTAACATATTTGTCTGCGAGCTTGTCAAAGTGAAGTCAGGAGATTTCTTTTTCTCCTCAATGTGCACTCCATGAATGCAGCTGTAAATGCCCTGCGAGAGACACAAAGCAAAACAGATGGAAATCACCACTGTTGGATACACAAATTTACGCAAGTCATTCTCTGCAGGATTAAACATCAATAACATTTATTTCATAGAATCACAGAATCCTAGAGTTGGAAGGGGCCATACAGGCCATCTAGTCCAACCCCCTGCTCAACGCAGGATCATAGAATCACAGAATCCTAGAGTTGGAAGGGGCCATACAGGCCATCTAGTCCAACCCCCTGCTCAACGCAGGATCATAGAATCATAGAATCATAGAGTTGGAAGGGGCCATACAGGCCATCTAGTCCAACCCCCTGCTCAACGCAGGATCATAGAATCATAGAATCATAGAGTTGGAAGGGTCCATAGAGGCCATCTAGTCCAACCCCCTGCTCAACGCAGGATCAGCCCTAAGCATCCTAAAGCACCCAAGAAAAGTGTGTATCCAACCTTTGCTTGAAGACTGCCAGTGAGGGGGAGCTCACCACCTCCTTAGGCAGCCTATTCCACTGCTGAACTACTCTGACTGTGAAAATTTTTTTCCTGATATCTAGCCTAAGAGCCAAGCAATGTGAATTTTTCTTAAAGTCGGGACTTGGATCCCCAAACTTGACTTGCTCTCCTTAAAGCTCCTCAATAGTTATGGGGAATGTCATTTTCGATCAATAAATATGATAAATAAATAAAGAACATGGATCTAAGTCACATAGATTGGAGTCCAGGAGCACCGTAGAGACTAAAACCTTTTTCAGGTTCCACATTTTAAAGAATCAGTCCCCTTCATCAGACACCCACACCTCTTTGATTCCCCAAAAGCTCATTCTGCCAAAAACATTGTAGGTCTAGCAGTTCTGCTGCAGAGCAATCATGACTCTGCCCCTGAAACAGAAATTCACGGAACGCGAATGGCCAGCAGAGGCCACTTCTGGATTCTCATGTCTTCCCAGTGGAATCGCCTTGTCCTGAAGCCCCCCCCCCCCAGCAGATTGGTTCTTTCAACTGGGAGCAGTTCTCCTGAGCCACAGAAGGTTCTTTTTAAAAGAAGCAGGCATTTTCAAGTGAAACTAGAGATCCAATCTAGTTCAGGAGGGTCTACTCTGTCAGCAGACTTCCACAGGCAGCCTTTTTTAAATGTCTTTGCCTTGAAATCTTTGTTTTATAAAAGGAGGAGGAGGAGTTGGTTTTGATGCCCAGCTTTTCACTACTCGGAGAAGCCTTAAATGGGTTTCCAGTCCCCTTCCCTTCCCCTCCCTGTGAAGTGGGTGGGGCGGAGAGAGCTCGGAGAGGATGGTGACTGGAGGGCCCAAGGTCACCCAGCTGACTGCATGTGAGGAGGGGGAGGGGGGGCATTGAACCCGGCCCTCCAAATCAGGGCTTGCCGCTCTTTAACCCCTACACTGTCTCTTTGTGGTGCGTTAGGCATATGAGAGCCTGTCGGGCAAATTATCAAGCAGGCTGTCCCATGAAATACCTGTTCCTTCTCTGCCCTGCAGGAAACGTACAAAGGACAGCTTGACCAGCAATGACTCATAGCTACCGAATGGAACCTTCATGTGCAGGAACAGTATACCTCCAAGGAACCATAATCAAGGGCAGAAAGCACTTGGGATGGCGAACAGGCTTCAGGCTGTGCTGGGGAGAGCGTCACGGCCATCTGGCGGGATATTTATCAGACACACTCTTGGCCTGGACAGATCTTGGCTGGACCCAGGAAGGCCGTTCGTACCACAAAGCCCGGCAACTGGAACCCATGTCAACTTTTGCAGCAAGGTGCTTGTCCAAGCAGCAGAGAAGGACAGGGTGATGGTCAGGCCGATAAGAAGAGACGTTGCTGCTGCCGCCGCCCCCCTCATTGCAATTAGGGATAGAGCTCCGTGGCTCCATCCAATTATTTTTCTGTACGCTTTGGCAACGACAGAATAGCTGAGCCTATTAGCTAATTAAAAAAAAAATTGGAAGTGTCCAAAGATTAGGACTAAGCATATTTACAGCTTGCGTTTAAACAAACACTTATTTGGTAATAAAAATCCTCTCTTTTTTTTTTCTTTTTTTTGCAACCGGTTGCATAATTTTCTTTTTTTTTTAACAACTCTGGCCGCATGAACAAATGACTTGGTTTGCAGTGCAGATGGCTCTTCTTGGAGGCGTGCGATTAATTAGGAAGACGTGCCTGAGATGCTCTGGCCTGGTCATTTGGCGCAAAGAAGCACAAGAGCAGGCTGCACAGTGCCAAGGGAGGGGATCTTGGGGGCCCACCCCATAGGCAGGGCATGAAGCTTGGGGGTGGGTGGGGCTGGCCCTCTGCAGGGTACCCTGTCTTTTCCTGCACCCATTTTTCATCTGCTTTTCAAGCCTACAATCTGGACCGTGCATTCCTCAAGGACCGTCTTCTCCCTGCCCCTCCTCGCCCTGATCAGGAGACAAAACCCTGTCTCATCGCTGTTCACAGCCCCCTTAAATGCCTCCTCCAAGCTGAGCTCACTCCGAAGGCATTTAAAAGGACTGAGAGCGCCCTTTAAATGTACTCCAACGGCAGCTCTCCAGCGGTCTCAAAGAACCTGGCCGGTTTTCAGGATTTTGGGGGCTCAGCCACTTCAGAGAGCCCAAAATTCAGCTGACCGAATGCCCTCCAAATACAGAGAAAGCAGGTGGAACTGCTTCTGCCATTCCTTGGATCTGGGCCATGGAAAGGCCAAGCTGACAGAGCCCACACTCACCCTGCTGATGGAAAACAGCAGTCCTGGCCGATCAGAGCAGACCCCAGTGAAGCAGAAACGCAGCTTCCAGTAGAACAGGTGCTCCCACACAAAGGTGATCAGGCTGAGGGCCATGGCGGCAGCGAGCATGTAGAACACGCCCGCCATGTTGTCGATGTCCAGCTGGCTGCTCATGACCTCGTTCTTCTCGTTGTGGCAGATGCCCGTGAGCCACAGGGTCTCCAGCTCCTCCATCTCTCCTGGGAACGGAAACAAGACCATGAAAGAGGCAGTGAGGGATGGAACGGAACAGCCAGGACAATCCCAGTGACAGAGCATGGGACTCCCCCAGTCCCACTGGGCACAGCACAGCTAGGCTTATAGGGAACTCTCAGAGGTGTCCTTCCCTTTACATCCCCATGCTTGCGGCAGTTTTCTATTTCTTTATCTTGTGCTCGGCAAATGATGCACAAAAAGAGAGAGAAAATAATGACCCCCCAGCGTATGTAAACTTATCTCTCACACACGATGGGCGCAACCAGATGGCAAGTTCAGAAATCGCTCGGTTGCATAGATCGAGAATCTGCATTCTCTTTTTTTAATAGAGCGTTTCTATGAAAAGGTTTCTGATACAATTTTTAAGCAAGATAATATGAGAAAAAAGAATGAAAAGGGAAAGAAGATTAGATGTGGTGAATGCATCACAATAAGTTTTTGAGTTTCCAGATGACCAAGCCATAAACAATTACCCAATAATTCAAATCTATCTGTTTGTTTGTTTGTTTGTTGGGTTTCTGTGCCACCCCTCTCCAAAAAGATCTCGGGGCACCTAACAACAAGTATTGATAAAATTCCCACACAATAGAATGCTTAAAATCCTAACATTTAATCTATTTAAAATTGTGTGTGTGTGTGTGTGTGTTCCATCATGTAATCATCCCCCACCGGCCTGGGGTCACAGCAGTTGGAAATCCAGTTGTTATCCCGACTCAGATGGGGCAGAAGATTGCATACTTATATTAACATTATTTCAAATTTATCTTCTTTGGTCCTTAACAGCACAAATTCTCAAATTAATTTTCCCCCTTCAAGCGATTTGTCAACAAAGGGCTTTGAATTAGTCATAAAGGAAATGGTTGTCTTTATGCTCCTCAATGACGTAACTTTAACCATCTCTGCAACCCCATTCCCAAGCCTGCTCCTTCCTTGGGAGCAGGAAATGGCCATTCACTGACCTTCAGAGTCAGGGAGGGGATTTCAGAAGGAGCTGTCGTTTAACCAATACAAGTTTGCTGCTATTTATTGGCGCAGGGTAAAAAAATATATATATACTGGATTGCTTCTGAGGCAGTTGGGGATGCTGATGAGGACCTGGGATAATTATGGATGAAGTAAGACCGTCCCCGTGCTAAAACAGTACATGTTGCTGAGTTTTGTTGTATAAACAGGGGGAGCGTTTGTAAGGAACCGCAGAGAGAGAAAATCCCATCTTTTGTTGCAAGCGGGTGTAATTAAGGGGGGGAGAAAGAAGCCATTCAAATCAGGGCAAAGAGTAAATCTCTCATCGCTTCGAGGGAAGGAGAAAATTAAGTTGCGCGAGAACTCATTTAAAAAAAATCGTTAGACGCATCGCCACTTCTGGTTCTTGTGAGGGCCACAGGGCCTCCGAATGACAGCCCAAATTAAGGGGACGCGGCATTCGGAATTAAAGCAAAGCTCCCCAAGGTCTATTCTTTACAAAAAGATGTTACAAACCAATTCAGGATTTCTCTCCCCCCACCCCATGCTCTTCTTGGATTTTAAAGCAACCTTCTGTTGTATTTATGCTCCAAAAGCTTTCGTCGACACCATCAGCTTTCCAAGGCAGAAATGCACAAAGAGCTGCAGCGTTTGCTTCATTGCAAAATGCTATTGCACAGGCAGGGTGAGCTGATTACTACCGGAGTGCTGCCCAGATCAAGGTGGCCGGCCATGTTTGTCTGCCCGGAGCAGGAGATAAATTCCAGTGGGGAGCCGTGTTGGTCTGAAGCAGCACAGCAAAACAAAACCAGAGTCCAGCAGGGGCACCTTTAAGACCAACAAAGATTTATTCAAGGCGTGAGCTTTCGAGTCCAAGCCCTCTTCCTCAGGAGTCCAGCAGTACCTGCTGGTCTTTTGCCTTCCCTTGGGCACAGCGCAGGGGTCACAGGGTGGGGGGGTCGCTGTGAACGTCCTGCACTGTGCCCACTGACAGCCCTTCCAGCTCTCTGTTCCTAAGCACAACGCTCTGGCCGGGACACGTGAGCAGAAGCGTGCTGCTGCCACAACTGCAGATGTTTTGCGAGGAATAGCCTCCCATCTTCTGCCTGGATCAAAACAACACAATTATCCCATTAGGGAGGCCAGCTCTGACCAGCCCGCTCCGGCAGCAGCTCCTCCCTGGCACAGGACGGCCTGGGTAATAACAATAAAAAAGAGATTCACACGCCAAGTGCTGTCTACAGCCCGGCATGACCCTGCTCTGCAGGCCTGAAGATGCTGGGGCTGCTGAGCACGACTCCCGAGAGGAGCGTCCTTTGCCCCCTCTTCTGGGGCCCGCTGCATAAGATCCGCAGAAGCCAAAAAGAAAACACTCTGGAAACCGGGTCATGCCTGGCCTTAACTACAGGGATGGGGGGGGGGGAGTTAATCTGATTGCAAATGACCATCGGCATGGCACATCTTCTCTACCCGTATCCGAGCCATTATCTGCAGGGCACAGAGAGGCTGACGAATCTCTCATCTGTGCTTTTGCCGCCTGGAAACCTCCATTCCGTCGGATGTATCAAAACTGTGCTTCTGTGTTCTCTCCCTCCCCCCCCTTTCCTCGCACCAAATGCTTCCTGAAACATATCCATTCTTCAATGATTCGGGGGGTATAGCAAATCGGCATGAAACGCGATATTCATATTATAGGTCTCTGTGGCAGGCATCCCACACAGAAAGGGGTGGGGCAAAGAGATCGGCAGAACTAAGGGCTGAGAACGGCTCTCGGGAATCTAGGGGTATGCCAAACTGGGAATAAATTAGAGAATCTTCGATTGTGCCCAGCAGGGAAGGACGTCCCAGTAATTTTGTGCATTTGGTCCATTATTCCCTTGTATAACACAACCAGACGCTCACTTTGAGCCAAAGACAAGCACAGAAACATAAAATCATTTTTAAAACAGCTAGGGTTCCTACCTAATAGCACTGTGACTAAAAGCATAATCCCGCGTCATCACAGAAGCTCCCAGGAGCAGCTAACATTAAAAAAAATTTCTGGTTGTTGGGGAGGATCTCTGCAATGTTGCGTGTTCTTACATCCCCTTGATCCTGAGACCCCTTGTCTCTCCAGACTGGACTCGCTGGACTCAGAATATTTCTCTTTATTTACTATATTTGTAGTCTGCTTTTCTCATTAAGACTCATGGTGGGTTCCACCATCAGCAGGATGAGGAATCACAGAGCAAGGCATTAGCAGCTTATCCCAGATGTATCGATTCAGGCAGAATTTGGGTTCCTTCAGTTCCTGGTAGTCTTAGTGCCAGAGATTAATGCTCAGCTCTTTCTTACCCAGAAAGACCACTCTGCACTGATGATCATTTCATACTTCTTTTTAGCCAAGACCTACTTTGAAAGTCAAGACCAGAGAGAGAGGGTGGCCAGCTCCAAGTCCGGAAATATCTGGAGATTTGAGGATGGAGTCTTAGAAGGGTGAGCTCTAGACCGTTTTAAGTAAATAAATAGGGCAACTATGTAATCTCGAGATCAGTTGTAAATTCAGGAAGTCTCCAGACACCACCTGGAGGCTGGCAACCCCACAAGAGAGTGACAGATTCTTAGGGTGGCAGTGATGTTGCTTCAAGGCTTTGCCTGTATCAGTGACATTCCTCCCTGGTTCGTAGTGGTTTGGGCCCCATGGTTTCCATCCGCACTTGTTTTGGCAGGGGTCTGCCCGCCCGAAGAAACCCCTAAGCTTGGCTGTCATGGGTGGGAATTTGGGAATGGGTGCACAGACAGACACTATACCCACCAAGGGTCCTTGAAGGCCACAGACCCTTTCTGAACACTGAACGTATGCCACTTGTCATGAGAACGGGCACTTTGCTAGCATTTAACACAATAACCACAAACAACACTCTAGAGCATGTGAGGCATAGTCACAGAAATGCTATCTTACAAAATCCCCCAGGACCGCAGAGAGCAAAAGCAAAGGACTTCCTGGCTTACCATCTCCGACGAACTGCAGGAGGGCCAGGTCAATCGGCCTCTTCCATGGTGACCCTTTCTGGAGGGCGATGCCGTACCCGGTGGTGGCAAAGATGTACCCGCTGCCAATCGTCACCAGCTTGCACCCTTCATCCCGCCCGGCCTTGTAATTCAGCACTGCCGCGTCATAGATGAACGCATCGAGCTTCCTGGAATCAAAGACGGCGTTTTACAAATCAAACCCAGGACAGCAGCCGAACAAGCCTCTTTTATCTCCTCGATGCTGGCAAACTTTAGAAGAATGGCTTGATAAGCCCCTTCAAAGGTGCACAGCACTTGCGGGGGAAGGAAGACCTGTGAGGGAGTAAAGCAGCGCAGGCACCTGGTAGATTGGAATCCACCCATTCTGTTAGGGACCACAACAATGGCAGAAGACCCCAGGAACAACCCCGGACATCTCCAACTTTGCAGGCAGACGTTGTTAGAGAAAGACCTAGGAGAGCCATCATCCGTCAACACGGGCAAGGTGAGGATGGGAAGCTGACTTGAGATATGACCGTCTCCTTCCGGGGGCCCTCTCCCCAGGTGCAGAGTAGACCCATATAAACGGGCTGGTTCTATCCTTGAAGCTATTCTGCGTCCCACTCTCTCTTTACAGTCTTTACAAAGGTTGATTTGGCCTCTGGTGCTTGGCACCATGCTCTCCTGAATGCATTATGTATGCTAAGTGTCACCCAGTCTCAAGGGACTGAAGGCGACCCTAGCAAGAGGCTTTATGGACAAGGGAGAAGCAGAGGGGGTTGCCCAAGGCCTTCCTCCACAGAGCCTTCCTTGGGGGGGGGGGGTCCTTTCCAAGGACCAACCCTGCTTAGCTTTCAAGGGAGCTATTCCCTGCTCCCTCCCCCTCCCCCAGGATAATGGGGAGACAAACACCCCTTTTGTTCACTTCTTTGGGACCCCAGTGCAAATGTCATTGCCCAGATCAAGGATTGGTTTGTCTTGTGTTTGTTGTTTTTCATGTTTTGTCTGCCATTTCCGGGTAACTCACACAGTCATTTGGACATGTGGACCATTTATTCTGCAACGCGGCTCTGACTCTCCAGCCATCTTGCATCTCTTGGGAGCAATTTGGTGGAAGGAAGCAGGAATTGTCAGGCAAACGAGTCCTTCCTGCCAGTTTGGTTTGCGCCAAAGAGAAGCAGAAGGTTCTACAGGGAGATTCATGCCGAATTGGAGACCTATGGAGCCCCCACAGCACCCTGGGACTAAATCCACCCCATGCGTTGTTCTGCCAGCAATGGCGAAGTTGGTCTTCATGATGAGAACTGTTTACCCCTTCCCCTAACATCTAAAGACCTTGAGGGGGGCAGGAGGAACGTGATGGTTCTCCAGGACTGTGAAATGGCACATGCTGGAGTTTACCAACCGGCAGGGATCTTGTGGGACTGCAAAAAGTTTCTGCCCCCAAACTCGTATATTTGGCGGCTGATTCTGAGCAAATGCAAGGGTCAGGAAAGATTCGCCGACGTACAGAATGGCTCCAGGTTCCCCAGAGATTCTGTTTCTGCCAGCAAGCCACATTCCTTTGCAGTAAAATCCCCTGCATGTTGCTATTCTTATCCCACCGCACAGGAGAGACAGAATATTCACGCAGTCCCGAGCAGTCCCCGGTGGCTCCTACGCAAGAGAGCGCACAAGTCCTGCAGCAGAAAGAGAAACGTGGAAGGAGGAACGTGCTGCACGCTGGAGTCCGAAAATAAAGCAGAAAGGAGAGGAGGCCTTTTTGCAGGTTGGAGTGCAGGAGGAGGAAGAGCTGGCAAGACAGCTAGGAGTTGTCTGTAAGTCTTCCCCAGGGAAACTTCTCGGTCGCGGGTTCAGATCCTACCCTGTGCCCGGACAACCTGAGGGCAGAATCAAAAGCAAACACTGCCTTCCTTGGTTCCTGTTGTCTGCAGTGTTTTCTGCCTTGCCAGGTGCGGTGTCGGGTGCATTTGCAGGGTTGCAGCTTGTAAGTGGATTTGGCCATCAAGGCTTGTGCAAAATGCCTTTGAGCAGGAGGAGAGGAAGAACACTATTCCTTGCTGTCTGTGTGTCACTTGTGGGGAAGCTCAGGGGTAGGAGATGCGAGCATGGAGAAGGTGGCCCCCTCCCCCTGCTGAGGTGAGAGAAAGGGGGCAGGGACCTCCAATGGCAGAGTAGAGGGATTCGAACCCGGCTCTCTCGGAGTCTAGTCTGATGCTCTAACACGCACTCCAGGGTTTGGTCTTGTCCGTGCTTGGAGAGGAGAGCCTGCCCCCCACCCCCGGGATGGCCATTTGCCTCGGGGAGGGGAGGGGGTGACTCCCTTCTCATCACGAAGACCGAATGGCCATAACTGGCAGAATAATGCCAATGCATGTGGTGGATTTAGTCTCAGATGCGGTGGGAGTCCATAGTTCCCAGTTCAGCTCTCCTGTGACAATAATGGCCCCCTGTCCTAGCTGGCTGTTCATGGCACGACAGGTCTGAAGCCTCCCCAAGGGCAGGACTGGAGAGAGACACCACATCTCCACCCCGTTTCCCCGCCTCAAAGCCTTTTCCCAAGAATGGAGACGCTCCCATAAGCATCCGCTCCGCCAGCAAGAAATAATCGGGCCATCCCCACGAGAGGGTCAGCTTCCCAAGGTTCTTTATGATCACCCTTCCTTGCGTTTCCCCCCTCCCCAAACCGTCAGAGATAATCAGCAATGATTCAAGTTTGTTTTTAAAGGTTAAAACAGATCCACGTGCAAGAAACTGGATCAGGGCAGGCCTCAATAACCCCCCCCCCCTCTCCAAACCTGGCCCCACAGACCGCTTTGCCCACCTCGTGCCTCTCCTTCTGCCCCAGGGCTGGGGGCATTCTGGAGCTCCAAAATCTTGGGAACAACCCAGAAGCGTTTCTGCTTTTGGGATTATTGGAGCATGCCGTGCCCGCCTGTGCCCACGCAGCACGGAGGAGGCGCACAAGATCAGAGCTCAACATGGAGACCTGGGAAGGGGGGGGAGGGGGAAATCTGCTTTCTGTCTTTTTGGTTGGCAACATCCAACCAGAAAAAAAAGAGCTGTTCTTTTGCACCGTGCTTTTCACTACCTGAAGGAGTCTCACAGTGTCTGACAAACGCCTTCCCTTCCTCTCCCCACAACGGATGCCCTGCGAGGTGGGTGAGGCTGAAGGAACTCTGAGAGAACTGTCACTGGCCAAAGGTCAGCCAGCTGGAGGCATGGGAAGGAAGAGGAATGGGAAACTGAACCCTGCTGTGCAAATTAGGGGCCGCTGCTCGTGACTGCGTGGAGACAAAAAGCTTGCCCCATGTCTTGTCTTAATTTGGGAGGTGCTGATCAAAAGGGCTTCATGGATTCCATCTGCATTTAAGAATTTGCGCTGCTCACATCCTGTCTCAGTGCTGATTGGCTCAGGCTGGTGCTCTCACTTCCTGACTCAGTGGTGATTGGCCAAGGCTGGTGTTCTCACTTCCTGACTCAGTCCTGATTGGCTGAGGCTGGTGATATCATTTCCTGACTCAGTGCTGATTGGTTGAGGCTGGTGCTCTCACTTCCTGCCTCAGTTCTGATTGGCTGAGGCTGGTGCTCTCACTTCCTGACCAGTCACAGTTCTGTCTGAGCTGGTTTCTCAGAGCAGTTCTCTCTGAGCTCTCTCAGTCCCACCCACCTCTCAGGGTGTCTGTTGTGGGGAGAGGATGCAAACAGTGTTTGTAAACCACTTTGGAACTCCACAAAATGGTGAAAGTGGAATATAAAGCCACCAGCTCCATTCTTCAGCTAGTTTTTCTCTTTCAGGGTGCTATTCATCCCTACACAGCGGCCACTGAATGCTCTGGCTGTCTTTGTGGTTGTAAAGCTGATTTGTTATGCTGATTGATTCCAAAGCAAAAACATTGGCTCTGGGCCACAGGATTTGTGGCAGGCGCAACAGGCACGGGGAGTCACCGGGCCCGGAGAATGCACAGCCGTGTCGCTGAAGAGCCGCAGCAGTCCCGAGCGCTATAAATATTGCCACCGAAAACCAATCTTTACGCGATCTACCTTTCTGTGCTCCTGAGCTTTTTCTTCCGCCTGTTGTATTGATCTGAACTCATTCTGTCTAATATAACAAAGTAGAGAGTATAGAAATAACCTTCATCGTTCCCGTACGTGACAAATGGCTGCCGGCCCCCTACGCCCCCATCGAAATAGCTTCGTTAGTACAATTTTTTTTAGTATAAAATAGAACAAACTATCCCCCCCCCCCCGCCGGATGAAACGAGAGGTCTGTTTCGCCTATATCTGCTGATGGCCAGCCTGCTGTCTTTGGAATCTCCCAAGCTGAGCAGGAAACAGGAGCCATTTGCCCCCAGCAAATATTAAGAGGTAGGACACGCCTGTATATGGATGCTTTACGCAGGTAGCCGTGATAGGGGCATCCAGAACTGAACAATGAAAGGAACAGACCGGGCAATCGCGTCCAAAGACTTTTGTGATCCACCATGGCCACAGCAGAAGGCCGGAGTCAACCGCAACGGAAATCCCAGAAAGCCTTTGAGCCTGCAGAGAGGGCTCCTTTCATCTATTGGGCAACCATCCAGTTTTGTCCATTTGGGTCGGTCCTGCCCCTAGGAATTTGCCGGGTTCCTTCTTAAAGCCTGGTGGGCTCATACTCATCAGTACATCGTGGGGCAGTGAGTTTCCCCAGTTCCTGGGGCAGCAAGTAAAGGAGGCTTCCTGTTAGCCGGCCCAGGACCCACCTCCCTGCCCCTAACTGGCCCCACACTGATGCACAATAACGACATTCGTTCCCTCAACTATGTTGCAGTCCTTTTCCTGAAATGTACAGGCCCTCTCCTTCGGATGGAACTATTTGCTGGGCCTCGTTCTTGGCCAAAGGAAGCCAGTACTTTGGGGCTGATAGCCACACCCTGGAAATTATCCTGGAACAGGATGTATTTAATCATCAAGTGAGTTTTCAATATCCTCAGCATATCCCCCTCTCCTCCCCCCGCGCCCCCAGAAAAACACAGGGCAGAAATTGAACAAAGTTTACTCCTTAAAACGCAGTCATTTTTCCAACACACCATTTTACGTTCCCTTTGCCATAACTCAGAACAGACGGCACTCTGTCATTTTAGCAAATGCTCGTTTTTCTGCTCTATAACGGCTTTAAAAAAAAAAGAAAGAAAAAGACCAGACAGGAGATAAAACAGGAAATTGAATTCCAGTTCGGCAAGCCAACAGACGTTCCACTGCCCTCGGCCACCGCGGAGGAGAACCACCTCACTGGCTGCTTGTAAGGACCCGGGGAGAGGCCGAAGCAAAAGGGGAAGGAGCCAGAGAGCTCGGAAGCAGCAGGCCTGCTTAGCAGACTCATGGTCACAGACTGACCCCAAGTCATGCACCCTGCCAGGGAGCCGGCTCGGTTCCTGCTCCACACCGACCGGTGGTGCCAGACTCTCAAAGGAAGGACAGTGGCCAGCCATTCTGCTTCCCTCGCCGGTGCATCCCCCAAATTCCTCCTGGGTGCCCATCACCCTCCTGTCTGTTGGCAGAGTGTGAGAATGCACAAGAGCGAAGCACCAAGCTGCTTGCAAGAGAGTTTGATTAGGAAGAGAAACCATTTTGTGGCAGGAGGGGGAGAGAGAGGAGACCTAACCAACTGTTCCACTGCTCGTTCTGTCTGCCCTGGAGGCCAGCAGGGAGAAATTGGGCTCAGGGGAGCAGGAAGTCTCCAGCTGACCCAACCAGGGCACAGGAGGAAATTACTGGGGAAATCTCAGGAAGTTCCTGATCGAACTATGCTGAATACGCCTCTCCTCCTCCGACACCCCCTCCAGGACACTTGTTATATTCTGCTCAGTCATGCAAACTGTGGATCATGCAGATTCCAACTCTACCGTCACAGGCCCAGGCAGCCCTGAAGGCCAGGAAGGGTGTGCACAGCACACAAATGGCTAGAGACACAGCCTGGGGGCATGGGGGTAACAGGCAAAGCATCTCTGAATCTTGTGTGAGCCAACATGGTGTCAGGGTTAAGAGTGGTGGCTTCTAATCTGGAGAACCGGGTTTAATTCCTCGTTCCTCCCCCACCTGCAGCCAACTGGGTGGCCTTGAGCCAGTCACAGTCCTGTTCAAGCTGTTCTGGAAAAGCAGTTCTCTCTGGGTTCTCTCAAGCCTAGCTGGGTGACCTTGGGCCAGTCACAGTTCTCTTAGGGCTGTTCTCACAGAGCAGTTCTGTCAGAGTTCTTTCAGCCCTGCCTACCTCATGGGATGTCTGCTGTGGGGAAAGGAATGGAAAGGTGTTTGTAAGCTGCTTCGGGGAATTAAAACGGGGTATAAAAAAAAACAGCTCTTCTTCTCTTCCCCTCCCCCTAATCAGATGGCAAGTCAGCATCTCTGCCCATTAGAAATGACATGTGGGGCGGCATTATTTTGCTATATAAAGGCAGGAAGGAATGTGATGTAGGTGGTACACAAATGAAGTAAATAAAACATTTAGTTCCCCCACAGGCACCAACTTATTCAGTGGCCTCCAGGGACTCAATATTCTCTCAATTGTTGCAGATCCTTGCCCCTGCCAAGGAGAAAATCCGGGCCACTCCTGGCCAGCCTTGCAAGGTTGTAAACCACACCAGGATAATGTATCCGGGGGGGGGGGGCAGCACTGGGGGAAGAGCTAAAAGCAGGTGAGTGTCCCTCCAGCACGTCTGAACAGAATTCCACCTCTCGGAGAAACATTTCTTTAAAGGGAATCTGAATTGCCATATGCCAGTAGTTTTATTCCCCTGAGCCGTCTGGCAGGCCGAAGCAGGATAAAACCCGAAGCACAAGGTGGTGAAACGGCTGCAAAGTCAGCACATGTCTCTCTACTTTGTTGCAGTGCAAGAAGCCAATTTTTCCATTTTAAAGAATCTACTTTAAATCATTAGTGCTCAACCCCGCTGCTGACCCAGCAAAACGTGGCGCACAAGCGGGGGGGGGGAGGGGGGGAGAAAAACAAATCGCCTTTTCCATTCGTGCTCCTTATCATCTGTCAAAATCTCCTGCGCCTTCGCGGTGACACACAACAAAAGCGGAGTGTGAGGGAAAGGGTGTGTGTGTGTGTGTGTGTGTGAAAAGATTCTCACTGCGGCAGCCGGCTCTGGAAGGTTCTGCAAAGGCTTTCCAAGGGCCACACATGCTGTTATTCTTGCTTGCAATTTGGTCCTTCTAGCCCACCTGTCCTGGACCGAAAGGACGCTGGGCAGGAGCCAAACTGACAAAGCAAGGACAAGAGCTGCAGATGTGACAAACAGCAGGTGGGATTACTTGTGAGGGGCCCTGCTGGGTCCCCTTTGGCAGCCTGACTGAGGAACAGGCCTCTTTCCAATGTGCCGCCATTGATTAACAAAATGCTTCCTGTTCTCCATATGCAAAACACTTCCTGATGACACAAAGCACTTCCTGATCTCCAGATGCAAAATGCTTCCTGGTCTCCAGATGCAAAACACTTCCGGGTCTCTAGATGCAAAATGCTTCCTGGTTTCCACATGCAAAAACGCTTCCTGGTCTCCATGTGAAAAATGCTTCCTGATCTCCGTATACTGAGCTCCCTGCAGCACTTTATTTCTCCCACTAGGGTGTCCTGGAAAGAAGCAGGGGGAAAGGGCCTCTTTTCTATAAAAGAGGGTATGTTGTAAGGGGTGGCAGACCTAACAGACCTCTGAGTTTCACGTGTTTAGAGAGCCTAGAGGCAGAGAACACCAGTGGAGGTAGGCCAGCCCAGCGGACGGCACATATGGCAAAGTGGAGGGACAGCATCACATTCCAGACTCCAGGGAGCAAACACTTACCCCTTTGGACCTCTCCAAGGTCCTGAAAAGTCTCCTCCACTGCACACAGTCACATACTCCACAACCCACAGAGGTGACATTAACAAAAATTTCCGCGCTGAACTTGGTGTGATTTTTTAAAAAATCATTCTTCCCCACAACGACAGGTCTTGGGGGTTTCCCCTCTAGAATCCCAAGGCCCTTGATTCAGGACACAACGCATTTCTTAGGGCAGCGGTCCCCAGCATGGTGCTTAGGGGCACCACTCTGTTTCCTGCTTCCCCGCTTGCTGCTTGTCCATAGCGAGAGTTATACAATCTGAAGAGAAACCAGAGTGTCCTGGCCACAGCATCTCTGCCCCAATCCTGGTTTCCCACCACCTCATTGGAGGAGATACTCAAGATCACCTCAGAAGGCATCCTCATGCAGATCCTTGACTTGCAGAGCCCACGGCCACATGGAGGGAGTTAGGCCAATGCGTGGAAGCCGAGGCTGTGCTCAGAGGCAGCATCTCTCAGGATGCAGGCAAACCACCGAGGGAGACGGGGGCTGGTTTCGTACTCGTGAGCCTCATGGAGGCGGGCCACTCTGGGACTAGCCGAGCCCTTCACCGACTCCAACGAGGCTCTTCCGAGCTGCCTTTAATTGATTCCACTTCAGGGACTTGGGACTTCTCAGGGCGGGATGGCAGGCCGTTGCTTAAGTGAAGAAAATCGCCCAGCATCTGTGCGTCAACGTGAGCGGCAACTGATGAAGTGTTTTTCTGCGGCCTTCCCATTCTTCCGCAGGTGCCCCGAGACCGAGCCCGGCCCCGGAGGAGTGTGTAGCGGTTGTCGTAAATTGATTGTGGGAAATCCTGTACATGACAGGTGATTTGCACCATCTGCCGCAGACGGGGTCCGTGAAGGGAAGTGAGGCAGACGCCTTGGGATGTCCACACTCGGAAATCACCCGGGAAAGGGGCTGTAGCTGCTGATGGGGGGCTGGGATCCGTCAAAGGCAAGAGAGACGGTTCTCTCGTGAGGAGAGGGGAACATCTGGCCCAGCTGGCAGCATTTCACACAAGCATATCCTAACCAACGTGACTCTGCCAAGGGCTGGGCGGCAGAGCTGTCGGGCACCAAACCATCGCACTGGGGAGATTGGAAAATGTCCACAACAATGCTGAAAACCATCAAGGCCAGAATTGGGTATCTGGCAGCCAATGTGGGATTTGCTCAGTCTCCGGCTGTGAGTTTCTCAGGTCCTGTCAAGGATTCCAGATGTATTCCCGTGTAGCTGCATATGTTTGTGTACGTGTTTGATTGTAAGGGGGTGGTTGTCCCCCACTCCTTTCGCACAGTGAGATATCTGGCACCCCCAAACCGGGATCCCCAACTCCGCCCTCTCACAAAACCTGCAGCGGAGCAGGGATCTGCAGTGGAGAAGCGGGACTTCAGTCTTTTGGACCAGTCCCTGATTTACAATTTTTACCCCGATATATCCTTCACCACCACTTCACTGAGTTTTATGCCTGGATTTCCCAGCCGAGCAGAGGAAATAGCACTACGACTCTCGCCCAGGCAGATGATGGGAATGCAAAGATGTGAAGCAGA
Source organism: Paroedura picta (assembly GCF_049243985.1). Taxonomy (NCBI): domain Eukaryota; kingdom Metazoa; phylum Chordata; class Lepidosauria; order Squamata; family Gekkonidae; genus Paroedura; species Paroedura picta. The sequence continues at coordinate 7,025,086 of NC_135385.1, read as the reverse complement.
GAGGAGAGGAAAAGGCAAAGGGTTACAGTGGATGAGCGAGAGGGTTGTGGGTGTCCCGCAAAGGTGCAGGGGGTTGGACTAGATGATCCATGAGGGTCTAAGTATGTATTACTACAGAGCACAGGAATAGAACAAACCTTTTAGGAAGCAGCAGAGAAAGACCGAAGGCTGCCATTTTTGTTCTTTTTGGCTTGCTGACCAATATATTTTTATTCATTCATTTGTTTTTCAGTTTGTACTTACCCAGTTTTCAAGCTGACCAAAGCGTCTTCCACTCCTTTCTGGTTGTACTTGACCATGTACGCGTGCATCTCCTTGTAGTTATTCCGGATGTTTCTTTCCGTGCTCCCGTTCGGTACTGTCCCAAAGCGAAAAGGGGGTGAATACGCGTACGGCTGTTGAAACTGGAGGAAAGGGGAGGAAGAACGGACACGGGGCTATTCAAACCACGTCTGAGAAGGCAGCATTCCCCTCGCTTCAGGAACTCCTTTTGGAGAGTGTTGGGGCAGGGCAGGAGAGACCCAGATTCAAAATCCGTGTGGGCACAGAAGCTTGCTGGATGCCCTGGGGCCCATCCCACACTCACAGCCTAGCCTACCTCACAGGGTTGCTGTGTGGGTAAAACAGAAGTGAGGGGAATGAGGCAAGCCACTTGGAGTCCTCGATGGGGGGGAAGGCAGGGCATAAATTACATAAAATCAATGTATTTTAAAAGGCAATCTGCACATTTGCCATGGAACACGCAGGGTGCTGCCAAGGATTCAGGGGCCCGCTCTGGGAGGGCTCTCACAGGACACGGGCTCAACCTGCAGGGCCTCGTTTTTCACTCCGCCTTGTCTAATAACACAGACTTTATGACGCACAGCGATTGTGCAGACTGGTGCATTGCAGGGGCAACATCTGCAGCAAAGCACGAAGCCGTTTCCCAGATGCATCCCCCTCCCCACATGGCCGGCAAGCTCAAGACCCGTTTAACTGGATGCTCCCATGGAGAGAGAGCAAGATGGACGGCTGTGGGAGTGTCTGTAGCAGCAGAAAAGGGCAACAGTTCAGGAGCCCCTGGAAGATATCGGAGAAAGTGAGCTGTGACTCACAAAACCTCCTCCTCTGCCACTAATTCTGTGAGTCATTAAGAGGCTATTTCATTCCCGCTCTTTTCTCCTGCCACAGACAAACGTGGCCGCCCATCTTGATCGATCTGATGAAAGGAGCTGTGAGTCCCGAAAGCTCTTATCCTGCCCCATATGGTGCTCCTGGGAGGTGTTCCTGGACTCTTGCCATTTTCTCCTGCTGAGGACAGGCTCACCCACCCCCCCAATCTGAAGAAGAGACTTTGGGAAATTAGGGATAGGCCCAAAATGGCCAGTGATGAGCCTGGGGTGGGAGGGAAGATGCAAGATGTAGCACAGAGCCAGGAATGAAAGCACAGAAAGGTACTCAGTCCTGTTGGGGGTGCAGGAATGGAACCCGTGACCTTTTTCTTTCAGCCCCTTTCCCAGCCTGGCCCCCTCTGCAATTCATGTGCACCTGTGGGGAGGAAGGAAAGTAGAGCTGAAAAGCACCCACCTTCTTATCGCTCAGGCCGGTCACCTGGTCCACAAATTCCTCTTGGATCATGAAGGCGGCCAGGTTGGCTGTGTAGCTGGCCAGGAAGATGACCGCGAAGAAGGCCCAAACGGACACCATGATCTTGCTGGTGGTCCCTTTCGGGTTCTGAACGGGCACAGAATTGTTGAACACCAGGCCCCAGAGCAGCCACACAGCTTTGCCGATTGTGAAGGACGGCCCGTGGGGATCTGCAAGCACAAAAGAGCAGGGCTTGGGCCTACCTCGCAGGACAAGCTGAGCATCATCGCAGAGGCTCTACCACTGAGCTACAGTCCTTTCCCAGAGGCCTGCTGCTGAGCACCATGCCAGGACCCCCCATGGTGGCAAACAGGATCCTTAAGCTCTGAGCCCATCGAAGGCCGGGTCCTTTCTGTAGCTGTGCAGGTGAAACTGAAACATCAGACCTGAGCCCTGCAGCTCCTTGGGGACCAACCTCGCAATGGAAAACCTTCCTTTCACCCGAAACCCCTCCTTCCCTATAATCTTAATGTCTGATCTGGCCCCCAGACCCAATAAGCTTTTGAAAAGCCTCTCTGTTCCCTTGACCCAGGGTGGGTCAGCATAGTTGTGGGTGCAATGAATCAGTGCGACCAGGCGGACTTCTGGCTTATGAAAATGGCTCTCAAGGCTGTTAGAAAACCCGAAGTCAGAGCCGATAAGTATTACAGACGCCCTCTGGGTTCTCGAGATAAGGGCAGTATACAGGCGATTACAAACAAAAGGAAAGGAACGGGCAGGTTTCCCTGCTCCCCTCCGCCTCCGGGGGAAGGAAAGTAGAGGCACAAATCTCCCTGCAAGAGGCCACTGGGGGCTTCAGCGTTGGGGCAGAGGGTCGATGGGGGGCAGAAAGAGGGCCCAGGCGCCTCATCCCCCCCCCCTTCCCCTTCCTTTTAATCATCCTACTGGCGGCTGGAGATCAAGTCTCCCATGGCCATGTCCTTGGAGGTCTTAGTGGGGGGGGGGGGGTTAGCCGTTTTTATTTCGCCGCCTGGCATCTTGGCTCTTTGTATACGCATTCTGGATTGTATGTCGTTTTTAGGGGAGTTATATTGGGGTTTTTTATATATTGTAACCTGCCACGAGCCGTTTTGGGAGTGGCAGGCTAAAAATTGAATAAATAAAATAAAAAAATAAAACAAATCCCACAGAGTGAGCCAGTTACTGACCAACAGAAGAAGAAGAACGGTTTTAATACCCTGCTTTCTCACTGCCTGAAGGAACCTCAAAGCGGCTTACAATCCCTTCCTCTCCCCACAACAGGCACCCCTGGAGGGAGGTGGGGCTGAGGGGGCTCTGACAGGACTGCATGGTCAGAACAGCACTATCAGGACTGTGACTGGCCCAAGGTCAGCCAGCTGGCTGCATGTGGAGGAGGAGCAGGGAATCCAACCCGGCTCACCAGGTTAGAAGCTGCTGCTCTTAACCAAAGCTTGGGACTGGTTTGTTGCATCCCTTAAGCACAGCATCCCATGGTCAGTCTGTAGATTGGCACGGGACATTCCCACCAGGCACGGGTGCTGCCAGCAAGTGCATGTCACAGGACAGGGGCCACCACCCTCCCCGGGGACCGCTAACCAGGCCAAAAGCTGGAATCAGCTAAGCTAGGGGTTGGTGAGGTGGGGCTTTGTGGTTGCTTTTGAAGTGAAGTGTGCTCAGGCGAGTGGAAGTCTTTCCAAGCTCTGAGCTTTTGGGTCAAGCAAAACGACAGATCGTGGGGGAAACATCTCCAGTTGGTTAGCTGAATCCTCCCAGAGTTCACACACACACACACACAAACACAAAATTCCTCAAAGTCCAGCCAAATAAAGTGCCCCCAAGAAACATCCAGCTTGACCAGAAGTTGTCCTTCTGAGAGGAAGGGAGAAGTCCGAAGAGGGCATGAAGCTCAGCTGGTTGTCTTTGGGAAATGGGCCCTTTCATGTTTCGCTCTGAAAGAATGGTCTGTGTTGGCTCAGACGGAGCTCTCCTGAAACGTCCTTTGAGGGAACAAAAGCCTGCCCAACAGGGAAGGGGGGAAGGCTTCCGGAACGGGTCTCCTGCCGCCTCCGCTGTGGGCTCTAATTGTTTCCTGAGAAGGGAAAGGGCAGGCGGGGGGAGGGGGAGCGAGCGAGCGAGCAAGCGAGCTGAGCGGGGTCTCTTCTGTGCAGCGCAGAACACGGACGCCTACCTCTCCCTTGCGCCAAGTTCCGGTTGTAGCCGACGGGGCTGAAGTACTCGAACACAAAGACCGCGATGGCAGAGACAATCAGCAGCATGACGAACATCATCACCCAGACAGAAGCGCTGAAAGGTTCTGCAGAGAGAGGAAAGGGGGGCGCGGGTTACGAGGGCAGGGAGGGGCTCCTGTTGGAAGCACAGCAGATGGCTTTAAACTAGGTGTAGAATGGTATCTGCTAAATGGGGGGGGGGTTCGCGGAGTAGTTCAGCAGTGGAAGGGGCTGCCTAAGGAGGTGGGGAGCTCCCCCTCACTGGCGGTCTTCAAGCAGGGGCTGGACAGATCCTTCTCCTGGAGGCTGGAGGCTGATCCTGCGTTGAGTAGGAAGTGGGACTAGATGGCCTCTAACAGAACCCTCCAACTCTAGGATTCTATAATTAAGCAGATTTGCTGTCCAATACTTTTAAGATGTGCAATTTAATAGCTGGCAGGAAGCTGTCACAGAGGTGCCAGGTATACTGTGCAGCATTTTTTGTTTAAGTGAAACCTGCCAAAGTATACGGGTGGAAAAAAGATAACCAAGCCAAATCTGTCTATAGAAAAATGGGAAGAGAAAGAGAGAGAGAGAGAGAGAGAGAGAGAGAGAGTCTTACCCAGGAAAGCGGATGGAGACACTGTGCCATTGCTCCGGGACACCATGACGCTGATCCCCGTCTCCACAAACGGCACGGAAAAATCCACCACCTCGGAACGCTCCCCGTTAATTGTGAGGGAGCCCACAGCCATCACAGCCTGCTTCTTCACCACCTGAGGGGGGGGAGCGAGAAAGGGGGGATAATCCCAGCCCACCTGCAGGGCCCCGGCTGAATCCTGGGTCAAGCACTGAAGGGAAGGGCTCTTGGGCCCAACGGGACTTACTTCCCCAATCATCCCATTCCACTCGTTATTGATCTTCTTCCCGTGCTTCCCGTTGGTCACCAGGTAGAGGTCGTAGGTGAACTTGATGGCCTTGGAGAGCTTCTTGAGGATGTCGATGCAAAAACCCTTGCAGCACTTCTTCACGTTCCGCCCTTCCTTGGTGATGTTGCTGCAACCACAAAGGACAACCCGTTATGCTTTTCGGGGCAGGAAAGAAAGGTCTCGGACGACAAGCCCGTAGGCAGAGGCGGGCATGGCACCATGACCCTCCCCTGGAGGTGCTGGCTGACAGCCTCTGGAGGGGGGACAGGACAAAATCTCAGGGGAACTGGAACTCGAGACATCAGGAGAGCCCTGCTGGATCAGGCCAATAAGTTGTGCCTGGTCCCTTCAACCCAGAGGTTTTATTTAGGGCAGCACCTGATTAAGCTGGTGGTTTCAATTCTGTTTTGTTGACATATTTTATTTATATCACAAGTCGGCTTGAGTTCCGTAAGGTGGAAAGGCGGCTTATAAATGTTTTAAAGAAATAACAAGTGCAGCTTTCAGAAGGCCTGGAATATTGGCAGGTCAAGGAAGAACAGGCCAATCTTTGGTTCCGAAGCTTTAATGACTTTTCTTTCAAGTCCTTCCGAGGGGGGGGGGATAGCAAAGGGAGGGAAAAATAGCCAGAGGAAATCCTTAAAAGAATGAGAGACTTAATAACCAGGCACATTTGCCAGTCCCCCTAACCCAGTTTGGAGCTGCTCCCCCCATTTCAGGACTATCAGGAAGTGGGGGAAGGAGCCTCCCCCAAAACAGGGCAAGAAGCTGGGAATAAATGCTCCAACTACTTCACTTGCAAGTGATGTAAGTTTTTTTTTGAGGGGGGGGGCAATGCTCTTTGTTAAGAAACGAATTCCGCCTGCTTGGAATCCCCTCTCTGTGCATGTCATGTTTATTTCCAGCTCCTTCCCTCCCCGTTCCCGGCACGGTCGCCCCCTGGCAGCCCTAAAGCCAGGTCAGATTCGGGACATACTTGATGACGACAAACTTCCGGCACGGCACGGTGTTCTTCACGCACGTCTCCGTCAAGGGATCCATGTCCTCCACAATGACAAAGGGGGCTTCTTCCAAGGTGACGATGCTGAGATGGTTGTTGTCCGGGTCGCTGTCGTTGAAGGAATTGAAGCGGGGCCAGACGGAATACTTGTGGGTCAGCGTCTTGTTCTCCCATTTCCCCACCTGCCAGGCAAAAGGCAAAGGCAGCTGAGGGGCAGCCCTTCCTGGCCCTGTCGCTCTCCGGAAGCGGGAAACTTACTGGGATGTCACCTCTGAGAAAGTGGATGCTCCCGGCCAGGCCACGAGGCCATCTGGCCCAGAAGTCTCCATTAACTTGGGATGCTTGAACAATCGTGAGGGCAAACAGCCTCTTCACCAGCTGCAAACAGGAAGCAGATACTTTGTCTATCTGCTTGACCGTTTGCCACCAGTCTGAGCCTCTTCCTCATGTTACGGAGCAGTTTCCTCAGAGGTCTCTCAGCTTCACCTACCTCACAGGGTGTCTGCTGTAGGGAGAGGAAGGGAAGATGATTGGAATCTGCTTGGAGACACATGTGACCAGCTGGATGACCTTGGGCAAGACCCAGTTCTCTCAGAGCTCTCTCAGACCCATCAACCTCACAGGGGGTGGGCTGTGGGGAGGGGAAGGGAAGGGAAGGGAAAGCTGTTTGTAAGCCACTTTGGGACTCCTTCAGGTAGTTAAAAGCGGGGTATAAAGAACCTCAGCTCTTCTTCAAGGTAGCCCTGCTTGGATTTCCTTATCAAACTTCCTCTCCTTGCATAGATCAATTCCAGAAAGCTCAGTCGAGCCATCAAAATTAAGAGGATAGAAGTAAAACATTAGAGTGGATTCTCGTCGTTTGGCCCTTGGAAGGACTGCAGAGGAAGAGGCTGGGTATAAAATTCGCCCCAGAAGGAACACAAAGGGACAACACTAATCAGCGAGAAGGAAGGAAGAGTTCCCTTTATTGCGCACTAAAAGATATTCATAGATCTTCCGATTTTATAAGCACGGGCGTAATTCTCACAAGACCGCTTGGAGCATGGGCTGAGCAGAATGACGTACCATTTTACTGCAGCGGTCCAGTTTTTTGGGGGGCGGGCATGTAAAAAGGGAAGGAAGAATGACTGGAAGGAGACCCATTTTGAGGAGGACGGAGGCTATGTCATTAACACGCAAGACCATATGATTGGAAGGGGAGATGTCCTGCAATACAGCAAAGAAAAACTTAACGGCGGCCGGGAGACTTTGGGATCTCAACTGCTTTTCCCCGCTGTTTGTCTCTCCAACAGACTGCCTCTGGGTGTGGGTGATCCATTTACTCCCTTCATTTGCACCCCGGCTCTCTGCCCCAATTTATTTAATTCATTTATATCCCACCTTTCTACTCAGTGACAACCCAAAGCGAGTAGTTCATTCTCCAACAACCCTGCGAGGAAATCTAGGCTGAGAGTTAGTGACAATCCCAAGGTAGTCCAGAAAACTTCCATGGCCCAAGTGGGGACTTGAACCCAGGTCTTTCAGGCACGAGCCCGAAGCTCTTACCCCCCCCCCCACACACAACTTTGTAGGCCTTAAAAGTGCCTCTGGATCCAAACTCTGCTCTCCCCATTTAGTCGCAGTCGATATGAACGAGACACAGCGCTCTTGCAGAAGAATTGCAACTGCAAATTAATTGAGAAGCTCAGCTAAGTTCCATCTCCTGGCCTTTCCGCCTCGCTTGGGATCCCTCGAAAGCCAAATGCCAGGGTTCCAGCAGGGCCACGCTCCGTGCAAAGGTAGGGAACAAAGGCCTGGCGGCTGCCACTCTCAAAGCGGTGGGAGGAGGGGGGATAAAAGGGCAACAGGTGCGAAACGCGGCATTCTATCCTTAGCGACACGGCCCTCTGTCGTCACTCAGCGCTAGCAGACTGCTCAATTAACGTCTCCCATTAAAATTCACCTTTGCACGGAGCGCTCGTTTTGGTTCGTTTGCGTAAAATCAATTATCGCTATTCGTCTAATTGTTTGAAAAATCCTTAGACCTCCAACACACTGAGATGAAGTCTGGAGCCACTGAGCTTACAGGACCCCTAAGGAGGAAACTGCCCTGGGCGGGGGGCGGAGGGGGGGCTTGATCCTCTACCTCTGTGTGTAAAGTAGTGTTTCTCTTTGTCCACCTCGAACCTACTGTCCATCAGCTTCACTGGATGCCCTCCAGTTCTAGTCTTTTGGGAGAGGGAGAAAAAAATGTCTCTTTGTCCACTCTCTCCACCTCGTGCATCATGATACAAACCTCTATAAGAACATAGGAAGAGTTCTCCTGGGCCTGTGTTTCAATAGATGGCTGGACTACTGACCTACAGAGACAACTACATTTTCTGGAAACTCCTCTGGCTCCGTTGACTTGCTGGCCTGATAAGGAGGCTGCAGCTCCGGCACTTGACCGGCTATTACCCTGCTGCTCTTTGACCACTGCCCCTCGCTGGCATCCCCCCTGAACCTCTTGCTCACGTGTGTGTGTGGCTGGATGCAGTCAGATGACCATCCTGGAAGACGTGGTGCAGAACCCAGAGTGCCTCGGGGCTTTTGCTCCCAGGGTGCCTCGGGGCTGAAGTGATCACAGTGTCCCAACCAGTGAGATCTCAGTAGGCCCGTCCCCATAAGCCTCCTCCCTAGGGTTGCCAGCCTCTGGGTGAGGCCTGGAGATCTCCCCAAACACTGATCTCCAGTTGAGAGAGATCAGTCCCCTTGGAGGTTTAAGATGCTTAGGGCTGATCCTGCGTAGAGCAGGGGGTTGGACTAGATGGCCTTTATGGCCCCTTCCAACTCCATGATTCTATGATTCTGTGAGCAAACAGCCGCTTGGGAGGGTGGGCTTCATGGCACTGGGGCCCCTCCCCTGGATCCACACCCAAATCTCCAAGCAGAGCCCAACCCAGTTTCTCCCCCAAATGTGATCCCCCCCCATACACACACACACACACACACAAGAATGTTGGGGCAGAAGGAGGCCTGCTCACTTTCTCCCACTCCCGGGTCTGGTTCAGGACGATGACCACCAATCTGGGGTGCGCCTGGTAGCCGTCTTCGGTGAAGGACAAGTCCTTCTCTTCCCAGGTCATGTTCATCATAAACCTAGAGAGAAAAGAAATGTCCAGAGGGAAAATTAATGAGCTGGCCAACAATTAATGAGCGAGCTAATTCAGTCGTTGGATTAACCCGGGCAATAAATCCTCCGCTTTGCTGCAAAACCACCTTTAGGGGGGGGTGCAAAAGCCAATCCTCCGTGTCGGCCTCTGGGAATTGGGCCCGCTAAGATCCACGAGGATGACTTCCTGAGCAGGGGTGAATGAGCGCAGCCCAAAGGGACCGGGGAAGCATCCTCCGAATCGGCAGCCAAAACGTTAGGCAGATGTGGCTCATGCAGAAATGGCAGCCTGCCACGTATCCTCTTGTCGGCTGCAATTCAGACAGGACCGAAAAGCAGGGAAGCGTCAGGACTTCCTGCCCACAGTGCAAAAAAACAAAAATTAAAAAACCCCACTATGCAGATAAGAGTCCCAAAGAAGCAGAAGGATCAACAAGATACCCCGTTTCCCTGATAGCAACAAGAGCTTGAGAGATGGAGAAGGCCAAATCGGCCCTGGGCTTGTGCGAGGAGACACGGAGGGAAGGGCCCAGTGGCTGGATAAGATGCACAATTAAGTCGACAGGACATGATATGCAACTATGTGACATAAATACAAATATCTATGATATAGATCCTATCACAAATAAACGAAGCCTCCCCAGCAACACTGAAAGCTTCAAAGATGGAGAAACCCAGGTCTGCCCTAGGTGAAAGTATTGATGAAAGGAGTCAAAAAGGGGAGGGCCAATGGCTGGATTCACAAACCAATGCGCCATTAAGCCAGGAGCCCATTCAAGATTCAGATTTGCGCCAAACCACTGGCAGCGCCGTGGTGCTCTTGAACGGGGACCATGACACGCTATGAGGGAAATACACACAGAACCCAAACGAACCTTGCCAAATGTTGCCCGCACATCATTGCAGGTGAGCAACCCCCCTCCCCTTGGTGCACACTGGCAGAAGGCAGGGAAGGCGGCAGCATCTCTAAAAGCCTGTCCCCTCCCCCCCCCCAAAGGCTGGCTTTAAAACCCAACTAAAAGCGGTAACATCCCCGACACATCATAAACGTCCAACTCGCTGACTGGCAAGAACTACCCGTGCGATGATGCCCAGCTTGCAGAACACAGTCGAAGAATCCTGGGCCCTGCCACAAACTGACAGTTTGGCTCCCCTTAACTCAGTAGCCAGCAAAATCATGGAATCAGAGATTCATAAAGTTGTAAGGGTCCTCTGGTCCAACCCCCTGCAGAATGCAGGGAAGTCACAAGTACCTGCCCACCCACAGTGACCCCAATTCCATGCCCAGGGGGAATTGGCAGAGGGGTTCCTATAAAGCAACAGTCCCCATCGTCTGGAAGCCCATGGGCCCTGGTGGACTTCTGGCCCAGCTACCACACCATGGCTGCCAGAGGAGACAGAGCTGGCCCCAAAACCTAAGGGCACAGCCTAAGGGCACCTCTGGGCACCACACTGGGAACCTCTGCTCTAAAGTCTAAACCACCCAGACAACACTTTCTATCTCCGCAGTGGATTCGGACGTGCCTCTAGTTTGCCTGAACGAGGGCCGGTGGGAACATGTCAGCCAATACGGAAAGGAGCAACCGGGCTGCCGCTTCTCAAGCCGGAAAGGCTATGAAGTCCTTCCTCGGTTTCACCCGCTAACTGATCCTGTCATTCGACGCCTTGTCTTGTTCTGGAGCAACGGGGGTGGGGAGAGCAGCTATATTTGATCCACAGATACGGCACCGAGGGCTCAAAATAAATTCTCCCGAGATGTTATCAAGTCATTTAAGAGCGAGGTTATTCCTGGCGTCGGTGATGGATTTTGTTCAGATGCTCTTTTGGAACATTTTAACTTTGGCCTCGATCCATCAGGGACCTTCCGGAAAGGGCTGGACATAACTCTGTTGCTCGGCCTTCTGAGACACCGGATTTTGGGTTCTCAACTGCTGGCAGCTGTACAGACCTCGTGCGTGGTCCCCTTGCATAAACAAACAACCAGAATGGTCCCCAAGATCTTGGTTCCTGGTCCCAAAGTGGTTTCCAGTTGCCATCCCTTCCTCTCCCCACAACAGACACCCTATGAGGTTGGTGAGCGTGAGAGAACCCTGAGAGAACTGCTCTGTGAGAACAGCTCTAACAGGACTGGGACTGGCCCAAGGTCACCCAGCTGGCTGCATGTGGAGGAGGGGTAGGGAATCAAATCCGGTTCTACAGATCACTCTCACCACACTGACTTCTGGAAGCAAGGATGGCAACTTGAGCCTCGCCTCTGCCCCGAATCCACACAGAGGGTGAGAGATCTTTATCCGTTCCTTTTTCCTCAAGTGCCCTAAGGGCCCTTCCCCCAAACTGTTGCAAGGACGACAACACAATTATGTCCCTGAAGCCCTTTGGACGCTGAAAGTGCTATATAAATGCTAATGCAGACTAACAGGGCTCCCGGCCTGAAGCTATATAAATGCTAAGTTATTTATTAAGTTCTGCACCTGTCCAAAACAGAGTGGGTGCAAATCCACAGGAAGCCCCTGCAGCTATGCATGTTGATCTCTCACCAAAGGATTAACCAAAGCCTGTGGCATTCAGGGATCCAAAGATCAACCTCACAAAGGAGGAAGCCTTGAAGGCTTCAGCTAGGTTTGCAAAGAGAACACACTCCAGGGCCCAAAAAGGATCGCTTGCCCTTGCACAGCAGAGCCGGTCTCGGAGGGCAAGGGGTCTTCCAAGGGGGCTCATCTGCCAAGACCACGGCTCTGGGAAGCTCTGGGGGATGTCAAAAGCGTCGTGGACTCAGATAACCGAGGAATTAACTTTTTTTTAAAGGGGGGATTAAGAGAATTCAAAAAGCCGGCCTGACAAAGCCGTTGCCTTTTTTCCTGGCTAGGGAGGCATCTTTAAAGACCCAAAGAAAGTGGAAGCGAACTCGGAAGGGAGGGGGCAGTAGGCAGCTTGACAGCTGTCTCAGGTGATATACTCCGGGCGTTATCAAGGGCAGCAGCAGAGTCAGAGGCAGAGAGAGAGAGAGAGGGAGATGTCCTCTCCGTTCATCCATTGCCACAGGAGCTGTCCCCAGGGGCTGTGGGAGGGTTTATCTGGATTGTTCTGCCTCGGCTACCGGAACTTCTTGGATGCCAAATAGTCACGACCCAATCACGTATCCTCACTTGTTCTTCCATACAGCTCTTAATGTGGAATGATAATTGGGTGGTTCTACCCCCCCCCACCCGCCCGCTAGATTTGGCAACGCTCTGGAGACACCTTGTGGCCACTGGTGGTAATCCTGTGACAAAATTCCCGGCCCAATGCAGGGGGACTTCCGGGTGGCCCAACAACCGGGATGTCCAGCTCAGGCACTGGAGGGCAGAAGCAGTAGCCAGAAGCCCCAAATTCCCTCTTGGGACAGGATGGCGTGAGGGGTGAACTAGACTTGCACGGGCAGCACACGGACACATTCCCTGGACGCCCATCACTGCAGCCCTCGGACACACTCTGCTCCGGGACTTCAGATTGAGGTTTCAACGCAGAATCATAGACTTAGAAGGGACCCTAGAGGTCATACAGTCCAGCCCCCCTGCTCACTGCAGAATCAGCCTGAAGAAACCCTGGCAAGACATGGAGCAGCCACAGAGATTAAAAAATAAATTGGGCATGTCGTTCGGCACAAAGGTTTTTGGGTTTTTTTTAGGAGGTGTAAAAGAACAAATCTGGAGATGACAAAATGCTCCACACTGATGCTCCATGTGGCTCTTCAGTGCGTAGGAGGGTGCTCCCAATGTTATGGTCTCTCTCCCGAACGCATCAATGCAAGCAATGCAGGCACGTGGGCACTCAGGCCCTGGGGGGGAGCAGCCCGCTCTTTCGCACCCACCCTGCAACCAATCAGGTACATTTTGCCCAGTGGACAGGACAGGTGCCCCAAGCACCCTGCAAAACTAAGCACCGTTTTGGCTTTATAGGTCAGGGGAAGGGAGGCTGCGGCCAAGAAAATGAAGACAGGGGGAAGAAGATCCACCCTTGGGCCTCGCTGGCCCTGCTAAGAAGCTCAGTCCTGCCATTGGGAGGGATCTAACCCTTCCACTTTCTCCGTCCAAAGAGCCACGGTCTCTGGCGAAATGTCAGGGCCTAAACCTACAGACCATGGCCACACAGGCCGGAAAACCCACTGCAGCCAAAGAGGAGAAAAGGTGGGAAACTGCAGGTTCCCCTCGCTAGTTAGTAGTTACTTGGGGAGGGGGCATCAAACTGGGAAGCCATCCAGTTCAGCATGTGGGGTGTGGCTGGAGACATTTCAAATCCAAAACAGTGCCCAGAAATTCTCCACCTGGAGGCTGGCAACCGTAATCGAAATGCACCCCGCCTTGACTCAGCACTGACACAGTGGCCATTCCTCAGCCTACAGAGGCACAACAGTGATGCTCCCAACTGGGCAGGGGCCAGCCCGAGGCGCTGCTTCTATGGGCCAGGAGCCATCTTCCCCACCCCTTTTATTGATACCCGATGCTCAGCCACACCAGTGGGATAAAGTGGTCTGGAAGAGGAAAAGGGGAGCAAGCGTATGAACAGCTTTGGAGTGGTCGAGGAAAGGGACGTTCGGTGGGGGAATCAACGGTAAGGTTAGATGCCCACCGGCTGCCCATTAATGTGCAGCTTTTTGAAGAGAGGAGCAGAGTCCATGACACGGCGCTGCATTGTTATTCTTTCCTTTAAAAAAGGCTTCCACACTGGTCTCTTCACCCCAAGCCCTGCCTCTTCCAATGCGCACCTCCTGTGCCTGCAGCCACAGACCCGTGCAATTAGAGTAATTGGCCATGGAAAACCGTCATACAGGGGAAAGGACCAATTCCCCAACTACGCTTCGTAATGTTGCAGAAGTTTCTCAAAGTTCTGAAAGGTTCGCTGCAGATGTTTTCCGAAGTCCTCAACAATTCGCTGCAGACATTTCTCAAAGCCCTCAACAGTTCACTGCAGATGTTTCTTGAAGCCCACAACCATTCGCCACAGACGCTTCTCAAAATATGCCCCGCTAAGCAGAGAGAAGGGAGGAAGGAGATATTCTGTGCCTTCCACAGACAATCAGTGAACATTTGACGAGGCTCCATCTTTGAGCAGCTGAGACCTTCCTCTCCCTCCTCTTTCCCCCCTGTTTGGCTGCTCTTCTTCCAAGCGGTCAAAATGGGCTCCAAGGGAAGAGGAATCCACAGGCCTTCCTTGGAAAACAGGTGGTGGTCTGAGCATTGGGGGACACCTTCCGTCTGACCAGTGGTCCTCCTTCCGTGTGACCGACCTCGCAGGGTTCTCGTGAAAGTAAAATGGAGAACGATTAAGATTCAGAGCAGGTCAGCCAAGGTCGGTCTCCAAGGCTCTTAATAAGTCTCCTTCTGAATATCTGGCACTGAACAGGGAGGATTTGGCTTTTTTCAAGAAAAATAAAAAATCAAGGACATTTTTATTAAAAGATTTCTCTAAGCAAATCAAATTTTTGAAGCCCCAAGATTTATTTAAAGGTTCTATTTTTAAGCTTTTAAATATATCCTGGCTTACAACGGATCCTGACTTTAATACAAGGAAGCATGTTAAAGACGGCTGCTGTTTTCCATTAAAAATTATTCCTTCTCGTTTTCATCCACACCGAGTTGGAGGGGAAATACATCTCTATAATGAAAGGAAGGTGAACATGGGGCAGGGGCTGTGGAACATTTTGTGCTCCGTGTGAAGCCCAGCAGCCGCCCCTGAGCCTGTGACCATGAACCAACCTGACCAGCGTCACAGGGTTGTTGTGAGAATACGGCACCCTGAGCCCCTAGGAGGAAGGGAGAAGCCAAAAATGGGACCAGGGGAGCATTAAAAACCACCGAGGGACAAAAACAACAACCAGGCGCTTGAGATCAAGTATTTAAGATACGATTGGTCATATATTATGAGTTTGCTATTTGTGCAAATTATGAACGTTTAGACAGTCAGCCAAAACCAGCGGGGGCTTTTCAGAAACACAGCAAGACTTGGCTTCCAGGAAGCGCACGGCGCTTCATTTCCAAGGGTTTGATGTTGCACAGAACCTTCACAAGGTCACCGAGAGCCGAAGAGCGGGCCTGATTCTCCTGACGGGGGAAGCGCCAGAGACCCACCAAAAGTCACACGCGCTGTAGATCAGAAAAGAACTCCCAGCCCATTCTGGCCCCATCTGAGCCATGCTGTGGTCAACAGCCTTGGTGGCACCCCGTGAGATGTCAGTGACTGAACTGGTTACAGTGGTCCACAGCAGAGAGGAGGGGGCACAAGGGGCCCTGGATTCCCACCATTACAGCCCTCCTCCCAGTTCCTGGCCCCTGGCCCCTTACACAGGAAGGCTGATGATGGGCCTTCAAGAGAATCAGAATCACGCACTGGAAGGGACCACAAAAGACCATCTAGCCCCCCCCAATACCTTCTCAGGGACTTAAAAATCATGCACACCTTAACAGGTGCTCCTCCAATCTCCTCTTGAAAACTTCCATCAAAGGAGGCTTCATCACCCTCCGAGGCAGCATATTCCATCTACAAATAGCCCTCACTGTCAGGAAATGTTTCCTAATATTAAAGTGGAATATCCTTTCCCACCATTTAAACCTGCTCCTTGTCTCTAAAGGGGTAGTAAACAAGTCAGCCCCCTCTTCAACAGGCCTCGCTTTGACGTAGTTCAACACAGCTATCCCATCCCCCCTATCTCGCCTCTTCTCCAAGCGTCACGTGCCCAACTCTCTCCGCCTCTCCCCGTAAGGCCCAGATCCCAACCCCTCAGCCATCCTAGTCCCCTTCTCTGAGCAGGTTCCAACTTGTCCAGATCCTTCTTGAACTGCAGCACCCAGAACTGGACACGATGAGGCCCGTTCGATGCAGAATAGAAGGGTATTATGGCTCCCCTGCCTCTAGTTTCTATGCTTCTAGCAAGGCAGCCAAATATCGCATTAGCCCGCCTATCTGCCAGATCGCACTGCTGGCTCACATTCAGCTGATTGAACTCCTAAGTCCCATCCACATGTACTCCTCTCAAGCCAGGGATCCCCCATCTCATTTCTATGCATCACACGATTACCCAAATCTAATACGTTACACTTTTCCCTATTAAAATTCATTTTGTTGGCTATGGCTCCCATCTATTAAGATCTCCTTGGAGAGCAGAGAGGCGGGGACTGGGACACCTTACCACCCCCCTTTACACCGTCCTAGGACCTCAAAAGCACCACGTGCGGCTGAAAGAAGAAAGCAAGTCCCTTACGTGTGTAGGGTGTGCGGCGGCTGCTCGTTCCTCTCCTGCTGGCCGTAGCAGCTGGTTTTTGCTTCAGGGATGAAGGAGTACCTGTCCAACATGGCGGCCGATGCTGTTGTGATAATCCCAAGGCCGTCCTGGACCCGAGCCCTCAAACTGTAGTCCCACTCGTCGTAGGCCACGGAAATCAGCCCCGAGGGAAACTCCGGGGGCGTGATTTCCATGTTCCCGCTGACCAAGCTGGGGACGATCCAGAAGAAGTCGTAGCCAGTCAAGCCCAACGAGCGCGCCTCGTCCAAGATGTAGACGGCCTCGTCCTTCGAGCAGTACAGGAGGATGACGGAGGAGTGGATCTTCTTCAGCTGCACCGTCGTCCGGGCATCCCCGATGGGCGTGTCCAAGGTGATGACGTTCTGCATGTCCCAGCCCACAAAGCTGTTCTCCACGGTGTACTTGATGAAGCTCACAAAGTCCCGGTAGCCGGGGAAGGTGCTGGTCACCAGCGAGAAGACGTGCCAGTCGTAGTATTGCATGAATTTCAGCATGACGATGGCCTCCTGCTGGATGGAGGCCCCGAACTGGAAAAAGGTGGACATCACGTCCTGCAAGGAAAGCAAGGGAGAGAGGAAACGTAGGTGGATGTCAAATGGCTTGGTGGGGGGCTTCGGGTCACCGTCAGCCCCTCCCTCATTGCACCTGCCACCAAGGAGGAACTTTCCTGCCTTATCATATGTAACTGCCCTGAGCCGTATGGGAGGGCGGTCTAAAAATCGAATGAATAAATAAATATAAGCTGCCAATGCTGAAGGGTCTTCTACCCCTTCCCCCAACGGTCCCTGCAATGTGGTTTGGCTCAACTGGGACCACCTGCTCTGCAATGGGAGATTGTGGCTCAGTGGCAGAGCATCTGCGTGGCGACCAGACGGTCCCTGGTTCAATCCCCGGCAGCATCTCCAGTGAAGAGAAGCAGGCAGAAGGCTAAGGGTCTCAGCACCTTGGACAGCGTCTGCGGGTCAGAGGAGGCCAGGCTGAGCTTGACTGGCTCAGGTGAAGGCAGTCGGTGTAGGGAATGGGCATGGTGCAGAGGCAGAGGCTCTGAGGTCCCAGGTTCAATCCCTGGCACCTCCAGTGAAAGGATCGGCTTTGGGGTAAGAACTGGAGAGCTGCTGCCAGCCTGAATCTGACTCAGTGTTATGCAGCTGTATGTGTTCAACAAGCCTGCTCTCTCCCACTTTGGTCAAGGGGAGCCTTACAGAAGACAGAGGCTGAAACTGAACACCTGGCCCTTTTTTCAGGGTGTGGGCCACCACCAAAGGTCAGTTCGTGCGCACATAGTCATCCTGGGGGGCGCTCATATGAGTGACTAGTAACATCATGTACAGAAACCAACTTCTGCGGCCCATCAATGGAAAAAAAATTGAGCATTTGCCCTTGGAAACAGAGTGACTGGGACATCCTGGCCACTGGCGGGGGGCGGAGGGGGTTGCCAAATCCAGGTTAGAAAGGTTTTGGGGTGCAGCCACCAAGGAGTACGTTCCCAGAGATGCCACCCTCCAAAGTGGCCATTTTCCCCAGGGGAACTGATCTCTGTAGCCTGGAGAGGAGCTGTTATTCTGAGGGATCCCCAGGCCCCACCTGGAATCTGGCATCCCTACGAGGGGAACATGAGTCAGCAGCACGTCTCCCCCACCCCCTCGCCCAATATCAAAGAAATCCAAACAATTGAAGCAGTAAATATCGGCAGTGTGGACACGGCAAGGTGCTACATCAGAAACGTTGACAGTCGCTGTCACAGAAGGAAATTAAACTCCGACAGGCTGGACAAACCCAGCTCAGCTCCATCTCACTGGTTTATGGTGCCAGGCTACAGATTAGATGCAAGGGGCATCCAGAGATGGGTGATCAGCCTCAGGTAGGGTCAGCCCCTCTCTCGGAAGGGGTGTGGCTCAGAGGCAGAACACCTGATTTCTAGAAGAGGAAGATGAAGAAGAGCTGGCTTCTTATGCCCTGCTTTTTACTACCCAAAGGAGTCCCAAACAAACCCCTTTGCTTCCTCTTCCCACAACAGCCTGAGTCAGCCCTGAGAGAACTGTCAAGATCACCCAGCAGGTTACACGTAGAGGGGGATCAAACCCAGCTCTCCAGATTAGCTTTTTTAACCACTGTACCATACTGGCTCTCAAGAAGAACTGGGGAGGGAGGTTATACCCTGCTTTTCCTCACCCAAAGGAGTCCCAAAATGGCTTACAAACCCCTTTCCCTTCCTCACCCTAAAGCAGGCACCCTATGAGGTAGGTGAGGCTGAGAGAGCTTTGACAGAACTGCACAGTGAGAACAAATCTAACAGGATTGTGACAATCTCAAGAACACCCAAACTGCTGCATGTGGAGCAGTGGGTAATCAAACCAAGTTCTCCAGATTATAAGCTGCTGCTCTTAACCACGACACCATGCTGGCTCTCTACGCAGAAGGTCCTGGGTTCAATTCCTGGCATCTGTTGCAACTCGCTTTCCACCCCCACCCCCCGTGGATCCAATATGGACATTGATTCCCTTCCTCCCCCTGGCCCCATATTCACCAGTTAGCAAGAACTCTGTCATGTACCAGATGCTAATTTCGGCTTCAACACAATTAGCTTTCTTGGCCCAGGTTTGGAACAGAACGGCCACTCTTCTGTTCTAGATGCTCACTCTCAAATTGAAATCTGCATACGGGAAGGATAAATATTCCTTGTTACACAACTCGAAAGCTTTCTCTTCCCTGGGTTTCGTCTCTGGTGGGGAAGGCAACTCGGGAGGTTTGGGGATGAGGAAGATATTCTATTTCTCTGGTAGAAAAAAGTTCAGGCCCAGCAGGACCTTCAAGACCCAGAAAGCTTTCCTAGAGGTATACGCTTTGGTGTGCATGCACACTCCTGCCGATACAGCGAAACGGAAGTTGCCAGGAATAAAACCCAGGCAGAGGGGGAGCGGCAAATTAGTTTATCCTTGCCGTGGTCAGTTTTGATTCTGGAGACGTGACCTGGATAGCCCAGGCAAGCCCGATCCCGTCCAAATACTCGTTGATCCTGCTTATCTTCCAAGATGGGATGGAATTGGGCTAGCCTGGCCTACCCAGGTCCCCTTGGTGATGTATCCAATATGCACTTGTTCAATTTGCACACATGGGGCTCAGGGCGGCTCGCGACATAATTGTGGCTGACCGTGTGCAACGGAAACGAACAAAGAAACATTCAATACTTTGGGAAAGATGGCAAGAATCAGGCAGGGGGGGGGAACATTTTAAATTACTTAAGGATGTCAAAATTAGTTAGGAGTGAGTAGGACCAGCCCACATAATTCACCAGGAAACAACAGAAAAGAATTGGAAAAATTGATGCTGAACAGGATATTTAAATAATAATTTTTAAAAGGATAAATAGTCACACATGACAATCAAAGTGGGAACGGTAGACATTAACAACACCAACGTATCCGTAGTTGATCCAGCGGCCTACGTAACCAAGCATAGGATTGCACTGTAAAATGGCTAGGGGGTTGCCCCCCAATTTAAATTATGGAATAATTTAGTCAGCATCCTGTTTATGGGATGGCACGCTCGTGTAGTTTTCCCTTTCCAGCACTCCATGAAAGGAATGGCTGCTTTGGATCAAATATGTTGGATCATCTCCCAAAGAACAAGAACGGTTTGTTTAGGGTTGGCCCTACAGCAGCTCCTTTTATGAGCACTTAATGTTTGCATTCAGCCACTAGGGGGGGCGCTACAGCGGCACCTAGAGGCACAACATGAGTATTACATAGCGGAGAACACCAACAGAATGGAATAAAAATGGGAAAAGGAATTAATTTTAAAACACGTCTCCTCCCTAGTCGAGCTAGCAAACCACAGATATATCATCTCTCATGTTGAGTGCACCAGTCTGTATTTTTTAACCACTGCCCTGAGATCTACAATGCTAAAATATAGAAGGCACTCTGCGGTTCTCTTGGCTGCACCCCTGCATATCCTAAAATCAATTTGTTTTCGCTTTAGCATGTGATGTTCATGAATCAAGATTTCTCAAAGGAGTATAACGTGAAAGGAGCTCAGCCATAAATTAGCTTTATTCTTTGCTGAGCAGGTGTGCACTAGTTTTAATTGGTGCATACCTTCAGGGTTTTCTGCTCTGAAAATCTTCTAACCGTACACAGGACAGAAGCTGCAAATGCAAAAAACCCGGAGTTTGATGTCTGACGTAAAACAATAAATCCGACAGACGGGGGTGGGAGGAGTCTGCGGGAGCGTCTGAAAACTAAATAACAATCAAGGAAAAGAGTACCACAGGCACTATGGTTTCATGGAACTGAGATTTGCACTGGGTCCAATTAGGAAACTGTTGACACACACTGGAGACGGCAGTGTTTGTGCAAGGGCTTAGGTGGAAATCGACAACCAAACAGCTCCGGCAAAAAGCCACTGAATGAGACAAGTTCAGACCGCAGAAGAAGAAGGAGTCCTTACTGGACACACGCAGGGTTCTCTCTTGTCCCAAACTACATAAAGCTGTTTGGAAGTCGTATGCTGGACTGACCTTGCAGAGGGGCGGTGGAGAGGAACCGTGGCTTGGAGGGAGACCATCTGCTCAGCAGGCAGAAGACCCCAGCTTCAATCCCCAGCAGCGTCTCCAGTCATGAGAAGCAGGCAGGAGGGGATGGGGGAGGCTTCAGGGTCTCAGCGCCTTGGACAGAAGCTGCAGGTCAGAGGAGACCAGACTGCTCTTGATCAGCTCAGGTGAAGGCAGCTGTGGCTCAGTGGAGAAGACCCTCTGCTTGGCAGCCAGGAGGTCCCCAACTCAATCCCCAACTGCAGCATCTCCAATTAAAGGACCAGGCAGAAGGTGATGGGAAAGATTTCTGCCTGAGACCCTGGAGAGCAGCTGCCAGTCTGAGCAGACAATACTGGCCTTGACACACCAAGGGTGTAAGTATCACGTAACATCTATTCCATCTAGGACTTAAAGCCAATAGGCTGTTTGACCAGATAAAAGACCAAAAAGTTATCGCTCTTCAATATACATTAAAAACAAAGGTCGTTTCATTGCAACATTCTCCTCACCTCTATTTTATTCTCGCAATCATTCTGTGAGGTAGTTTAGGCTGAGAGTCTGTGACCGGCCCAAGGTCCCTCAGCAAAATTTCACAGGATGCGTGAGGATTCGAACCCGATTCTCCCAGTCTGCCGCTCTTAATCACTACACCACCCTACACCCACAAGTTGATCTCATAGGGTCATGCCTCCACCAATTAATCCACTCCACGTTTCAGTCAATTAATCTATTGCTTGCAGTCCAATTGACAATTGAGAGAGGGGGAGAAGATCTGGGACAGAGGAGGGAGAAACTTAATACCCGGAAAGCTAGAGGGGGAAGACATTTCTTCATTCCTGCTTCTTACTTGCCAAGCCATTTCAAGCATCGGAGAGTGGACAGATCCAGTTCCCCAAAGCTATCGTGAAATAGATCTGTTTATCATCAGAATTCTCTGTGACTGAAAGGTGGCCCGAAATTTCCTTTGACGGTTGGTAATGAAGGCAGATGGCATTGCGCTCCAGCCTCCCTTTGGAGGGTATCTCTGTTGTTATGATTTTCCTGCCTTCTGCACAGCTTCCCCCCAAACAACTGATGTGCTCCTCTCTTTTTAGAACTAGACACACTAATTACAGTGAGAGGCAGGCAAATTAACCAGCCCCCTGCGAGGACAGAGAGGGCTTTTAAAAAACAGCTCCGAACCCTCCTGTCTCCAGCTCCAGCCAGTTCTTTCTTCTGATAAGTTCTGAACGGTCCGAAGGTGGGAAGGAAACATGATGGAGCCTGATCTCATAAGATCCTGGAAGCTGAGCAGGGACAGTCCTTGGAAGGGAGACCACCAAGGAAGGCTCTGCAGAGGTGATGGCCAACCCTGCCCTTTATCCCTTGCCTGGAAGGCCTCTGTCTGGGGTCGCCATAAATCTCTCATCAGATCTCAGAAGCTAGGCAACACTTGGTAAGCTGGCATCCCTATCTGGCACACGGGAAAAGGCAATGCCTAACCATCGTTCACCTTGGAGACTCCACAAATAGGCCTTCAGGGGTCCCCATAAGTTGGCTGCCATTCAACAGCACATGCTCCCAATCTAGGGCTATCTATTTCGAATCTCTCAAGGCCTCCCACTGAGCTTCAGGAACGAAGGGAGGCTCAAACCCAGGCCTCTCCGGGGTGAATTCAAGCAGTCACCCACCACAGCATGCTGGGAGTCCCGCTGTAAGAGAACGCATCCCACGGGGAGCACAGCACACAAAGTGATCAGGGATTAAGAAGCAGGCCAAAGGAATAGGCTCCTCCCTGGGGAACGCCAGCCCCTGGGGATAATTTCTGGATTGCAAACAGCACGGCCTGGTTGGTATTTGCATCAAGCTCCCAGCGTTCTTCTGGCAGGGATTTGACGCCAAACCGACACACAATTAGCCGAGGCGTTCGACAGCGGGGTCTTTTGTGTCCCTGATTAAGTGGGCCGCCCTTCCCTCCCCCTCCCTGAATGGGAAAACAGCAGCCAAGTTGGGAGGCAATTACTCACTGAAACATCTCAATAGCGGAGAGCTCTCCAGCAAGGCTCTCCTCCAAATTAAACTGATCAAACGGCGAATTAATAAAGGGAGGGTTAGCCACGGACCCTCTTAACAGCTTCGCGCCCCAAATAGGTTACGGGTGTTTCCCCCCCCCCTCTGAATTGTTTACTGAGGAGCCGTTAGCCTCCCCGATGGGCTCCCGGCAGGAGGGCTTGGGGATAATTGGGGTTATGAAGACTGACGTGAACTTGCGTGCACAACACCAAGGCCGGCCCAGGACGGCTCTCCCCACAAGCCTTCCAGGCACCACCTACCATCCTCAGGCTGTCCTCCCACCGAAGGAAGTTCATGCCACATCTCCCAATTCTTAAAAAAGGATTTGCAAGTCGCCTTGAGCCCCAAAGGGAAGCCGGAGTGTAAATATGCCAAAATGCCCTGACCTGGATGGCCCAAGCTGGTTCTAACTTGTCCGATCCTGTAAGCTAGCCAGGCAAGGGCCAACCTCCTGTTTTCTGGCAGCTAAGTTGGGTTGTTGTTTGGACAGGAGATGGTCAAGGGAGCTCCAGGCCGCTCTGCAGAGACGGGCAACAGCCAACCACCTCTGTCTCTTGCCTTCAAATCCCTATAGAGCAGGGGTAGTCAAACTGCGGCCCTCCAGATGTCCATGGACTACAATTCCCAGAAGCTCCAGAAGCATTCGCTGGCAGGGGCTTCTGGGAATTGTAGTCCATGGACATCTGGAGGGCCGCAGTTTGACTACCCCTGCTATAGAGTCACCCTAAGTCAGCTGTGACGCAACAACACGTGACACACGCACAGTATGAAACACAGGCGACAAACACACCCGCCACACAGCACATACAACCAAACCGTCCCAGGCCCGTTCAAGTTTCGCGCCAGACAGAAATCCGGCGGTGAAGTTTGCAGGCTGTTCCCTAACCCGCCCACCCCAAATCGGTGATTCTGCTGAGTTGAGAAAAGCTGCGACAGAAGAGCTCCAGACAGAAAGATAATTAAAATCTGGAGATGTACAGAGGGAAGGCCGGACAAAGATAAATCCCTCGGCTCCGGTGGATTCGCTGCTTCCTCTCAATCCTTCATACTGGCCAAGGAACTCTCCCTGTCTGGGCTTCACACCCCACCTCTCCTCCCTCTTGCTCTCCAGTTTCATTGCCTCCCCTCAGAATACTTCCAGAAATCACGGCAGACTGCAAAAACAAAACGAAACAGAAGAGCTGTCTCAAGCATTATTGCCTTAGACAAGCAGTGTGGAAAACAGGGGGTGGGGGGGGGGGAGATTCCTTTCCATAGATTTAAGGACAGTGGTGTGGGTGTTGTTGTTGTTTTAAAAAAATGCATAACGAATGACCTGGTGTCAAATTGGAATCATTATGCACTTCTAAATAGTCATGATGGTCACCCTTACTTGAGGTTCCCATTTGCACCGAATCATGTTCTTTGCAAGCTAATAATAATAACGCAATGCAGCTTTATTTATTCTCTAAGAGAACTCCCCTGCGAGAACAGCCCTAAGAGAACTGTGAGTGGCCCCAGATCCAACAGATCCAAGTGGGTCTCCGGGTTGGCCTGACGCAGCAGAACAAAGTCTGAGTCCAGGGGCAGCTCCAGGACCCACAGAGCTCTATTCAGGGCAAGAGCTTGCAAGTACAGGCACACTTCTTCGGAAATGGAAGCAACCCTGCCTTACTCACAGGCAAAGCGGGAGAGTCAATTAGCACACAGCATAATGAGAATGGTTAACGGACTCCCGAGATAAATAGGAAAAACTAGCAATTTGGATTTGTTTGTATTCCCTGGAGACTGAATGGCCTGGGAAACATCTTGGGTTCAATAAAGGTGTCTACATAAAAGAGGAATGAGCAAACATATAATCAATGGCTGGCAGCAATTAGCCGACCCAAGTTCATCCCGCCGATTGTGACTGCAGAGGTTCTCCAGAGTGGAATCTGCTGCTCTTAACCAGGACCCCAAGCTGGCAAGGGAAGGGTCCTCGGTGGGGCACGGAGCCCTACAACCCGCCCTCCCAAGAAGCCATCTTCTCCAGGGATCTCAGGAGATCTCCAGGTCTCACAGGGAGTTTGGTAACCTGCCTTCCCTGAAAAACTATTCTGGCGACAAGCCAGGGGAGTGGAGAGGCAGGGAAAGCAAGCAGATGTCCTCCTGAGATGGGGCTGACTAAAGCCTTGGCAGGATGGAGCGGCGTGGCTGCATAACCTCATCTGCACCCACCGCCCTGCTGCCTGGTCCAAAGCACGAGCCGGCTCATGATCCACGCGTCTTGCTAATAGAGGGGAAGGAAAGATGGAAAAGTGAACCCCTCCCATGGCGGCCTTTATTCAAAATTAGGATTCTCCTGTCCCCAAAATGGAAGTGCTTGAAATTACTCGTAGTAGAGGATTGGTTGGTGAAGATGTTGGAACTTCCAGAGATGGCTAAACTGGTTTCCTTTATTGGAGAAAGGACAATGTCAACATTTATTACTAACTGGGACCCCCCCCCCCAGACTTTGGCACGGTGGGTTTGATGATTAAGGGGGGGAGGTTTAGAGAACAGGAAAAAAAAGAGATCTTGTTTCTTCTATAACTGCAAAGTAAAAGGTAGGTGTATAACTTTACTTACGCTTGGGGGGGACATCTTCTTTGGGGCTGATAGAACTGGAGCCCCCTGGCCCAATCTTTTTCAAACTTGGGTGGGTGAGGAGAGTCACCAGCAGCTATGCTGCAAATTTGGTGCCTCTGCCTTTAAAAATCATCTATAACCATCTATAATTGACTAAATCATCTATAATAACTGACCATAAAAATATCTATATAGGCTATAATGGAGCTGGATTGAGGTTTGGGAATATTGGGAAATATCAGTATTTTGGGGTTTCAATATACCCGAAACTACTGGGGTTAGGGGTGGTTTTGCACACCTCTCACCATGTGTGGCTAGACAGGAATGTCAGTGGCTTGTTCCCAATTCCTACTACCTCCAGAGGGATCCAGGCCATGGGAATTTGGACCTTCTGCATGGAAAGCAGGTGATCTGCCCCCGACCCACAGCTGCTCACGTGCACAGAGTGGCAGAAAATACCTCCGGCGAGAGGAAACATCACTTTATCTCCAGAAGAAACCAGGACAGACTTTCCAGCCGCATGCTCCGGTGCGCGCGCATGGAGCTCCTGTTCCTCGTCGCAGGTGTGGCTTCTTGCCCTCTCGAACAAAACAAAACCTTCCGCCGTGGAATGAAAATGGGAGTGATTTAATCAACCCAACAGCATCCAAGGATTCCTTCTGCGCTACTGGCTCCCACGTTGCCGAGCGAGCGCTCGCAAAGACAGCTGGCGGCCAAGGAGCAGGACGGACGGCAAACACCTCGGGCAAAGCCAAGAGAGATCACCTCTTTGGGTCCCTTCCGAGAGAGCAGGCACATCGGGCTCCATCCAGCCAAGCCCTCTTTCAATTAGCTGTCAGATTAGGAGGCCGTCTTTCTTTCCAGGTCATGGGGCATTTCCCATCCCCGCAAGGCTCTGCGCCTAAGAGGGGTTACCGCAAAAACCCAATTAAAAGGCTACCGTGAGAGGGGAGCGGTCCCAAGTTTGGGGGCTTTTTAGCTAATTTTGCTGTTAATGGTAAGATGTTTCTGAGGAGCAATTTGTTACCCAATTGCCAGAGAGGCCTAGTCGCAAGGGAGTGGCGGGCTATAAATCTAATAATAATAATAATAATAATAATAATAGTCCTGATTGTTTCTGCAGTTCGCCCCAATTCCTCTCGCCTCTGTCTACTCTACAGTCTTTATTCTCACGAAGAGATTCTAACATTTCTTTCTGGCATTTCACCTCAGACAGAGGCAAGAAACATGAGGATAAACAAGGGAGAGGGGGACTTGCCGCTTTCAAATGGACCATGAATCCTGCCTCCGTTAGTCCCCGTCCATTTTGATCCTCCTCCAAGTCACAGTCAATTTAGGTTTCCCCAAAGAGTTTCCAAGGGTAACCCTGGACTTTTTCCTTGTCGGTCTCCCATCCAAGTCCTATCAAGGGCCCACCCTGCTTAGCCTGTGAGATCTGACAAGATCAGACAAGGCTAGACTGTCTCAATCAGAGCGTTACTGTGTGTTCAGTCTGGTGTTTCCATGTTCAAATGTGTCACATGGATGCTCAACAGATAAATGGTCTGCAGTTCTCACGACCTGGTGAGAAGCCCTAATGGGCTAGATTGGGACCACAGGGAGGACAGCTCTCCATCACAGGGTTCGGAGTGGCAATCTCTGATTTGGAGAGGACCAGGTTTGATTGCACACTCCTCCTCCATATGCAGCCAGCTGGGGGACCCTGGGCCAGTCACAGTTCTCTCAGAGCTGTTCTTGTGGAGCTCTTAGAGCACTCTCAGCCCCACCTACCTCACACGGTGTCTGTTGTGGAGACAGGAAAGGGGTTGGTAAGCCACTCTGAGAGATGTGCAGAGAGTGAGTTTCCAGGAGCTGCCACTGGGCCCTCTTGCCCATGAGTCCTTTCCCACTTTCCTTTGGGAACACGACCCGGTTCGAATCCCCACTTGTGCCAAGGAAACTCGCTGGGTGACTCTGGGCCAGTCGCACACTCTCAGCCTAACCAACTTTGCAGGGTTGTTGTAAGGGTAAAATGGTGAAGCTGCTTTGGGTTACTACTGAAGAGAAAGGTGGGGGACAAATGAATTAATTTTTTAAAATTGTTTTCATTCTGCTGTCCACTTCTGAGTCTTGGAAAGAAGGCTGGGACAGTACATAAGAGTGCCAGTGAAATAATTATATTGGCAAATTAAATGGCTGAACTATCCATTTACCTCAAAAGTTCTGGGTTCCAATCATACCTCCCCCCCCCCATCAGCTCCAGTTTCCATTAAATCCAAGCCGTTGATGGGGGGCCAGAGCGGCATCCGAAAAGAGAATGCTTAATTAAAAGAACAAAAGAGACAGATATTTAAGCTCCTGGATGAGAACTCAAACCAGTCGGAGAGGTTCGAGTGCGATGGCTTCTCTGCAAATTGGGGGGCCAGTTTTCAAGTCTGCCTCAGGGCATCCGTGGCACAGTTCTCCCTGGGGCCACCGCTCACAGAGAGCAGGTCTCCCTACACTTCAGCATTCTCAGCCCCCGTTGCCTGACAAGCCATTTGCCTCTATGGCTCCCGGTTTTGCTTCCCCCTTTCACCCTCCGGCTCAGTTTCCATTAAATCCAGCCCGCTGCCGGGTGGGCCAGGACGGCCTCTGAAAAGAGAGGGCTTAATTAAACAATCACCGCGGAAGGAAGGAGCACCCATCTCGCCACCCGGATCAATAGTGAGGCTGGGATGGCCAAATCGAATCAAATCGCTCTGCCGACAAAGCGCCCTCCGGCCTGACCGTTCTTCACCACTAAGGAGCAAACGTCATTGATCAGACGGTATCGACCGTGGGGACGGACTCATCCCAAGAAGCATTATTTGTGTCTGCTTCACAGAAGCCAGCGCCTCTTGACTTGTCCGGCAAGACAACCGGCCGATATCTGGCCCACACTCACCCCAGGAAGCAGCTCCCCCTGAGCACGAACATGCCTGGTCTTTTGGATCCTGCTTTTGACTACCCAAAGAAGTCTCAAAACAGCTTACAATCAGCTTGCCCTCTTATCCCCACAACAGGAACCTTGTGAGGTAGGTGAGGCTGAGAGAGCTCTGAGAGAACTGAGAGTGGCCCCCAGCTGGCTGCATGTGGAGGAAGAGTGGGGAATCGAACCTGGCTCTCCAGATTAGAGGCCACTGCTCTTGACCACGACACCACGCTGGCGCTCCGTCCTTGCCACCCCGTCTATAAATAATCTAAACTATTTTTTTTAATGTTGATAACTAGGAGTGATCCTCTTCAGGACCCAGCTATCCTTTGAGTCGTGCAGACTTCCTTGTGTCTGAAGGAGAGGAGGAAGTCCAACTTCTATGGGGGGCAGGCCCCTCATTGCTTCGTCTTGCCTCGTCAGGGGAGGAGGCCCCAGCTTCCTTTTTCCTCCCCATGTTCAGAAGCTTCTCTGAATCGCATGCTGTGAGCGGCCACTGCAAGATCAGGACATTCACGCCTGGAGCAATAAGCAAGAGGATAGACTTGGACCCGGTGGGCATATCCTGCCGTCCGAGAGCTACATCCAAAGCTCTGCTTGGGTCTGATGGCTACAAAGGGGATGGCGATGCCTTTTTCTCCCCCGTGGGAACTGGAGCCACAGACTGCGGGTGTTCTGTTTGCAGCCTTCCAAAGCAGACTCTTCTCCAGTTTGGCCGCTCTTTCGGGCTTCTACTGACCACTGAACACGACGACGATTTTTCAGACGAATCCGCCCACGGGGCATGGCTGCAGTCGGGACAGCGTCGCTCCTGACAAACGGCGAGGTGGCCGAGGGCTGGCTGGGTGACAGACTCCCATAGCTCAGAGGTGGCTTCCAAGGCCGTCCGCCGCCTCCTTCTGGGTCTCATCTGGCAGATCTCTAATCTCTGCATGTCACACCTGTCATCTTCTGTCAGCATCTGACAACTTATTTGAAACAGCATCTTGCCAGCTTTGGTTCATGGGGAGAATAAGATTAGTCCAACCGGGGAACATCATTGCCTTAAGACCATGGGGGCCGAGACCCAGCCGGAGGGGCTCTGGATGACGGATCTCGACGGCCGAGCCCGACGCGTGGCGTTTTGGAGTCCTACGGCGGCCTTTGAGATGTTATCTAACGTTCTGACGCTAATTCCGTTCTAGGTGTTTTATGACTCATCTGGGCAAGATGAATAACCAGGTACTATAAAAAGACAAGCTTCTCAAAAATTAATCCCATTAAATTATAAGGCTTAAAAAAAAAAAGAACAGCACAAATGACAAGGAACAAGAAGAAATGGGTGGCTGGATACACATGGCAGGTCCGATGCATCCCAAAAGCAGAGAGGCTGAGGCTTGCAAACTCGGAATGAAGAACCTGCCTTCGGAGGCAAGGTATACTGCCTCTGAATGTGGAGGTTCTGCCGCGCTGCTGTGGAGATTTAGAAACCCCACTGACCCTTATCCTAACTCCAGGATCCTGAATCTGAGGCTATTGCACTAAACTGACTCTCAGTGGACGTAGTTTTGCAGACGATGTTCTGGAAATCTGACCTCTCCCCAGAAAAGCCAAGGATTTTTTTTAAATAAAGGTTTTTAAGAAGTATCCTGAAGGGTGTATCGTGAAGGGTGTATCCTGAAGGTGCAAAGCTCAATCTATGGGAATTTCTTTTCCTGGAGTTGGCCATGTTGTCTTGGGCACAAAGGGGGAAAGAGCAACCACCAAGCAAAACAAAAAAAAGCAAAACCTACTCAGAATTTCAATGGGTGAACTGCCTTTCATCAATACTCAGAGCAGGTGGGTCATGATTTCTATTCTATTTAGGAGGCTCACCTAACCAAACAAAAGGAATCTTTTTTTTAAAAAATAACAATAGTCACACTATTTAACCTTGTGTAAGAAATCATCCTATCAGGCAGGCCCAAGACATTCTGTCAAGCGTAAGGTTGCCAGCTCTGGTTTGGGAAATACCTGGAGACTTTGGGGGTGGAGCCAGGAGTGGGTGGGATTTGGGACAGGGGAGTGGAGTAGAGTGCTAGGGAGCCCTTGCCTTTGTCTCTGAACAACATTTTTCAATGCTAAAAGATTTCTGGCAGCCTTCAGGCCATGGGGTCCACTCTATCATCGAGGACCACAGCCTCCCCTTCCAGAAACCACCAGGACCCCTTCATTTTAGGCTCACTACAACCCTGTGAGGCAGGCTAGGGTGAGACTTCGTGACTGGCCCAAGGCCACCCAGCGGGCCTCCGCCCAGCAGAGCAGTGACTTGAACCCGCACCCTCCAGTTCATAGTTCAACCTTCTTACAACGGCGCCACCCTGCCTCAAAAGCCTCATGCTTATTCATCCAGGAAAGGTGTGCCCTGGTTTTATGCTCACTAAATGAAATTCCGCGCAGGAATTAATTCCCTCCCCGCCAGCTAATTCTTTTGCGAAACAAAACAAAACAACACGCAGCCTTCATCCTCCACCAGCCTCTCCCCGGTTACCTTCTGCTGCACCCAACATCTCCGGCTCGCAAAGGAGCCCAGGGCGCCGTGATGCTCCTCAGAGACAGACGCTACGATCCGCAACGGCAATATGTACATTCATTATCTCAATAGCCCTAACTGAATTATGCTAAGCGTACGGTTAACGTGCATCACGTTGAGCCTGGCCAGGGGGGTTCGGGATGCAAATGGGGGAGGGCCGGGCTGTGACTTCCACCGCCCCGATGCCCGCAGAGTGCTTAAAAGTTGATTTAAGCGTGCGCACAAGAAGTCCAGATGGCAGCCCGCAAGCTCCCTTGCTAACACAGTGGAACGGCGGTAAAAAAGAAAAAAGCAACAGCCGCGGATGCCGCCTCTCGAGAAATGCCAACTGCGTCTTTGCTGCCAAGAGGCCTGCCCTGCCACTGCCAACAGGACGAGGGCTTCCTGCCCACACTACGAGGAGGGCTGGAGTGCTCGGGCGGGCGCTAGCTACACCACGCCTCCTGCCAGAGTTGCGGGAGGAATGTACTCTTCTGCAGGGGGGAGAGGCCACAGGTGAACAGGCCCCCACAATCAGAGGGCGCTTCCACACTCACTAAATCGTGCACCTTCGGTCCACTCCAGTGACTGCTTGTCAGTGGATTGTTGCCACTTTACACAGTAAAATCAAGTGCCCAGGCACAATCAGAGCTGCAAGCCAAACCAAAGTGCTTCAAAGTCTGGCGCGGGCGTGGTTATTTATCTGGTGGCTGTTGGGGTTGTCTCCTGGCCAACAGGGGTTGGATCCTCCATTTTTTTCACTTGGCCAACTGGGGTTGGATCCCAAGACTCCATTTTGTCACTTGGCCAACTGGGGTTGGATCCCAAGACTCCATTTTGTCACCTGGCCAACTGGGGTTGGATCCCAAGATGCCATTTTGTCACTTGGCCAACTGGGGTTGGATCCCAAGACTCCATTTTGTCACCTGGCCAACTGGGGTTGGATCCCAAGATGCCATTTTGTCACTTGGCCAACTGGGGTTGGATCCCAAGACTCCATTTTGTCACCTGGCCAACTGGGGTTGGATCCCAAGACGCCATTTCTTCACTTGGCCAACTGGGGTTGGATCCCAAGACTCCATTTTGTCACTTGTCCAACTGGGGTTGGATCTCAAGACGCCATTTTGTCACCTGGCCAACTGGGGTTGGATCCCAAGACGCCATTTTGTCACCGCATGGAGCCATTTTGTCATTACATGGACTAAGCTTTCAAGCAAGGCAAGGATTCAAATAATATTTTAACCACTGTTCGGTTACTCGGCACGTCTCTACCGATCAAGAGGCACAACTGGTAATTTTGCAAGACACCAATGGGACAAAAATGTTCTCAAAGGCCCTTCCCGTTGTCTTTCAAAACTGTTCTCCCTGAGTAAAAGGGAATGTTTATTTCCTGAGTGCTCTGTCTTCCGTCTCTGGATAATGCACGCTGCACGCTGAGGAGATTGTTTCTTAGACTAGATAATAAGAAATGCCTTTTGTTTATTACAATGGGATGGTTTGTCTTTTCAAGTCTCATTTTTAATTCCCGCCCGCTACTATTTGCTCGACTGGTAAAAGCTAAAATGCGCTTGTGCTTTCGAGAAGGAGGGGAGCAGCAGTTTGCTTTGGCTTCTCGGAAATATTTGCAATTAGGGTCAAAATCCAAAAGGAAAGCATTGAGAGCTCTGGATACCAGCAAAGAGCCGAACCGAATCAGTGTCCTGCGCTCCGTTGAAAAGGGAAGAAAGAGCCAGGGCTGTGTAGCACTTAAGAGCCTCAGTCCAGGATCTGGGAGAGCCAGGTTCGAATCCCCCACCCTGCCATGGAAGCTTGCTGGGTGAACTTGCACAAGTCCCATGCACTCTGCCTAACCTACGTTGTGGGGAGAGGCGGGGAAGATTTGTAAGCCACTTTGAGACTCCTTTGGGTAGTGAAAAGCAGGGTCCAAAACACCCAGCTCTTCTTCTTCATTTATTTTCAGCATTCCTCACAATCTCCGTTTGCCTCTTGCCTTCAAAACTCAGTGAGGGGGTCGCTAGGAGTTGGCTGTAGGATTTAGCACTTGAGGGCATTTTGGATGAAAATGGGCAGCACGCTTCCACTCTGGCACTGGAAGAGAAAAGGACCGATAGGTATTCTCTCAATGGGCTCCCGGAACAACGGGCAGGCACCCTTCCGCCCCTGCGGGACAGCTCAACAGGTGCAGACTTCTCTTTGCCCGGCCTGTCTGGCCACAGGGCTGCTTCTGGCCTGGCCGCAGTCGCGTAGTCCAAAATGTGGAAATCCCTGCTTAGTCTTGCTCCCGTCTTCAGAAAAGCCACCGCGCATAAATGGGAAGAATTGGGGGGGTTGATCGACCCTGCACGACTCCCGACGTCCAGAG
The DNA here is from genome assembly GCF_049243985.1 of Paroedura picta. Taxonomy (NCBI): domain Eukaryota; kingdom Metazoa; phylum Chordata; class Lepidosauria; order Squamata; family Gekkonidae; genus Paroedura; species Paroedura picta. The sequence goes on along the minus strand of NC_135385.1, from coordinate 6,991,958 downwards.
AATGTTGGAGACATTCGGCAAGGTGGCTTAATTTTTCACGGTGCCCTTTTTCGTGACCCGCTAATCCTCCCTCGGAGTACCGTCTGGGGATTGCAGGATTTCAGAAGAGCACCTTCTTGTTATGTTCCGGTCCGGCTTGTTCCGCAGCCTACGCAGAGAGAGTAGCAGGGGTCCGGGGAGCGGCAGAGAGGAACACGCCGTCAGACTTCAAACCCAGCGGAGTCTGCAAGGGCTCCGGGGCTGGAGGAGAAAAGCGCCAAGGGTGGTGGTGGGGGGGGGAAGAAGGCCGCCCACGCAGCTGCCCAGGAGAAATTGCCATGCTCAGCATACCAGGCGGTGGGACGGCATCCCGGTCCCTTTATTGTTGTCAGGAAGCAAGCTGGCTTCCAGCTCCCTCCATCCAAAAGACTGCCGGCTGCCAAAAAAATATCTCTTCTGACCCGTTTCTTCATCATCCAGCAGTGAGGAGGAGCTGGCGGGCTCTGACTAAGACTCCCAGCTTTTCGCTGGCGAGGCAGGTTATAATTTAGCCCCCACTTCTTCCTCCTCCTCCTCCTCCTCCTCCTCCTCCTCCTCTCTCTTTCCCTTTGCATGGCATTAACCTCAAAGCGCTGTATCGAGCCAAACTGTATAATGCTGGTGTCACGGGAGGAGGGCGGCTTCTTCTCTTGAAGAAAGAGGAGTTGTTGCTTGCAGGGCTGACAGGCGATTAAGGGAACTTGATGATCATTCCGGATAATTAAGAGCCAAAGAACCCCCTTGTCGGAGCAGGTCTGCGACTGAGTGTGGGCCGGTGCAGAAGCCAAGGTGGCTCTAGAGAAAGGGACTAGGATGGTCTCCTGCAGGGGTAGAGGTAGACCTTTTTCTGGTTTTACAATTTGGGCAGGGCCACGTGGCCCATCAAGGTTTCTACTGAGCCACTGAAGATTTCATTGGCTGGGTAGGCTATTCAAAATGTTGCTTCACTAGCGGCCGTTGCCTTCCTCTGCACAGCGCCCCCGGTCTTTCTCGGTTCTCTCCTACCCAAATTCTAACCATGGCTCTGAAGGACTCAGGCTTGGGGGAGTGTTTGAGAGTGGCGGACTCTAATCTGGAAAACCGGGCTGTATTCTTCCCGCCTCTTCCACATGCAGCCATCTGGGGGACCTTGGCCTAGATGCAGTTCTTAGATTTGTTCCTACAGAACAGTTCTCTCGGAGCTCTCTCAGCCCCACCTACCTCACAGGGTGTCTGTTGTGGTGAGAGAAAGGGAAAGGTGTTGTCTTTTGGGTAGTCAAAAGTGGGGAATCAGAAACCCAGCTCTTTGCCTTCTTCCAAAACACACTACGATGAAGAAAGCTCCATCTCAGCCCCCCAGCAGTAACCCTCTGACCGGCCTCCAAAACCAGCCATGAAATGAAGTTTTGGAATATAGGGTTGCCTGTCCAAGGTTGGCAACCAGTGCTAATGGGGGGGGGAACCTTTCAATTCAAGCAACTCATACACAAAATGAATCAGATTTGTGTTAATTGGACAAAGTTTGACCTTTAAGACCAACAAAGTTTCATTCTGGGTATAATCTCCCACGTGCATGTACACTTCTTCAGACACACACTAAAGCTCATACCTTGAATATAACTTTGTTGGTGTTACAGGTCTTTGTTCTACAAAGTGAATCCATTCCAGGTAGCGGATCCAATTCAGGTCCAGACTAAGCGACCTATGAGATGACCCGCCAGAGCTGTGCCTCTCAGAGCCCTCTTCCCAGAGGACCGACTCAAAGTCTCCTAGCATTTGCCGAAGCAGGGTGGAGAACGCTACCCTACAACTACGGGCCAAATAAAATTTTGTTCCAAGAATTCTTTTTTGGACTGTTTGTTCACACACACCCTGCTTTAATAACAAGCGCCGCTAGCAACAACAACAACAAAACACCCACAACCCTGTTATTGTGAAGCAGTGAAATTAACTCAGGGAGCACTGCAATGAATGATTTCAACTTTTAACCGTGTTCAGTCAGAGTTGTTGGGTTTTTTTTACAAATGCGAACAATTCCCCGAACGGATCTTCTCTTGGGTGTTCGTTCTGCAGCATCAGGCTCGGAGCATAATTACAACCCCAAAAAAAGAGCAAAAAATTAAGACGTTAAATTAAATTAAATCAAAGTAACAGCGCCGTTTTTTTAAAGTCAGTGATTAAAAATGTTTATGCGTTGGGCCTCTCTTTATGCCATTCTGGCTTCGTCTCTTAGTGGGGCTGGGAAGAGGGATGCCATCCTGCGGAAGGGGGAGCTTGGGACCCCCCAGGATTACAGCTCATCTCCCGACTGCAGGAGAAAACGGCTGCATCGAAGGGCAGACTATGGCCTTCTGCCTCCTCCTCCAGCGTTCACCTCCATATCTCCAGCAGTCTCCCAACCCGGATCTGGTGACCCTACACCCCAATCTCCCGCTGAAGGCCAAGGAGGACCCGCAAACCCCAGCTGGGAAGGAGAGACCCTCGCCCCCCGAGTTCTGCAACACCTGAGCTCTGATCCGTCCACTGGTGAGGAGGAAATGCTTGGCACTGCAGCAAGGCCTGTTGCAAGTTGCAAGTCCTCCTCATTGGTACCATCAGGATATTACCAAGAGGAAGCTGCCCACTTTAAAGCACATAGACCCAGAGGAGCAGAGGCCTTCTGAATCCCAGGAACCAATGACCACAATCAACTATGAAGCGCTCCGTTGTACAGGGGACTGGCCAGCATGCCAGACTGCCAAGGCGCAGCAAGTGGTGTGCACTGCACAGCGCCCCCTGCAGGGTCCCAGGGAAGGCTGGCCAACCAGTGTGGTCAGGAACAGGGCAGGCGTTCAGCCCGCAAGAGCATCGTATAGCGCAAGCCGGTCGCCGACTGCACAGAGGCATGGCCTGAAGTTCAAAGCAAACCCGTGCCCTCTCTCCGGATCACATTTCATGCCGTCAAAGTGACAAATCCAGTGCTCGGAAGCCTCCCGAAATCTACATCCTGCTTAAGATAATCTCGACACGCCGGCTGAAGAATACATCAAAGCAGCAAAGGAGGCCGGCGCTCCGATTCCTATCGCCCGCAAAGCAGGTATGACAGCGTTCTGTTCCGGGAAGGGGGGGGGGGGGACACAGGATGTGGAAAAGAGAAGAGAGAATGGAAGCGAGACGAAAATAGCCGTTTTCGAAGGGCTCGGGAAGCAGGGAAGGAGGAATCGCTGGAGAGCAAGGCCACCCGCTGTTTCTGCAGAGGCTGAACGTTTTCTGCAGAGGCCGGGCTGCCTGTGCTGCTTAGGAGGGCAGGCACAGCAGGTCCATAGTCATAGCTACAGAAACTTCCTTTGCCACAAATGTTTACGATGGCCATGAGTAGAAATGGTTTTGCAAAGCTGACGTCAAGGCTATTGTGAGGGTTCACAACCACAGGCAACCCCCTGAGTTTATCATCAGGGAAGTCAAAAACGTAAGAGAATCCCTGCTGGATCAGGCCAATGGCCCATCCAGTTCAACACTCTGTGTCATACGGTGACCAATAACTGAGCAGGACAATTCAGAAGCTTGACTCTATCGACCAATCGTAAGCGCTGATGTTGCACACCCCCTTCTTGACCTCATGTCTTCTCCCCACCATTATAAGCAAGGTGGGCGACTGAAAATATCCCTCTAGGTTGAAGTCCAGTAGCATCTCTGAGACCGACAAGTTTTTCAGAGCGTGGGCTTTGACTCTCGGAAGTCCCTCCCCTGGAAATCTTCTCTGTCCCTGAGGAATTTCGCTGAGCTACTGCAGACCAAATCTGAAACTATTCCATTTCCGGAGGGGAGCCGTGTTGGTCTTCAATGGGAAAGTGCAAGAATTGAGTCCGGGAGCGCTTCAGTCCAAGAGCCCCTCTCTGATGAAAGGCGATTTGACTCTTGAAAGTGTCAAGAGCAAAATTGCTGGTCTTTCAGACAATGCTGGGTTTGCCTCTGGCTCTGAAAACATTCAGTGTTTTTTTAGAAGACAAATTCCTGTGGAAGAGGAGGTCACAGTGTCTCCAATGCAGGCCCCGATCTGACTGGTCAACCATGAAATAGAATTAAGCAACCTACAGCTGGGAAGTGGACATATTCCCAGCTCTTTTTCTCTCCAGCCACAAGGCCAAAAGATCATTGTAGGTATATCCTTAGAACACCCTCCTCTCCCAAGAGCTGGGAGAAGAAGGCTCCATGTTTTAAAATGAAATAGGAGGTGTGGCTCAGAAAAGTTGTAAAAGAAAATGATTTCGGCATGATAATTTCTGCCTAAAATGCAGGGAGGGAGGCGTGAGCAGCAAGTAATTCAGAGCAATTACGTAAGGGCTTTCATCTCTAGTTCCCGACTTGCACAGCAAAGAGGACGAAATTAATTATGTTTTATGAGGCCCCCCCGGGGAGAAAAGCAATCAACCGCCGTTTGAGGCTCGGAGACGCAAAGGTGTGAGTTGGAACCAGGTTTGAGGGAATTTCTGTGTCAGAAGGATCAGCAAACAGATCTTATTCAGAATGGGCTTCCCCATCCAATCCCAAAAAGGCCCCAAACCAATTGCAACAGGGCCACAAACTGTCCCAACAGGACCCCAAGCTGCAGTATCCTAAATCTGTCTAGGGAAGCCCGTAACCTGTTCTTAACTCTGTAAACCCCTGGCTGAGACCACAATCCATTTTGGGAGAGAAAACCACATGGATGACAGCGAATGACCGAGCAGTTAAAGAAGTGGAGGGGGGGGGGGCAGAAACGATCCAGCATCTACAGGGGCCCCTTCCTGACATCCAAGTTCGGCAATTTCTGCTCCCTTTACAAAAACGGCGTTCGGCAAAGCTAAATTACTTCTGCAGAGCTGTCTTAATAACACGGGTATTAAGAATCAAGGGCAGATAGGACATTAAACCGTAATAAAGAAAGCAATTTGGGAAAATAGCTGTTCCATCCATTTTTAATACCGCCAAAGTAAAGGAAACATGGGGAAAGAGAATTGGGGCCTCCCTCTACCCAAAACCAGGGTTGAGCATTCTGAAGAAAGAAAGAAAAAAAACCAGAATGCAATCTCAGCCACAGAATTCAGCTGAGAAAATCAGCTTTCTAGTCCTATGAAGGGGGCTATGAAGGGGGAGGCAATGTCCGACCAGGAAGTGATGTCACTTTAGGTTGCAGAATCCAGGAATCTGGCCCTTCCCCCCAATCTCTGTGGTTTTTACCACTGAGCATTCCAGGAGTGGGGAGGGGTGATTTTGGCCACGGGGATGGGTGCTGTTTCCAATCAAGGATCCTGCTCAATGGGTTTAAGTTTTGGTTTCCTTCTACACGATGGCCAGCAAAAATTCTAGAACCCTGCTAGGATGTTTTAGGCCCCGAATCATCTAGCAAAAATAAAAAAACCGAAATGCAGTCCTAAGCATCTCATCAAGACTCACTGAACATTATCACCGCTTGCTTAAAAAGTGTAAAGTGATAAAAGAGTCTAATAAACAGCCCTGAATGATGGAGTGGACAGAGTGGCCAGCAAGGGGTGGGAACAGAGCCACTGTCTTCACAGTCCAGGTTCCAATCTGTTGCCAAGAAGGGCCGAAAACCGGGAACTGCTGGCTCAAGACCCATCCTCTGCCTGAGATTCTGACAAGCGGCTGCTGGTCTGGGTTAACAACGCTGACTTTGATGAACCAAGGGCTATACTGATCTAGCAGCTCAAACTAACCCTAATCCTGAACCCCCCACACTATTTTTTTTAAGCTGTTACAGTCTTGCAGCTTTATCTGGCTAACCTCGAGTTGTCACTAACACAAAAGCCTAACTTCAGGCCCCCAGGAAAATAAACATGGTGTGTCTACAGAGAACCACCAAGAGGCACTGACAATAAATGAAAATCAGAATTTCTAGGTGCCATGGTGCCCTGGCGCCTGGGGTTTGTCTAGCCCAAGCCAGGCTCTGAGATGATCACCAGTCCAGAGAGCAGAACAGGAATTCAGGACCCAGGTCTCCTCCAATCCAGCCTCCCCAAATGCTGCTCCATCCCGCCTCCCCAAAGTCACCAAATTCCCAGCTGATCTCCTCGGTGCTTTCCCAAAGGCACTAGCTTCCCTCTCTCACCTTGAATAAGCGTTAAAGAGCTCACCAAGCAAGCTTTGGCCTAATTAACCTCCAATCAGCTTTAATTGGAAGCGATTCAGCAAGAGGAGCTCGTAGTAAACGACTCTCTGGGTCCCTCTCACCAGGAAGGTTAGCGCTGAAATAGCAGGGAAGAGAAGAGCTGCCCGAGATATAACTGGGAGGGTGGTCCAGGCTAGCATTACCTTCTGTGACCAGGTGACTAGAAGGCCAATAAAAGCATATTTATTATTGTTATTATTATTATATTTCTAGACAGCCTCTCACACATCGGGCTCAAGGTGCTCCACAACATATTAAAATATAGATCTGCAATACTTTTTTATTGCATATGAAAATTCTACCATTCAAGCCACTAAAATAATCAGACCACTCATATACTTGCCTTTCTGTTGACCCCGAAGAAGCCCTGCAGTGCAGACACGGCACGTATTTTGTCTAAACGCCCAACGAACTTTCAGGGGGATTTCTAAGCTTCTTTCCTTGTTTCCCTTCTCAACAGCATGGCTAAACGCTGCTGGAATGTAACGGCAACAGCGGTCTGAATCCAGACGCTGGGAGGCTCGCAAGACAGGACTCTGTGCTCCCTCGAGGCGTCAAGGGTGCTTTTGTAGCATAAACCAACCTGTTGGGTGCAAATCGACCCGGCCTCTGAGGTTAAGGCTGTTCAGCAGGGTCAGTTCCCGACCCGAGCAGCGGCTCCGAGGGGACGTTCACTTTGCATCCTCAAGTGTGTGGCTCTCCACAAACCAAATCCTTTTTCTGATGATTCCCTAAAGGAGACCCAAAGTTTGTCCAGGAAAAAGGGACATTGGGAACTGGGATCCAGGTAACATAAGCGGGGAATAAAACTTGGTCGGTCTTCAAGGGGGCCCTGGGCTCCTACGATGTTCTGCTGCTTCAGGCCGACATGGCGGCCCCCCTGAATTTCTTTCTCTTGTTACCCCTAGAGTTGGATCATCTTTGTTGCTTGTTTGAATGGCGTTTTTATTTGAAACAAGAAACGTGAAGGATCAGGGATACTGTGAAAAAGCACCTGCGCCTCCAGTCAAATGTTTTTCGTAAACTTTAACTCAATAGATTTGGGGGTGGAGCTTGAGGATGGCAGGCTAGGGAGGGGAGGGGCCTCAAAAAGATACACTGTCTTAGGCTCCACCCTCTAAAGCAGCCATTTTCTCCTGGGCTAAGTCTGGCTTTGCCCCTAGGTGAGTTTGATTTTTTTCAAAGTGCCCCAAAGGCTCTTAAAGGAGCAGCGATCTTAGACTCTTCTGCAGTGTCCTGCCCCAATTGCAGCTCTCTCCTCCCACACAAAGGTTGGGTTGGCAATAAAGCACAGGGAAGTGCACGCCGCCAGCACATTAGCAGGCAAAAATATGCATCTCTGACGATCGCTGCTGCCTCGGCACATCTGGCGAGAAGGAAATTAAAGCTATGAGGGGTGGGGGGATAGTTTCAGTAATGGGAGCGGCTAAACTCTAGATACACTAAATGGGCTTCCTGATTGGAAGTCCTCGTGCTGCTTTGCTGTGTTCTGGCACTCTGAGCAAGGCCTCAGCCAGGGCCTTGAGAGCCAGTGGGGTGTCGAAATTAAGAGCTGCAGCCTCTAATCCGGAGAACTGGGTTTGATTCTCCACGCCTCCACATGCAGCCAGCTGGGTGGCCCTGGGCCGGTCACAGTCCTGTTAATGCTGTTCTCGTGGAGCCGTTCTCTCAGAGTTCTCTCAGCCCCACTTGCCTCCCAAGGTGTCTGTTGTGGGGAGAGTAAGGGAAGGTGATTGGAAGCCACGTTGAGACTCCTATGGGTAGAGAAAAGCGGTATATAAGAACCAACTCTTCTTCTTCATAGTGTGTCTGTTGTGTGGAGAGGAAGGGAAGGAGGTTTGTCAGCTGCTTTTGGACTCCCGTGGGAATCCCAAAGCAGCTTAAAGCCCCTTTTTGCTTCCTCTCCCCACTACAGGCCGCCTGTGACATAGATGGGGCTGAGAGAGAGCTCTGAGTGAACTGCTCTATGAGAACACCTCTGAGAGTACTGTGACTGTCCCAAGGTCATCCAGCTGGCTACATGTGGAGGACGAGTGGGGGATCAAGCCCTGTTCTCTAGACTGGAGTCCACCACTCTTAACCTCTACACACCACACTAGCTCTCAGAATGGGGATTCGAACCTGGGTCTCCCAGATCCTGCTCCAACATGCTAACCGCTACACCACTGGCCCTGCAGCAGTTCTCTTTTCCACCTCTTCCTTCTTTCAAAGCAATTGCTAGGAAACCTCACGGGCTCCCCTGTTCCGCCATGGTCTGGCTGAACACGCATCAGCCACATCTCCACCACGACTGCTCCTCACCTGTCTGTCAACAAGCACCTTCTCCTTCCAGACCAGCTGGTCCATGTCCATTATCGGTCTGGTTTCCGATTCTTAGCGGCCCCTTGCTGGCGGAAGAGGTGGAGGGCCCAGAAACCGCCGTTAACTTTACGTTAAAAGCCCGAGAAGTGATTTCGGGATTGGGACCCGATGCAATTTCTTCCCGCACACAGCTACTGCTCTCTGCTGCTCCATTTCTATCAGATGCAATAATGTCACCTTTAAAGAAACAAAAAAAAAACCTCTGGCAAATGAAGGCTTCCAAAGCCTCATTAGGTAGGCAAATAAAAAGGCAATTTAGGGGGGGGGCACACACACAATGAGAGGAGACACTTTTCAGCAAAAATAAAAACGAGGTAATAATAAATGCAAAGTTCCTAACAATGTTAACATGTGCTTTCCCCCTCTCCCCTCATTGACACTGACAGGCAGTGATTTATTTTTATTCTCTTACTTGGTGTCATGGTTAGGCACAGGGGCTTCTAATCTGGTGAGCTGGGTTTGATCCCCCACTCCTCCACATGCAGCCAGCTGAGTGACTTTGGTCTAGTCACAGCCTTGATAGGGCTGTTCTCACAGAGCAGTAGTATCAGGGCTCTCAGCCCCATCTACCTCACAGGGTGCCTGTGGTGGGGAGAGGAAGGGAAGGAGACTGTAAACCGCTTCGAGACTCCTTCTGGTAGAGAAAAGTGGGGTATAAAAACCAAATCTTGTTCTCCTTCTTCCCCCTCCACCCTTTTGCAATCATTCTGACATGCATCCTCTGGGATTAAAATCTAATCCTGCAATTTTCCATGCCGGGAAGTGCTTTGCCACAAGGGGCAGCAAAATGTAATGGTTAGAATGTGCCGTTGTTAGAATGGCCCGCAGCAACCCCTGGTGCCTGCCAAGTGATTTTAGGAAGTGGGTGGGACCAGGTAGGCCTTGTGCCCAGCAAAGGTTCTGAGTGGCCACTGGAGATCTGGTGGGTTGCACAGATTTTTTTTTTAAATGCAGCTTGGGTAGTGCTGGCCCCTGTGGCAGCCATTCTGTGGCTGCCAATTTCTTGCTGTGCCCACCAAGCTGTGTCAGAATTCCAAATGCACCCTCAGGCTCAAAAAGAGTGGGGACCCATAGCTTAGGATCCCAAGGACCTGGGTTCGAATTCCCCACCCTGCCATGGAAGCTTCTGAATTACCTTGTGACAGTCGTAGCCATCCTTGCCCTGACCTGCCGTGAAGCAGAGGAACGGAGAAGCATGTACGCTGCCCTGAGCTCTTTGTGGAATAAGGGTGTGCGTTTTCCCCCCCTAATATCCCAGATAGATAAATCATGGTTTTGTTTCTTGGCCGCATGTGACTGTCACCAAGTATAGTGTAGCGGTTACATTGTCGGACTATGATCTGGGAAACCCAGGTTAAAATCCCCATTCATATCATGGAAGCTTGCCGGGTGATCTTCGGCCAGTCACACGCTCTCTGCGAAACCTGCCCCACAGGGTTATTGTGAAAGAAGAGCTGGTGTTGACGCCCTGCTTTCCTCAGCCTTCAAGACTCTCCAGGTGGCTGACAATTGCCTTTCCCTTTCTCTCCCCCCACGTTGGTGCGGTAGGTGGGGCTGAGAGAGCTGTGAGTGGCCCAAGGTCACCCAGCTGGCTGCATGTGGAGGAGGGGTGGGGAATCACACCCGGTTCCCTCCAGATTAGAGGCTGCCCCTCTTAACCACTACGCTGGTGTCGCGAGGATAAAATGGAGGAACAGAAAACGATGAAAGCCACTAGGAGTTCCCCACTAGGGAGAAAAGCAGGATATAAGGAAACAAAATAATAAATTTTAAAACAAAACAAGGAACCTGGCTTGGGAGAAGGCCAGAAGATGGCAGAGAAGTCATCGTGGGGGAAGCAGACGGACGCTCTCTGCATCCCCCCCCCCCATTTCCTGCTGGTGTATCACCTCAACCGAGCCCCTCTTCTCCTAGGAAATGCTCTCTGCAAATTCCTGCTTATGAAACGCTGCACTGGTCTGAACAAACGGGACGCATTTGCATTCCTGGAACACGGCTGGGGTTGAGTGAAAGTGTTTCTTAAAAAAAAAAGACCTTGGAAGTCAGACGCAGTCCCTTTCTTGGGGCTATTCTTAGCTCCCTGTTTACTGCGGTTTTTACAACCCTCTGCTCTGAGCAGCCTGAGGGCCCTCCCCTCTGCCCACACGGCTTCCGAGATTAAACGCCGAGCTTGGCTCTGGCGCCCGATCAGAGCGGTGCTTAGAAGCACATCCCTTGGTTCGTTTTCACGAGCACGCCACCTGTGGTACTCCGTTTCCCCGGGAGTGAGGCATGAGAGAGGGGCTGCGAGGGCTGCCATCCTCCAGGTGCAGCCAGGACCTCTCAGCATTACGACGGACCTTCTGGCATGACGGCTGCTTCCAAGGGCAGATTTCTCTCGCAGCACGCTGTCTCTGGACTTGTTTCCCAGACCAAACTTTGCCCACCCTTCACCCCAACGGCATCTTGACAGAGTGTAAATATGCAAAGGAGTAGAGTACCAGCTTCATAAAGAATAAAGCACCGAGAACAGACGCAACTTCATAAAGAAGAGAGAGAGAGATGGTCCTAACAGTCTAACTGACTAGTGTTCAGGAGGCAAGCCGTGTGCTGAAAGGACCAGGAAGTTTCCCGTGAGCCCATCAGGACACAAGAGGAGATTATCTGGAAATCCCCAGGAAGATCCTAATCTAACTATGCTAAATTCACATCTCCTCTGATGCCCCCTGCAGGATACTCTATATTTGCACAACACAGAGCTTGTGTACACCAGCACTTAAGATGGAGCTGCCGACCCCGATATCTTTTACTCCCTCACAAGAAGAATCCCCCAATAAGGCCCCCTGAGACGGGCTGCTAGGGATGTGGACATTTGCACTCCACGATATCCTTAAGCCCACAAAACACTCCCCCCACACACACACTCATGGGGCACATTTCAAATCTCGATTTCAACGGGGCAGTACAGGACTGCCAACTTTCCTTTGACAGCCAGTGGGAGGTATAAGCAGCCATTCTTCCCGGCTTCGTTCTTTTTTTAGATTCTTTTATGTTTTTGTCAACGGGTTCCGCACTCCGCTTTTCCCTGCCAGATTTGTGGGTTCGTGTCGCTGCCGACGCACGCGGAGCAGGTTTATGCGCAATCTATATGTACGGGGTGCATTATTTATAGGGAGAACCTACCCGGGGTATAGAGCGGATTTATGGAGGGCGTCAAAAAATGTGCACGTTTTGCGGAGGGAACGTGCCGCAAGGTAACAGAGAGAGCACAGACAGATAAAGCGTCGTGGCTTTGATTTGGACATGGGAGGAGAGAGATTCAAAGCAGGAAGGCTCAGGTGGAAACGGCAGGGGCAGTTGGGAGTCTGAGCCACCCGTAGCTTCCCCCAAATCCCTCCTGTTCAGGAAGGGCAGCCGAGTGCTCAGAGTTCGAATCCAGCCTGGCTTGGATGCGGAGAAACAACAGTGTTTCCGAGGGAAGCGATAAGGCTCTGAGTCCCTGCCTGCACCCATCGGCTCCACCTATAACAGCCAGAGAGAATGCAAAAGGCAACGGAAGCCACCCACGGCTCTCCCTTTGCAACAAGTACAGGGCCTAACCACCAGCAACCGGGGCACACTTCCATCCCATGGCTGCTGAAACCATTTTAAAAACATTTGTAGTTCTTTCGGAACTGGCCCATAGTCTTCCAAGATACCCAACCTGCTACGCCTGAAAAGGAGGAGGAAGCGGAGGAAGAGGAGGAGAACTGTGACTGACCCAAGGTCACCCCATGGGCTTCATGTGGAGGCATCAATTCCACTCCATTCCGCATTTATTTACGCCTCCCTTTCTCCCTAAGGCACCTAAAGCAGTTCGCATTATTCTCCTCTGTCTTGTTCTCACAACAACCTTGTGAGGTAGATTAAGCCAAGGGACAGCAACCAGCCTGAGGCCACTCAGCGAACTTCTGCAGCAGAGTGGGGAGATTCGAACCTGGGGCTCCTAGATCCTAGTCTGCCCATAAGACCGCTGGATCTCGGGCATCTTCACTGCAGAAATGTGGTGACTGTACAGACCTACACCTCCTAAGGGAAGCCGGACAACAACCAAGCAAACTCAGGCTCCCTTCTTCTCCCTCCGTGCTCCTTGGCATCTTGGCTGGGATGCTTTAAAGCAATACCTGAAGTCATTTCAAAGTAATAAAGAAGGAAACCGTCACTCAGGAAGGATATGTCACAGCTGCAGGGACGCAGGTGGATGTCTTAATGGGGAAGCGGGACCTTCAAAGAGGAGGAGGGGGGAATCATCCAGAAGCACACTCCCCAATCAAAGCGCTCTGAGTCAAAGCAGGGCCTCCACCTCGTCCTGGGAGAGACAGAGCCAGCCCGCAGGAAGCCAGAAAGGGCATTTAAGAGTCAATTCTCAAATATCAACAGGGGAAATCCAATACAATTAAATGCCTGGATGAGAGGGGCCCCCAAAATGTTTGTGTGGAGGATGGGACATAATCATCTCACAAGGCAGCTCACTAAACCAGGGGTCCCCGAACTTTTTGAGCCATTGGGCACCTTTGGAATTGTGACACGGGGCGGTGGGTACAGGTTAAGTATCTGACCGGCCCCGCTTCCTCCCCTGGCAGAGTGGGGGTTTGAACCCGGTCCTCCCAGGGCTTTGTAAAAGTCCAGCACTGCCTTCAAGCAAAATCACATTTATTTCAGCCTGCGTCTTTGAGAGTCACCGCTTGCTTTGTGCCGAGCCAAGCTGCTACTCCCTCTGCAGCTCGAGATTGCTGATCTGACTGCATCCCGTTCCCAAGGTCCTCCGAGAAAAACCTTTCCCGGCCCCAGCAACACGGTTTCCTCTGATCTGACAATGCCGAGGCGAGAGCTCTGGGCCTCCTGCGAGCAAGCCAGCCAGCATAATTACCCAGCGAGGCTTCCAGCTTCTTTTCTGCTGGGCCCTGCCAAGCAGGCTGGAATAGCAACAAGACCAAATCTAGCAGCACAGGGGGGGGGGGCAGCCCCACAAGACAGGCTCGTCCTGCATTGCTGCTGAATCCCTCAAGAGCAGCTATTTCCCATCCGTGTGACGCTAGAGAGAACAGATATGCAGGATCACAGCCTCTACTTTGGACCCCCATTTGAACTCTCACCTCCTTCCCCCCCCCCCATCCTAAGCCAGCTGCCTACTCCGGAGTCTCATCCTGCCAAGAGCCCTGAGTCTAGCTCAGAGGGAAACGGCAGCAACCCATTTTTCCGATCCTTCGAAAAAAGACCTTTCCAGACTCCGGCTCGAAATTGCACCATTCATTACCCACTCACTAGATCTCCGGCCTGTTTGCCGACAGACCCCATTGCCGCTCTATAGAAAATAAACCTTGGAAACGCTCCTTTATATATATATACAGGACGCCGCCCGTCCGAAATCCATCACCCACTGCTTCCGCAGCACTGCCGGGCCTCCATCTGCCCGGGGAGATAAAGCCTGCACACACCAATAATGCATTGGTGCATAATGAGAGTGGCGCTGGGAACCGAAACACGCTCCGCTCCCTCCGTGCGCACGCGGAGTCAGGCAGAAGGAAGTGCCGACCTGCGCCAGGCCACTCCCGTTTAGCGAGGAATTTGCAGCCAGCTGCCCCGTGCTGCTCGGCCGGCCGAGGGCAATGGCTGTATCGGAAGTGACATCCTGTATTTAAACTCTGTATTCCCTGTGAATGCTTCGTGGTAGATGCAAAGCCAGCCCTCTCTCTCTCTCTCTCTCTCTCTCTCTCCCCCCCTTTCTTCCCTTTATTATGCCAAATGGGCTTTTATTTGCTTGGCCAAACACTCCCGGATTTATTCACACACAAAATGGAAAGCAAACGGACAGCTTGTAAACGACTTTAGCAAGGGGAAGAGACAGATGCCGAACAGCCGAGGCTGGAGCAGCAGAGAGCCCGGTTGGCCAGGAGTTGGGTTTGCGGCAGGGCCTGGCTGGGGAGCTTCCAGACAGCACAGTCTGAGAGAGATTGACCCACATTTACTGGGATACGACACTCCTGCATGGGAGGCTGGTTTGAACGAACCCATGACGCTGACTTCTGTTGGTGCATCGTGGATGCTTGAGGCTGATCCTGCACTGAGCAGGAGGTTGGTGGCTTCTGTGACCCAACTCTGATTCTAAGGCCAATATTGTATACTCAGACTGGCAGCTGCTCTCCAGGGTGTCAGGCGGATGTCTTTCCCATCCCCTCCTGCCTGGTCCTTTTACCTGGAGATGCTGCTGGGGATGGAACCAGGGGCCTTCTGGATGTGGAGCAGAGGCTCTGCCACTAAGCCACAGGCCCTCTCCCTAAACCAACCTGCCTTCGCCTGAGCTGATCAAGGTCATTCTTGTGTGGAGGTTGGAACACCCCCCAATAACTTCCTTCTTGCTTCTCTTAATTGGAGTTGTTGGGCAGCCTTCTGGGTGCCAAGCAGAGACTCTGCCACTGAGCATGGCACCTCTCAAAGAGTGCAAGACATGAAGCGGCCTCCTGCTGAATCAGACCCTCTGCCCATTAAGGGCATCCTCATCTCTTGGCAGTGGCCCTCCAGGATCTCAGGCAGAGGGCTTGCCCATCCCCTCCTCCCGGGTCCTTTTTGACTGGAGATGCCACTGGGGACTGAACCTGGGGCCTTCTGCAGGCCTTTCCACGGAGCCATGCCCCCTCCCCTTGTAATGGGATCTGAGGCCACTGGCTCAACGAAGGCCAGGCTGCTCTAGTGTCCCACCTGACCCGCAGCAGCTCCCTGGAGTGTGGGCAGAGGTCTTTCACATCAGCGACTCGCTTAATGCTGGGGCTTTCTGATGCTTTCTATGGCCTCGACTTCCTGGCCTGTCACAGCCAGAACTGTCTCCTCTGCCAGGCAGGGCCTCTCCAGAGTCTCGGGCAAAGCTGGTCTTTCACATCATCTGCCGCCTGGCCCTTTTAACGGCCGACAGCTCTTATCTGCATCACAGGCTGTTGTGTCCAAAGGTGACAAGGCTCAGCAATTGGATCAAGCAGCGCCATCCTAAGCAGAGCCAGGCCCTTCCAAGGTCACTGGAGTCAATTGGCTTAGAAGGGAGCAGCTCTGTTTAGGACAGCACCACCAGTCACCCCGGAGGGGGAAAGCAACTCATGCCATTCCTCAACGTCGGCTATCTTGGGGCATAAAGACGACTTCCTATATTCCTAGGATACAGGAGGCATTAATAATGCTTCTGCTCCTAGCCATCGAAACATGAATCGCTAAGCGCTGGGAAAGACTCGCCTTAAATGCTCGGCGTGGCACGATGGGGGGTGGGGGAGGCGTTCTCAACAGTGGACAAAAGAACTATGAATTAGAGAGACCGAAATGAGTCCAGCAGCCCTGAAGAGAACAGAAGGGCTTTTCAAGGGATAAACTTCCAGGAGTTGACGCTCCCGTCATCAGAGACACATAAAGGAGAGCCACACAAAGTCCCTCAAAGGCCCTGAATTGCTGTAGAGGAAACCGAATCCCCTTTTCCAGACAGATCGGATGGACGGATGGGTGGTTGGGTGGTCGGCCGGCAGGCAAACAGACAGATGGGTAGAAGGATGGAGGGATGGAGGGAGAGATGAACAAACAGCTAGACTGACAGACAGAGGGAGGGAGAGATGATGGATGGACGGATAGACTGACAGATGTAGAGCGAGAGACAGAGAACTGTTAATACTCATAAAAGTTATTTAAACTATATATTGCATAATAGCCAGTTCTTGCTATGTTTGACAGACCTGTTGAAATTCCTTTGCCGACCTATACTGGAAAACATTATGGAAAATTTCTAATTAATTTTTCCCCCCAAGAAATACTAACTGGAGATGCCAGGGGTTGACCTGGGACCTCCTGCCTGGACAGAACAGTGTGGGTGCACAGGAGAGTGACGAGGATGATCAGGGGGAGACCAAACTTGTTTGGAAGGCAGTTCCTTGGAGGAGGGCAGGGAGCAGATTCTGTTTTCAGCAGAAGACAGGACAGTAATGGGTTTAAATTATGGGTGGAAACGCACTGGCTGGATATTAAGATTTTCTTTTCACCATCAGAGTTCTCCAGCAGTGGAATGGACTGCCTCGGGAGGTGGTGAGCTCCCCCTCACTGGCATTTTCAAGCAAAGGTTGGATACTCACTTTTCTTGGATGCTTTAGGATGCTTAGGGCTGATCCTGCGTTGAGCAGGGGGTTGCACTAGATGGCCTGTGTGGCCCCTTCCAACTCTAGGATTCTGTGATTCTGTGATTCTGATTTTAGCCTGATCCTGCATTGTGAAGGGGTGTGTTAGATGGCCTCAGGGGACCCTTCCAGGTCTACAATTCTATGACTGTATCACTCAGCCAGCGCAAAAATAGTGCCTCCAAACAGGGAGGAGGTAGCAGTGAGTAGCAGCTAACGAACGATTCAGTCACAGGTGAGTCAGCCCTGTGTTTACCTTCCTCCCACTGCAAACAAGGAGGTTTCTGTGTGGCCTAAAAGCAGAGGCCAGGGCTGAGGCAAAGGAAGCAAGCATGCACGTCGTGGGTAATGAGGTCTCCTCACATCCCACCTCCCTGCGAAACCATCATCCGTCTCTGTGCCTAAGGGGTGGGCCACTGTGGCAAACATTCATCCTCATTTTCTACAGGCAAAAAGCAGCTCTCCCTGGCAGGGGGTGCATGGATGCGAAATACACCCTGACCCTCCTTCCAGCCCTGGAATCACACGGCGCCCTTTCCCCCGACCAGCCACTGCTTCAGGGTGACATTCCTGAAAGACAGCCACCCTCCTGGTAAGAGTCCCTGGCACCAATCACAACCAAGTGGGCGTCACGTCAAGAAACATGGCAACGTAGGAGCGTTTTGTCATAGTTGGTCATAGTTGGCTATGTGGAGCTCCCTCCCTGCTCATTTCTTTGTTCTGCTCATACGGGGTCCGTCCTTCCTCTATCATCACAACAACCCTGCAAGGTAGGTTGAAGAAGAAGAAGGGTTGGTTTCTATACCCTGCTTTTCACTACCCGAAGGAGTCTCAAAGTGGCTTACAATGGCCTTGTTTATCTTCTGAGATCTGGCTAGACTGGGGCCATCCAGATCAGGGCAAGAGATAAACAGGGGTGGTTCGCCCCTGCATAGCAACCCTGGATTTCCTGGGAGGTCTCCCATCCAAGTCCTAACCAGGGCTGACCCTGCTTAGCTTCCTAGATCTCACAAGGCTAGGCTGTTCTGAGCCACCCAGGTCAGGGTTAGATGACCTTTCCAATCCTTGCAGTTCCCACCGTCAGCCGCATGCCTGTTCTACTGCTTTGCCACTTATATTCATCCAGCACGCAAGGCCTACGAACTCTCACTTGGGTGACGCACAGTTCAGGTGGGTGCCTAGAAACACATAAGGTGGGAAGAGGCTCCAGGTCAAAAAGAGCTAAACGGAAAGGTTTTCTGCGCATCAGCCGTCCCGGATCCACACGGCGACGTGTTCAGAGTCGCGTGCAGCTGACAGCTGTGGTGACACTTGAAGGGCGCTCAGAGCTGATGCTACTGGAAAACTTAGCACAGAGACTTGGGAATCTGGAGCACTCCCTTCCTTTGCCTCTCGGGCGCCTTTATTTCCACAAGGCTACCCTTCCGTCACAGGCTCGACTGAGCAAGGAGTGGTGAAGCTGTCCCTCGGTGGCTTCTTTCTCTTTGATCACGCTCATCTCATTAATTTTGGGAGGGGAGAGCTGTTTTGTTTCTCCGAGCGCCCGTCTATTATTGTTCCGGCATGGGAGGGGAAAATAAGTTGTCAAGGTCATTGGTGCTGCTCAATTAAACCGGAGGATTCCCACCCGTTTCACTCAAATGCAACTAAGTCAGAATTGGGACCCAGGAGAGCTCTCCAGAGACAACAAAAGCTGCTCCAGTATCCCCTGAACTCCACAGAGACCTTCCACCCCCCAAAGGGTGCTCGGATGACCAGTGGAGTGTCCAAGAAAAGTTATTTGCACATTTACTCATGACTGAAATATATTTGTGCCCACTTTTCTGAGCTCTTCAAGGTGACTTTCATCAGGATAAAACAATGAAGTCACAAAATTAAAGAATCCAAAGAGCAGTAAAGAGTCAAAATCAGTGAAGGGCATTGGGAGGAAGAGGATGACGACGAAGAATCATAGAATCATAGAGATGGAAGCGACCTCCATGGTCATCTAGTCCAACCCCCTGCAGAATGCAGGAAATTCACAACTACCTGCCCCCCCCCCACAGTGACACCAATTCCATGCCCAGATGATGCTCCCCCCCCCCCAAAAAAAAACCAGAATCCCTGGTCAGGAAATTTGCCTCCCAACCCCAAATTGCCAATTGGCATTTCCCTGGCCATGCAAGAAAGGGCCACAAGAGCCAAGCACCAGCACAGCCCCTTCTTCCCCCCCCCTCACTCACCCTCTGCCTCAGTTCACAAAATCAGCATTTATGTCAGATCTAGCCACTGCTTTAAAACTTCCAAAGATGGAGAGCCCACCACCTCGCAAGGAAGCCTGTTCCACTGAGGAACTGCTCTAAATGTCAGGAACTTCTTCCGGAGGTTTTAGCTTGTTTGATTTCATCCCACTGGTTCTGGACTGACCGTCTAGGGCAACAAAAAACTCTGCTCCATCGTCTGTGATGCTCTTCAGGTACTTGAAGGTGGCTATCCTATCACCTCTTAGTCATCTTCTCTCCAGGAGTAAGAAGAGGAAGAGGAGGAAGAAGAGGAAGGAAGGGTCACTGAGCCTCGATTGACTCACTGGAGCTTGTCCATGAGGCATTCCAGGCAAGAGGCAAGCAGAGGTAGTCTGCCATTTTCCTCCTCCACAGGCCAACCCAGTTTTTGCTTGGTGGTTTCCCACGCATGCCTCTCAACGTCCTTTGAGAGCTGGCTAAGCTGTTCCAAAGATCAGCCTGTTCCAAGGATCAATCTACCTGCCTCTAGTTTCAGATCACATACAGGCACCCTCCTGCCCATGGATGGCCAAGGGTCCCATTCAGACTCCTCTCCTGAAAGATGTGAGCCACCTCAGATCCACATTGTGCCCTCCCTTCGGAAAGGAAGCTGTCACATCAACCCTCCAACTGTGCCGCAATATCCCCCAAAATTTCACAGCAGTAATTTCCTTCGCTTTTCACGGCATCCGCGCAGAATGTTCCTGACAGCCGTCGTTGCCAGATGAGGAGAGAAACACCAAGAACAATGACAGGGGGAGAAAGACAAAGAGAAGAGAGGCTGCCAATTTTAGTTCCATTCTCTGTGCTCTATTAAACTATTATAATCACTAAAATGTCCAAAGAATTCATTCACGGCCTGTTCCGAGCCATATATATTTGCATAGTTAAGGAAGTATTCCAATTAGGGGCCGGGTTTTAATTAAAAGAAGAGCTGCTGGACATAAAATATTCCTCCAACATCTCATTCGGGCTTTTTCAAAATGACTTCTCTTTTTTTTTTTTTTGAAAGGGATGCTTTATGGTGCGACAAAACTGAAGGCTAATCTACCGAAAACAGGCGGGATTGGAAATAAATCTTGAGCGACGGCGGAGTCACAAAGTGAATCCGTTTCAGGACCAGGGACAGCTACTGAGGGGAGAGAGTCAAGCTATCTTTGAGACCTGTGTTGTCCCTCTGCTCAATCCTAAAGGAGTTACAGCTTTCCAAAAGTCAGCTGACGTTAATGGGTTTAGAATGGTGTAACTCTGCTTTGGCGTGCCCTGCTTCTATTCAAGCAGGGCCCAAAGACCCACAGCTGCCTCTACTCCCAACAAAGATGCAGGGGGAGCTAAAGACCTGGCACTCTGACGCAGAGACAGTGAGAGGGTCAGATTCCCAAAAGCCCTGAGCTGGTGGACTCGGGGTTTTATAGACACCTAACTTGGCCCATTGGTGGTCTGGAAGAGCCGGGTTCAAATCCCCTCTCTGCTGTGGAAACTCACTGGGTAACCCTGAGCCAGGCGCATGCATACAGCCTACCTCATAGGGTTGTTATGAAGGTAGAATGGAGAAAAGAGGAACGGCATAAGTCGTTTTGGGTTTCTAGGGAGAAAGGTAGGATAGAAATTAAGTAAAGAAAGAAAACTATATCAAATGGCTTCCCCATCGCACCCAATAATGCACTGTAGTTATAATGTTACAGATGCCAGCCTCCAGGTGGGACCTGGGAATCCCCTGAATTCACAGCTCCAGTCCACAGAGATCAGTTCCCATGGAGAAAATGGATGCTTTTCGGGATGACCTTGTACCCCACTGAGGCCACTGTCCTCCCCAGGCTCCCTCCCCAAATCTCTAGGAGTCTCCCGGCCTGGATCTGGTAACCCCCCACTCCCCCAGGGAGAGACCTGGCAAACTTGCTCTGTAATAACCATCCGCTGCTCTAGATGGCTTTGTTTTTAGAAGTTAAATCCATACTTGCCAGGAGAAGGGCCTTCTCCACAACGGCCCCTTGGCATAGCTCTTTCCCGAGTCACCGTTGTCCTAATCAGACGGCGCACCTGGAAATGATGCAGGATCAGCTTTGTTTTCCCTTATGGCTGTGTCCCCCCATTCAAATCATCGGATGCTAAGAGGCCTCGATGTCTTATGTGATGCCACCTTCTCAGTGTTGAGTTCCGAGCACAGCTCTTCTCCCTCGTCCCCACCCCGGGGATGAAGCTAACACAGAGGGCAACAACAAATGCCGGAGAATTCAAAATAGCAGGGCTGCGATCACAAAATAAATAAATCCAAAGCAGAAGGTGGTCCCAGAAGCATCTCCCAGCCTAATCCTTTGCCGATTATCCCGCGTAATTTACAGCGGGCGATGTTCCTCGGTCGGACTGTCAGCTCCATCAGCCAGAGATAACAAGCTTGCTCTGAATTTGTGCGCTTGGCCTCCGCACTGCCATCCCTCTGGTTGAGGCCTGGAAGCTTCCGGAAACTGCTTCCAGAAACGAGGCTCTTTGAAATAAATTTTTTAAAAAGCGCTCACCAAAACGCCACTGGAATGCCACCGAAATCAACAAAGCGGTTAATCAAGCCACAGCAGCCAGGCTCAAGTCCCAGCCCAAATGAAGGAGGCCCAGATAAGCAGATAAGGGTCTGGCCTTGATTTGGGGGAGGCAGAACAGGATTGGGGGTCACTCACCCACCACTGGGATCCTGGCCAAGGACAGGGGACTCCGTGGAACTGAGTTTGATCCCGGGTTGGAGCAGGGTGTCGTAGTTAAGAGCGGGAGACCCTAATCCGGAGAACCAGGTGTGATACCCCGGTCCTCCTCCACATGCAGCCAGCTGGGTGACCTTGGGCTAGTCACAGTCCTATTAGAGCTGCTCTCTCAGAGTGCTCGGCCCCACCTACCTCTCAGGATGTCTGCTGTGGGGAGAAGAAGGGCAAGTGAATGAAAATCACATTGGGACTTCTCCAGTTAGTTAAAAGGAGGGTACAAGAAACCAGACCTCCTCCTCCTCCTTCACCACCCAGGCCCCCATCCCAGCTCACCCAGAGCAACTGAGTAGAAAAGAGGCTAACAATACTCTGTTTCTCCTGCCCAAGTGCTTCAGCAGGCCCAGTTCTGCTCAGCAGGGGCTGGGAACTCAAGTCTTCCCTGCATGTTCCAAACCAGTACGCAGACAATATGGGCAGGTGTGGGCCAAAAGCACCCCATGGAACACATGCCTCATGCTTGTGGGAAGGAGTCGGGCTGCCTACACACCCTACACAACCTACAACATTCTGCAAAGGTGCTGTATCACAGGATTACTTACTCACTTAGTGTATGGCACGTATGCCGGATGGTCGGGAGACCCTGGGACGGTCCGGCAGCCACACAAGGGACATTCCAAGTGCTGGCCAGGCCCCATCCTACTGGTGGGTTCGGGCTTGCCCGGACCACCCAGGTTGGGTTGTCTCACAGCATGTCGGCCAGAGACTGGGTACTCATGCGCCAGATGCATAGATGCCAAGCGGATCCATTCAAAGGATACAAGGGCTGCCGGATACTAGTGATGAGGGGAAGCTGAGAGCATGGGGGGGAATCGATTGGCAAGGGTGGCATTTGGGAAAAGCACAGCCAAACTCGTTTCGGCTCTCCTGCCATGCGACACTTGACCGTCCGCCTGCCACAGGAAGGCTGCCGTCCACCCCCAGATGGGACTGCAGGCCCACGGCAGCCTGACCCCCTCCCCCTCCCGGACCACAGCTTTCCCGCAGACACCAGATCTGAACAGCAGTGCTGGCTCACCCTTCCCTCTCGGGAGACCTCAGCCTCTGCTTCCAACTCTCTGCGTTATTAATTGGCTAATGGAATTAACTCGTTTGAGCGGCGCCTAACTGCAGATTAAATTTCTCCCTCTCTCTGCTTTCTCCTTGGCGTCATCTGCACTGGGCCTGTTTTCTCCTTCTCATCTTCTTCTCCCGCCCCTCACTCCGAGCCCAAAATGTGGGGCGTTTCTGCCAAGGAGGCGACATCCCTGAAGCGTTTCCTCTGGAGCAACCGGGTGCGGAGTTGGTGTTTTGCGCTGGGTCCCCAGGACTGATGGGTTGGGAAACAGTCGACAAATGCAGGCCCCTGGGGCAACGCAGCCTCCTTCCATGGGCTTCCTTCATGGTCCTCTGTGGGGGGTTGTTTTTAAGCAGCCTGCCCCAAAGGCAAGAGATGAAACGGAAGAGGCAGGGGGGGAACAAGTGCCTCGCAGACAGCTTTGGAAAGGGCTGTCAGCAGCTCCGGGTCCCTCCCATGATTTGAGACTCACGTTGGGAAGGGAGCTTGCGGAGAGAAGCCGGCTTCTGCAGCTGCGGGCGGGGCGGGCGGTGTCCTCAGAGAACCAAATGAAGGCCCATCAGTCAGGACTCACCGGGATTTTTCCTTCGAGCCGCAGGGCGCCCTCTCGCTTTTCCCCCATTATTAGTCCGGCTTGTGAGCTTTGAGGCTCTAACTCAGCCCCTCTCTTTCTCTTGCGTGGCTCTGCCTGGTCTCCCTGGCTGCCTCTCCTGCCTGGATCGCCCTCCCAGGCAAAACAGCTTCGTAGCGCTTCTTGTCCAGGATGAACACGTTAAAGGCCTTCGTCACAGCCTCTGGAAACCCACTTGTGCCTTTCACTGCCTCTGGCTTAGGTGGGCTGGGAGGGAAGGAGGGAGGGAGGGAGGCAAATGTGCTCAGGAGCAGAAGGAAAGTGACAGCTAACAGCCAGAACGGCTAAAAAGAACCTCCAGCTCCAGAGGTAGTGTACCCCTGAACTACAGGTGTTGGAGGATGGCTGAGAAAGCATCTGGTTGACGACTTTGGGCAAACCGCTTTGGCCTGGCTTCAGCTCCTTCATGCTTTCGTCCTCTTATCCTCCCTCCCTTTGGTTGCTGCACCTAGTTAGCAAGTGCAGAGGGGAGCGACTTCTCTTTTTTTAACCTCTTTGCTCTTCTAATCTCTACGCCAACCGGGCCCTCTAAACCCCAAGTGGTGGGGCCTCTGGAACGCCCTCCCACTGGCTCTCAGGCAGCCACTCTAGTCTTTGTGCCAGGTGGACACTGTCCTATTTCTGCTCCGGGGGAAAGAAGGCAGCAGAGTCTAGCCCAACCGCATCCTATCTCATAAGCTAAGCAGGGAGAGTACTTGGGTGGGAAGTTCTGTGGAAGCAGGCCATAGCCAACCACCTCTGCTTCTCCCTCGCTGAGGCCACCCGAAGTCCTCTGCACCTTGACAGTACATCTGTGAGTTCACTGACTGCTGAGTTTGCTCCCCCTTCTTTCACAAGCTGCACGATGCCTCTTACTCCAGTTGCTATTTGCCGTCAAGGGAAACCTTCGCCTTTACTCGGTTGCAAGGAGCTTGATTTTGCAGCCTGGCCAATGCTCCGTCGGAGGGGTCAGCCGCAAGCTCTGTCCCCCGTCTTCGCCTTTCCATCGTGGGACTGACTTCTGGGTGTGCGTTGTGCCGTCGGCCCGCTCAGCTATTCATCTCACGGCCTCGGAGAAAGCTCTCAGTGTGTCCTCGTGACTGTTTTGTGTCCAAGATGCAGGCTTTCTTCGTCGGCAATGCAGCTTTTTCTTTTCCAAAGGAGATGTGCGAGGAAAGTGGACTCGGAAACACTTTGGGGCTGAGAAAGTGCCTGAGATGTGCTTTTAAGAAATAAAAAATGTTTTTTGAGAGCAGAATAAGCGGAGATTCCTCACAGGTACATTGGGTACTCGCCAAATACGCCTTTCCTTCGCTCCCACAAACTACGACTCCCATCATGCTCTGCGCCTCCGTGTGATTCGACAAGAAGGTTCGAAACTTGCTGCCTTCTGCTTTTCCCAATGTGATCGTCTCCTCCAGTGACTCTTGTCTCCTCGTAACACGGCCAAAGTACAATAGTTTGCTCACTGGATCGTCTGGGGGGAATTCAGGGTTGATTTGATCTAGAACTCACTGGTTTGTGGCTTTGGTGGTCCGCAATATGGGTAAAACTCTCCTTCGCCACCAAAAGGGAGGGAAAAAAACATTTAAAATACCACCCTTTGCACACAAAAAAAGCAAGAGAGTTTTGATGCAGCCTTCCTGATAAGCGAGGCCATCGGCTTGTTCACAAACATTTCCGTCCTGACAGTCTTACCTTGATTTATCGCCCAAAAAAGAACCGTTAGGGTCTGAATATCTCCACAAGATCTCTGTTAAGGGAGAACAAAGCCAAGGAAACGATTTAGCCTCTCTGCAGCGCCTGCCACTCACGGAGCAGCTTCCAAAGGACCGCCGGCTTCCCATACCTCCCAAATTTATTCGATGTGGTCCTCGTTTTCCACCCCTCTCTGCTTTGCAAAACACTCTGGTCTGCAGCTTCTGCGCTTGGTGGCTCCCCGGTTTGGTGTCGCGGTTGAGAGCAGCAGCTTCTAATCCGGAGAGCTGCGTTTGATCCCCCACTCCTCCACAGGCATAGAATGCAGCCAGCTGGGTGTCCTTGGGCTAGTCACAGTCCTGTTAGCGCTGTTCTCGCAGAGCAGTCCTTTCAGAGCTCTCTCAGAAAGTGATTGCAAGCAGACCTCTGGTAGTGTAAACCGGGGTATAAAGACCAGCTCTTCTTCTTCCTCATCTGGACGCTCCCTCTTCACCGGGGCCACTAAGCACAGAGTCCCCAGTCTCCTCCTCTCACTGGTGCAAGCCAATCAGTCCCTGTGGCACAGAAAGCCTCCACAGCTTCTCAGCTTGGCTTGCTTCCCCATCTGCCCCCCCTATTTCAAGGTTATTATCATTACTTTTATAATGATTATGGCTGTTGCTTCATTGATACCATTTACTTCATTGATACCTACCTGTCTCCTCGGTGGGGACCCACCTTGGCTTGCACTGTTCCTCCATTTTATCCGCTGTTGCATCCTCACAACAACCCTGACAGGTAGGATAGGCTGAGGGCATGAGACTCACCCCAAAGTCACTCAGCAAGCCTCCATGGCTGAAAGGGGATTTGAGGTGGGGTTTGGGGAGGGAACGAGAGGGAGGACAGGGGAGGCCTCCCCCAGGGACACAGTCACAGAGTTCACCCTCCAAAGCAGCCATTTTCTCCAGGGCAACTTGGTTACCTGGAGTCCAACTGTCCTAACAAGGACTCTACAGGTGTGACCAGGAAGCTGGTGACCTTAGCCACCACACAATTATCCCTCAGTTAGGAAAACCTCCCTCTGCTCCTGCCCACCTCCTAGCAACTGCTGCTTAGTGGTACACTGCCTCTAAACATGGAAGTTTGGCTTACCCAGCAGGGTTCGTGGCCTCTCTTCCATGGAATCTGTCCAATGTCCCCTTTTTAAGTTTGGAAGAAGCCAAAACTCAGTGCAGCAATGTTCCACTGTCCCCCCCCCGCCCCGCCAGAAAAAGAGAGAGCAGACTTGGATGCTAGGGTTTCGTTTTCCTGTTTGTTTTCTGAAAGCTGCCACTGTCTCTCGTTACCACGAAGCGGAGATTAGCTCCGCTGTGAAATCTAGATAAGGAATTCCAGCTTTCGCAAATGCAAGCTCTACCTCTCTATCAGATCCTTTTCTTTTCTGAAATAAAGCAAACCCTTTAAGTTTCAAAAAAAGCCCAGCTTAAAAACAAACGAGCCCCAGCAAAGCTGGCAGGAAATATCGGCCTGGCAGCGTTATGGGAAGGAGGATCTGCTAACACCCCCACCCCACCAGGAAATTAATCTCTCAAATGGTAAATTATAAGCCCTTATCGGAAAACAGTTGAGAGACTGCAATTCATTAGCAGTGTATAAACTTTCATTATCCGGTGCAGGTTTTCCCCCAAAAAAGACGTCGCAACAATTAATACCTGTTGAGAGACAGAGACAGAGACAGAGAGAAAAGAAAACAGCATCGGAAAGACCACGGGTGGGTGGGATTCAGGAAGAAATTTAGGTTCTCCTGGGGCCAGACCGGCTTTGGGGAAACTGAGGCAGCTGCCCTAGGCATCTAGGCTTGGCCTGCAGAAACATGGGGCACCCAGAGACAGATGTCTCTCTCGCCCGCTGGGCACGATCTGTCCATCAGAAGGACGGGCATTTCCACTGCTAGAACAAGAAAACACACACTCATCTGTGCGGTGCTGAATGCAGCCCAGAATTTTCTCCAGGACAGAGGCCCAAAGTGGCCTCTTCTCCCACAGTGTTCCTTATTGCTGTGACCTTGGATATGCCTTGGAAAGGGATGCTTTGTACTTCCCAGGTTCCATAAGAGTTATCATTGTCAACTTCCCTTCTTGCTTTAGCAAGGAAGCACCGTGGGCTCTGTTCGCCACTTCAGCAGCCAGCCTGCTCGTTGAGAGTTCAACAGAGGCCTGACGCACAGCCGGCTGCACACCCTGGGCGGCACTTCCAGGGAAAAGGCACCCGGGTGGTGCAGGGAACAAAGCACGGAGCATGGGGGGATGGGCCTTGCAAGCCGGAGAAGGACACATGGGCATGCAGAGGTGTGCTGGTGTGGGGGGTAGAAAGGAGGGCAAGAGGCGGGACCGGTGGGTGGGTGTCTGACCAGAGACTCCCAAAAGCTGGAATCAGCCCTGCTCCATTCCTCAGTCCAAAGCTAAGAAACGGCGCCTTCCCTGAGAGCCCCTGAGGAAGCCCC
The DNA here is from genome assembly GCF_049243985.1 of Paroedura picta. Lineage (NCBI taxonomy): Eukaryota > Metazoa > Chordata > Lepidosauria > Squamata > Gekkonidae > Paroedura > Paroedura picta. Next base: position 6,964,432 of record NC_135385.1, on the reverse strand, counting down.
ACCAAATGCACATCTCCAAGGGGGCTCTTCCCCAAGCCACAACACAGGGGACAGAAGTGCCATGCATGGTAAGACCTTCCCATGACTCACACTCACAAACACACAGCTTGTTTCCCCTGTCGTTTTTCTTGCCTCTGTTTGCCCTGCAATGCAATACCCGTGAAGTGCGTGCAGACAAGCAGAACCTCTCCATCTGCTGCAGGGAGAGGCTGCAATAAATCATAGCAGAGAGAGAATGGAGGAAAGAGAGAGATCTGTGGCAGAGCTTGGTCTCCCACCACGGACAGCCGTCAACATAATTTCAAGACGTTTCCGGGACAGAGTCCTCATTCAGAGCTTTCCCAAACTTCTTTGCCTCCCGGGAACTTACATCAGCCTTCAAGAAAGTCCTGCACATTGGCCAGGGAATCTAACAGGGATGGGGGAGTCAAGGACACCTTCTAAGCAACCACCAAGTACTCGAGGGGGCTCCCCAATGCAGTATGGATGCAGGTGGGCTGCTGTGTGAAGCAATAGAACAACATCTAAGCCCAGGGGCACTTTTAAGGCCCACAGTTTGAGTCAGGGTAGAAGCTTTCATGTGACCAACAGAGTCTCACTCTGGGTAGAAGATCTTGTGTGCATGCACACCTTTAAGACCAACACAGTTTAATTCTGGACAGAAGCTTAAGGACCAACGGAGTTTAATTCTGAGCACAAGCTTTCATTTGCAATTTCATCACACCTCAGAAGCTAAGCAGCATCAGCCCTGGTTAGAACTTGGATGAGAGACCAACAAGGGTTTGCTATGAAGAGGCAGGCCATGGCAAGCCACCTCTGCTCTTGCCTTAAAAACCCTTATTCTTATCTATTTCTTCAATCGCTTTGGTCACCCTTGAAGGGTAACCAAAGTCATCTGTGACCTGACTGAGGGCGGGGGGGGGGGGGGAGCGATTGACATTCCACAGTGTAGGAAAGTGGCTGAGAAAGGTTTTTAATCAATTAATAAAATAGTCAAAGTGGGCTTGGGAAAGACTGAGAAAAGCCAGGATGGAAAGGGGTGCAGAAGCACTTTCCCAACACTTGGAATGGACGCTTTGAGTGGCAGATTTGGGTACGGTGGGTGTGAAGTCGTACAAAAGCTCCAGGTTGCTCGGGATTTCAGAGAGAGAGAGAGAGGCATTCACATTTGGTCTCTGCTGAGCCAAGCTCTCCCTCCCTCCCTCCTCTTCCCCCTCCCCTCCCAGCACCAAGGCCATCAAAATGCAAGGCCAAACAATTCCCCCAGAGGAGTGCAGCCAGTGAGTTCAGCTCCTCCTCTGTTAGGATTCTCGCTTTCTCCCTTTCACTGTTCAAAGGCAGCCTTCAGACGAGAAGGCAAAAGGGAGGAGGAGAAGGGGGGAATCCGTCTCGGCTCAGACACAGATGCCCAAAGACCCTCTGCCGTCAACGTATGCGCAGAAGTGATGGACATGCTCCAAGGCCCGATGCGCTCGTTCAAAGAGAGGAGCAGCATTGATGGACAGGAGAATCTGCTCAGAGAACATCCAGCTTGTAAACCTCTCCATGGCCTACTCCTTTTTAAAAAATCTTTACCGTGCCGTTCCTTCAAAGGGCTCAGGGTGATGCGCCTCATTCTCCTTTACACTTGGTATTCTCACCTCAACCCTGCGAGGTAGGGGAGGTGGAAAGACTGAGACCACATACACACAGAGGGTCTCACTGCTGGGTGGAAATGTAGGCATATGTTTGTTTAAAAATGTTTATTAGCTACCCCTAAAATAGGGATAAAACACATGTCTAAAAAACAAAAATCCAATTTTACAAGGCCCCAAATTTAAACCTACACGTTCGGAGTGCTAGTTATTTAATCAAATGTGGCCATAAATAAAACCATTTTCAGGCACCTGAAATGGCTGGAAATGGGGTTTGCTGAGTCAACTCAGGATCTATTTCAAGAAAAGGAGAAAGAAGATGAGAAGGAGGAGGAAGAAGAGGAAGATCTTTATTGTATGCTGCTTTTTACTGTCCAAAGGAGTCTCAAAGCAGTTTACAATCACCTTTACTACCTCTCTCCACCATAGGTTCCCTGTGAAGTAGGTGAGGTTGAGAGAGCTCTGAGAGAACTGGGACTGGGCCAGGGACTGGCCCAAGCAGGCCTCATGTGTCTCAAAGCAGCTTCCAGTCACCTTTACTTCCCTGTCCTCACCACAGACACCCTGTGAGGTACTGGGGCTGAGGGAGCTCTGAGAGAACTGGGAGCGACCCGTGGTCACCCAGTTGGCTGCATGTGGAGGTGGTGCTGGGAATCAAACCCAGCTCTCCAGACTAGAGTCGCCTGCTCTTTAACCATGACACCACGCTGGCTGTTAACCACTATAAACAACGAAGGATTTACAACAGGCCTCCCCAATTGTCGAAGGTCCCATCCAAGGGAAGAGGGGCTGTTTCACTTAGCAGTCTTTATTTTTGCCACCAGAAACCGAACTTGGGATCCCTGGCACCCAAGTCTGTGTTCTGCAGCAGCTGTACGAAGAAGCCATCTGCTGAGGTACAAAATGACAGTCTGGCCAGCCCCGTACGGTCTTTTACAACTGGCGCTGGGCTTGCTCAGCCTGGGGGGGGGAGGTGGGGATTAAGTCTAGGGCCACCGGTGCGACCCACGGGCCTCCCCGACTGAGTTCTTGCCCCTTGTGCATCTCTAAAGGATCCACGCAAGCCTAAAGCACAAAGCTGCTGGATTAAGGGGCAAAATGTGCTCAGGATCAACAGAGATAAACCTGACTTCCCCTGCATCTGGTGCAGCCTCGCTCCTTCATGCGTTTGTTTAACTCAAAACCAGCATTTTGGTCTACAGGACCCCTTCAGGAAGGAATCATTTACTCACAACGCCAGTCAATTTCTTCTGGCATCCTGAGGCCCAACACATTTCTCAGAGCAGGCCTTTCTCCGGAATAGAGGTATAAAAACCAACTATTCTCCTTTAAGTGTCAAAATTCCCTTTGTCAGAGACCTTCATCAGGATACCTGGCAGGGCACTCTGATTCTTTAAAAGCTCATACCCTGAAAATCGACTTGGCTTCTAAAGGCACTCCGTGACTCAAATTCTGCTCTAATTAGAAATAGTTTCCTTAAAACTCTGAGCTTCTCCCCATAAAATTAGCCTTCCTTGACCCCAAGTTCAGTTTTTTTCAACCTGCCACTTGCCACAAGAGTGAGCTCTCTGGGGGACAATAGGAAGCTGAGCATGGCCCACTGGGGAGATGTGCCTGTAAATCCCACGGCCCTTGCCAGCCACGCAGGGGCCGGGGACGGATGGTGCTCTCTCAGAACTGGCCCGCAGCCAGGTCACAGATGCTCCCCGTACACGCCCTACTTTTCCCTTCTGGGGCTGCCAGCGGGAAGTCCAGAAGGCATCTCTCGGGGGGCCAGGTTTGCTCCAGAGCTGCCTGTATTTCACACTTCTCGATCGGGGGAAACAGTTTTGAGTTCCGAAGGCAAGGCAATATTTATTTCGATGCTCCCAGCAACGGGGAGGGAGAGAAGAGGCCAGTCTGTCTCCTTGGAAGAGGCTGCTTCTGCCGTATGCGTTTCCAACTTGCCATCGGTGTCAGGAGTCAAATGACTCAGTCAAGGAGCAAACACGGTGCCAAAGGCAAGCAACACACACGCCGCAGAAGCAGCTTCTTTTCTGAAAGAACCAAAATCCGCTGGGCAGGAGACGGGGGTGGGGGATGCGCTGCAAGTAGGTGGCAGGCTCCCTCTGGCAGGCTCCATTCACACACCTGAACGGCAAAAAAGAAGAAGAAGAATTCCCTTTCCCCGAAGGAGTAGGAGAAGCCTTTCTCTGCACAGCTTTCATGCCTGAGCTCCCCAACAGCCCAGCATAGAGCTGTTGTTAAGAAGAGGCAGCCTCTAGTCTGGAGAGCTGGGTTCGATTCCACCTTCTTCCACACCACAGGAATGGGAAGGCGACTGTAAGCCGTTTTGAGCCTCCTTTGGGTAGGGAAAAGCGGCATATAAGAACCAACTCTTCTTCTTCTTCACAGGCAGCCAGCTGGGTGACCCCGGCCCCTTCTGAAGCTGAACCCGTCAACTCAGCCTGGCTTCTACCCCTGAAGTCCTGTTGGCCCTTACGAAGCTGCTGGAGAAGGAGGCCTTGACCCTCAAAAGCTTATTCCCCACCACCCAAAAATCTTATGGGTCTCAAAGGTGCTGCTGGACCCGGATCTCATAGTTCTCATAGTTCTACTGCAGACCAATGGGACTGCCCCTCTGAAACTCCCTGGGTGGATTTTCCTCCCTTCCCTCCCTCCCTGCTCTCTTTCGGAGCCTGTGCATCTGACCTCGCACCCAATGTTCATCCTCAGCATTCTGAAAAGCCAGCTCAGCAGGCAAAATTGTCTCTCCCTCCCCAAAGGCTAAGTGGCAATCTGGAGGTGAGAATGACCCCCCCCCAGACCTTTTTGCCTGCAGGCATCAACATGTCAATTCACACGTTCAGCCGGGGGTCATTCGGGATACAGGGACCAACCATGCAATGAGCCATTCCAGACCCACTCGGGTGTTAACTCTGTGTGCTACGAATGCTGAGGAATTGCAGAGGTCCAAAATGCCCAACCCCCCTTGCAAGAACTGCAGAAGAAGGCAAAATATGACAGGCCGGGGAAGCTACACAATGGAACCCAAGAGTCCAGGGGCACCTTATAAAAACACCAGATTTGAGGGGAGAGTGTGCTCTCACAAGACTACGCTCCCTTCGTCAGATATGAGAGCTTTGACTCTCAAAGGCTTATACCCCAAAACTCTTGTTGGTCCAACATTCTAACCACGACAGGCCCTTCAGCGATGCACTTTAAACTTCTTTTTCATCCCTCTCAGCACCAAGAATGCTGTATGTGGGAGGAGGGAGAAGTTTTTATACCCGGCTTTTCTCTGCCGTTAAGAAAGGAAAGTTGGTTTTTATTCTCTGATTTTCACAACCTGGAGGAGTCTCCAAGCAGCTTACAACTGGCTTCCCTTCCTCTCCCCACAACAGACACCCTGTGACATAGGTGGGGCTGAGAGAGCTCTGATAGGACTGGGACTAGCCCAAGGTCACCCAGCTGGCTGCTTGTGGAGAAGTGGGGGATCAAAGCTGGTCCTCTCCAGATTAGGGGCTGCCCCTCTTGACCACAACATCATGCTGGCTCTCAAAACAGCCCCTCCTCACAGGTTATTTTCCCTTGGGGAGCATAATCTGATGTGAAGGACCATTTAACGTTTAACTTCTTGAGCCCGAGAGGCAACTGCCAGGGTTGCTCCCCATGGAACCCTCTTTGCTGAGTCCCTTCCAGGGCCCGGATCCAATTCTGGGAGATGTTTTTAGCATGCCGATAAGAAGGAGCTAAGATATTGACTAAAGAGGAGGGAAAGGAAACCTTCAAGCCCAGCTCTGGGGAGCAGAGATGGCCAAGATTCATTTGACCTGCTGAATCATGTCCTGAACGGGAGAGAACAGCCCTTGTTCTCTTCTTACCTGTGTTGAGAGATTTCTAGTCCTGCCTCTCCCCGTTTATTATTGTCTTCCACGGGAAGATTCCCGGGTGCTCTCTGTCTAGCTCTCTGGGACTCAAACAAGGTTTATGACAAAACAACGATACCAGAGAGGCTTGATTTATCATGCTGGGGCCGGTGGCTAATGCCAATTAATGAACATTTTATTACCCATCATTTAATAAGGGGTGATTCATCTCCCTTGTTTATCCTTTGTTTATTATCGTTTTAGGGTTTGTGGAGGTAGGGAAGGAAATGCCATCTGCGAGTGGCAGGCAAAGGTATTTGGGGCATTTTTTAAAAAGTGAATGACATAATTAACGGCTCGTTGAAAGGCATTTCCCCATGGCAGTTGACAGTCTTGTTTTCTGCAAATGCAAAATTGAATTAGCAAATGGGTCTGGGTCCAGTCTGAGTACTGGTAATCGGAAGGGGGGGGCCTGGTGGGTGATCAGTCTCTGCACTGCCAGCACCCTGGTGGTCATACTTATTCTTATTCTTATTATTACATTTATAGCCTGCCACTCCCAGACTAGCTGGCTCATGGTGCCTGGGGAGGGGGAAGGGAGTAGCCAGCTGTACTGGCTGCTGTGGGGAGGGGCCCCAGATCTTAACTGCCCCCACCCAAGACCTGGTGGAAGAGCTCTGTCTGGCATGTCCTGCAGAAATGAGGAAGTTGGTGCTTCTGGTCAAAGGAGGGGACTGTAGGGGGACCCACCATCTTCAGCAACGCTTCTCTGCCTAGGGGTCAGGACCCCAGAGTTGGTCACAAGGCCTCTGGAAGTTGCAGGCCAGAAATTCCTAAGAGCTGCCCCTTTTGTATCTTGGAAACCAACACCATTCCCACAGTAATAGAAACCCCCCACCGTGCCAGTCTGAAAGATATGGAGAAGATAAATCTGCATACAATTCTACCTCTCCAAGAATAGATCCAAAAGGCATGCCGCCTTATTGTGTGTGTTTGTGTGTGTGTGTTAGCAGTACAGGGTCACCAGTGCTTATTCCCCATGTTAAATATTTTGTTGTTTGGCATTCTTATCGCCAGTTGCTCAACCAGCCTAGAAGCTTTCCAGAGCCCACGTGCCGTTCGTCAGATGGGGCTCTAATGCTAAAGCGATCCAGACTGAACTCTCACACTTATCCAACATGGCTACCCACCTGGAACTGGAGGGCCATTTCTCCAAATTTTGCAAGGGCCTCTGCCAATTAGGCGAAGGCCTCTTTAACCCTCCCCTGCCTGGCACGGACAGCCACCAAGACTTGGGTTGAGCTCTCTCCAAATCGACCTCCCCAGCTCTTTCCCACCGGCTTCTTTTTTGGCTCCCGCCAAAGCCTCCAGCACAGGCCGCTGGGAACAGACCCCGTTAAGCTGCCAGAGTTAAATATAACCCTCCATTAAGCCCATGTATAGAACCGGCTGAGGAGCCTCCCGTTCCTAGAAAGTCAGGGCATTCACGGCTGCTTGCTGAGCACAAGGATTAGAGAAATTCCGAGAGAAGAAAAAACCCAACAGCCGTATTTATTGACTTTCTTGATGCCCCCTTCTCTCCCCATTGGGGACCCGAAGGGACTACATCCTTCTCCTCTCGTCCTTTTTATCCTCATGACAGCCCTGGGAGGTAGGCTAGGCTAAGAGGGCGTGTGACCGGCCCAATGTCACCTTTTCCACAAAAGTTCCCCAGCTTTGACTCTCAAAAAATGTCAGTCTGTTGGACACAGCCGGTCTCCGACCCAACATCTTACCACGTGATTCCAATGCAGAACAGCATGGCTGCTGTCTGGCAAACAAGAAGATGCTCCACTCACCTAACTGGAGCCATCCTTCCGACACAAGGTTTGCTACTCAATGCATTTAATCATTTTCCGCTTCAATACGGAGCCAGCGTGGTGGTTAGTGAGCTCTGATCTTCAGAACCGGGTCTGATTCCAAACATCTCCTCCACAGGCAGCCAGCTAGGTGACCTTGTGCTAGCCACAGTACTCTCAAAGCTGTTCTCACAGAGCTCTCTCAGCCCCACCTACCTCGCAGAGTGTCTGTTGTGGGGAGAGGAAGGGGAGGCGATTGTAGGCTGCTTTGAGACACCTTCGGTTAAGAGCAGTAGCCTCTAATGTGGCAAACCAAGTTTGATTTCTCGCTCCTCCTCCACACGCAGTCAGCTGAGTGACCTTGGGCTACCCACAGTTCTTAGAGCTGTTCTCACAGAGCAGTTCTCTTAGAGCCTCTCGGTCCAACTACCTCACAGTACGTGGGTTGTGGAGAGAGGAAGAGAAGGCGATTGTAAGCCATTTTGAGACGCCTTTGGGTGGTGAAAAGCTTTCGGGTATTGTACTTCTTCAGTACAAAGGAGAAGAAAAGTAAAGAAGAGGGCTTCTAATTGAATAGTAGGCCTTCTTGTGTTCTTACATCTTCCCCTCCACCCTGTTGTGGGCTAAGAGCCTCCACAAGAGCCCTTTGCCCTGTGCCCTTTGGGTGGCATTTCCGGATGCCTCCAAGCCCTCATGCCTGCGTCCCACAGAATTGAGTGGACCTTATTCACGCAATGATGGAGCGGATTCCCAGTTTAATCTAACAGATCAATCAGCCAACCGCTGCATTAGCCAGTTTTGTGACGTGCCTTCTATGAATCCCAGCCCAATTTTTATTCTTGGAATTCTGGGTGCCCCAGGCCCTAAAATCTCTGCACAGAGGGAGGGGAGATGTCTCTGCATCCCCGCTTGCAATACGGTGGATTCTGGCCAATCATGTGCCCCAGCCAACACTAGGATGAGGCAGCCTGGGTCCTTCCACCATGATCGAAAGAGCATATCGATTGTGGATAGACTGGACTTCAACGCAGGAAACATGACCCGATTTGGCAGCAGGCCCACCCACCCTGACCTGGCAGCTCTCCCAGCGCCTAAACCAGGGCAGACCAACCAGGGCAGACCAACCATTTTCCATGCTCATGGAGTGAGGAGTCCAGAAAGCTTGCGTCGGTTGGTCTTCAGGGTGCCCCGGACTCACTTTGTCCTGCTGCTTCTGTTGGACATGCACACATAAGCATCTACTCCGAATCAAGCCCTGCTGGTCCTAAAGGTGTGCACGCACGCAAAAGCTTATACTCAGAATCAAACTCAAATGGCCTTCAAGGGGCCCCTGGACACAGACTTTGTTCTGCTGTTTCTATTGTACATGCGCACAAAAGCTTATTCTCGAAAAAGAGCTCCACAGGTCTCCAAGGTGCCCCCGGACTCAAATGCTGTTCTGCTTCTTCAGACCAACATGGCAACCCACCTGAATCTTGTTTCAGAAGAATGTTTTCCAGATCCAGGCAGGTCCTGGTAGAATTACCACTGGTCCCTGGATCACAGACATTGGCTCCCCTGGAGGAAAGAGCAGCTTCAGAGGCAGAGCGATCACATTGCACCCTCTTGAGTCCCCTCCCCAGAGACCCCATCGGAACACCTCTGGTCCCTGGCCTTCCCATATCAAGGCCTCCCCTGCAAGGCTTTCTCCAGGGGGTGTTGCCCCTCCTTCCTCCATCCAGACTTGTCACAAAGGATTCCTATTTCCCCGGCACTTGATGGGATGACGCACCTTTGTCTTCCCCTGAAACTTTCCCTCCCACTGAAGTTCCCGAAGCGACCAGAAAAAAGGCTCCCGAGAGAACAGTCTGTTCCACCAAATGCTTTCCCTGCAGGCCCTCCTCGTTTCGGGAGACAAGGCAAGATCTAACACTCTCTTTTCTCCATTCGAGAGGCAAACGCGAATGACGTAGGAGCAATGTGTGCTCAAATACAGCGCAAGAATCTGGTGATGCAGTGGCTGAAGCGGAACCCACCAGCAAAAAGGACCCTGCGCTGTTGGGTCAGGAGGCCTATTGGGAGACGAGATAACAGCTTGCACATTGGGGCCAGCACCTCATACTTCTGATCTGGGCAAGAAGAGAGCTCAGACAGTGTCATCCAGAGGTCCAAATGTCACAGTAGAAGTTGGGAGACCCAGATTTGAATCCCCTGAGATCCGAGTCCAAAAACTCTCACCTCTCTACCGGGAAAGTTTGCAGCAAATTTCTAATCCTTGGAGATACAATCTTCATCTGAGATCCCCAACCTTTTTGAGCCTGCAGGCACCTTAATTCTGACATAGCATAGTGAGCACAGCCACGAAATGGCTGTAGCAGAAGGTGACACCCTCCCTGGCCCCATCCCCTCCCTCAAAACACTTGGCAGGCAGCAGGGAAGTGTTGGTAGGTACCGTGGCACCTATGGACACCGTGTTCAGGAGGTGAAGTTACAGATTTCAGATGAATCCCGAGGAGGGATTTCTCAACAAGAAAAACTGTTTTGACAATGGAACCAATTACCTAAGGGTGAGGTGAGCTCTCCCTCACTAGCCACAATCCGGAATAGGATGGACAGTTGTCAATCAGCGATGCTTTAGGACTGCGATTCTTGGGTGCCGCTGTGAATTGGACTGCATAATCTGTACGACTCCTTGCTCTAGAAAACTGACTGAGAAAATTTTTTTCATCTTAAACAAAGATTTTGGAGCATGGCACATAAATATTACAAAATGAATACAACAGAATCCATGATGGATCAGGCTAATGGCCCCTCCAGTCCAACCCTCTGTGGCCCGAACCCAGGGGGCATCAGGAGGTCCACCAATGGGGCCAGAACTCCAGAAGCCGTCCCACTGTGGCCCCCCCAAGCACCCAGACGACAGAGCATTCCTGACTGGACAGAGCGTTCCATATAGTCCTGGTGACTAAGAGCCACTCATGAGCCTCTGCTCCATGAGCCTTTCTCCAGTCCCCTCTTGAAGCGCTCTATGCTTATAGCCACCACCTCTTCCTGTGGCAGGAAGGACAATCCAGATGCGAATGACACTCTGGGTAACAAAGGACTTCCTTTTATCTGTTCTACGCTTACTGCTTATTCGAGTTCCTGCATTGTGAGAACGGGAGAAAACTCCTTCTTTCTCTACCTTCTCTCTCCCACGCAAAATCTTGTACACCTCTATCCTGTCACCCCTCAGCTGTCATTTCTTGAAGCTAAAGAGGCCTGGCCTTTCCAACCACCACACAGTCCCACACACACGCTCTGCTCATTCAGTGTACAAACACTCGCATGTTGCTTGTTGCTTGCTGGTTCAGGGATTTAAAATATTCATTGCCCGCATGCTGGGAGGAGATGCTCTCGAGGAAGAGTCTAAACAAACTACTAAAACAACAATCGATAATCGACAGCACCCAATTACGAGACCAGAAGGGAAGCTACTGATAAGCGCCACTGGCACCTCCCGGTCAGCGCTGAAACAGGGAGAATCAGTCAGCGAAGCCCATTCAGAGGGGAAAGGACAAAACAGAGAATCAAACCAGAACAAGGAGGGGGGGACCATGCATTCTTATTTGTTATCATATGGCTGAGTGACACACAGGAAATAGAGACTATAAGAAACATAGCAAAGGAGGCACAAGAGTTATGCAGACCCTTGAAAGACCCTTAACTCCGTTATCCTTTCTTCATTGCCCTTTGCTGCACCTTTTCCAAGGCTTTAATTCCTTTCCTGGCCAGAACTGTACAGAGCATTCCAAATGGAAGAGATTTTCCTGGTCTTGCCTCCCTACATAAATAATAATATCTGGATGCCATATAATCAATACCAGAACAGCACTTCATTCCACCTCCCTCCCTCCCACCACAGACAGTGTAGGCGCTCCTGTGTTTTAATATAAATTGGTTTTAATAATTTAAACATTTTAATCTGAATGCATTGGTATGCTGTGGGCTGCCCGGGGCCACCAGGGAAGGGCAGCACAGAAATTTGATAAACTCTCCTGTGTAAAAAGGATTTGGTAGCACAAAAGACTGCGAAGGCCAGAGGGAAGGGGGAACAAGAAAGCATTTCCCTTGGTTGTGGTCAGGGGCCACCGGCTACAATCACCTTTCTGAAGCCAAGCATGGCTGGAAAGGGCCAGCTCCGTGACGAGAGGTCTCCCTTGCCTAGGCCACCTTGAGTTGTCCAAAGCAGAGAAAAGGTACGTCATAAAATGAACAAGTTTCTATTCCGGTCCACGTGGTTTGTCGTTGGCGAGGTTGCTCAGAACCGGGCAGTGTGTGTTGCAGCCCTCGTCCGTCTGTGAGCTTGTCTTCCCCAACTGAAGGCAGTCATCGCCAACATCTAAGTCCGTATTTTCTCCTCCTGCCTCGAGGGCAGCTTCTCTCCTTCCTGTCTTTGGGGGACAGCAAGCCCGTCCCTGTCTCTTCCCGCAACAAAGGCAGCCCAGCAGAGGGAGCAGAGCTATGTAGGATGCCATTCACCTTGACTGCAGCAAAATTGGCTGTCTCTGAGCCAGGCTGGCCTGGCCCGCTATCTGGCCGTCAGAGTGACAATCAAGGCCTCTCGGTGATTAATCAGTGCACCGTCAGCCACAAAAGAGCCTTGGCTGATTAGTATGTCCCCAAGGAAGGATCCCTTGGCTCAGATAGATCCTTCGGCCACTTAGAATTGCCTGCTGTAGCCCCACAGCCCCAAGCTGCACAAAGCTACACTTTTCAGCCCAATCTGGCACCTTTAAAAAAAAATTCTCCCAGCATCCTAAAGGTTGCAACCAGCAGGACAAAAAAAAAAGGCCCCGTCTACTTCTGACCACAGAGTTCTGGGCAATTCTAATTGCTAATTTTCCATCCCTAATATTTGCTTTATCCCCCTCAGTACACTTGATCTCTGATCACATCCTATCCTGCTCTTCAGTGCTCTTTACAGACCTCTGGAAGGGCCTCCAAAAGATCCCATTTGTGAGGGTCATTCTCCAGACTGGGGGAGCTCCTTTAAATCAAAAGCAGAACTTTCATGTTGCACTTAGAGCATCGGACTACTATCCGGGAGGCCCTGGTTCGAATCCCCACTGCGTCAGGCAAGCTTGTTGGCTGACTTTGGGCATGTCCCATTCTCTCAGCTTGGCCTGCCCCACAGGATTGCACTCAGGATAAAACGACAGACCGGAGAACTGATGGAAGCCACTTTGGGGGTCCCCTTTGAAGACAAAGATATAAATGAAATAAATATTCACCACACGGTGACTCATTGTCCCCCACAAGGGTGGAGATTCTTAGGATTCCAATTATGCTAGCAAAATATGGTTGTTCCAGCTGTGTGACATCTCTCACTTCATGGAAAGCTTGAGCTGCACATCCCACAGCACCTGAACCGTTATCCACACCTATCAGCCTGCCTGCGTGCCATAGACCAGGCGCATTCCGCTGAATACTCAGAGATTTAACTTCCAGAGACCTTGAAGAGGGAGCTGAATGACAACAGCAGCAACTTACACTAACGTAACTGCCACAGCAGTCGCCCCCAAGCAGGTCGTGATTTATCCAGGAGAGGTCCTAGAAAAGAGTCCCCAGGTAAATATGGGGGGTGGGAACACGGGACTCCCCATGAGGAAGGACCTCAGCTTTCAAAGAACAAAGGGACTCTGGCAAAAATTACAATAAAGCCCCCTCTTGGCAGCCTGCAAAAGGAGACTGGTGGAGGAGCTTAACAATCAAGGGGCAGTGGAATTGGGGGGGGGGGGAACGAGGTGGCGACAATTACGTGGCAAACAGGAGAGCCGCCAGTGTTCCGCTCCTCTGCCTATTCCAAGCCGATCAGGCCTCCCACACAAGATCAGTGGGCGGGAGTGTGACAGAGACATGCTTTTACCAGTCAGACTCGGAATGTAATCTGTTAAGCGAGGGAGAGCCGGGAGAAGCATGACGGCTATACTTTAATGAGGTAATAATAAAAGTGACCCTGTTCCGAGCTATAATTATCCAGCGGGAGCAGAGAGGCCGTTCTGCTGCCGGACAGTCCCACCTCCGGAAGGCGGTTTCGGCCGTGCAGAGGGGAGGGCCGGGCCTCCTGAGGCCACCCTCGGTTGGGTTTGTGTTTTTTATCCTGCTTTTCAACGAAAAACGCTAATGAGGAAGGGAAAGTAAGATACAGGGAAAGACACCAAGAGATCAATGCATCACACCAAAACCTCGATGTTTCCAGCAAACTCGTGCAAAGTGGCAGAGAGTAACTCCATCAGATCAAACGCCACCATGGCCCCTGGAACAAAACCATCGGTGCAAAGTGAGGAAGGAGAAGGAACAAACAGGCCAAGGAGAGATTTGGGAGGGGGGGGCAGCAACCCAGACCAGAGATGTCTGGAGGTTGGTTGCCACTGCCTCCCCCCATGTCACGACCCTGCTATTCCTCGGAGGTCATCCTCCAGGGCCAGCCTAGGTTAGCTTCCGAGATCTGATGAGATCAGGCTTGCCCAGTCCATCCGGGTTGGGGGTTTGTTTGTGTGAGGAGGCCTTTACTCCAGAGGTGCAGAAAGATGCACAAATGGAACTGTAAAAACAAATCCCCCTCAGTTTCCACAACCTCCACAGAAACAGAAGAAAACGCTGGCTTGCTCACTCTCACTCTCCCTTCCCCCAGGTTTGGTTGTTGGGCTGTCCAAATGTCTATGGAGTTTAATGAAAGGTGGGCACGGCAAAGCTCCAGAAGAAAGGGCCTCCCCATTCCCCCAGATGTAAAAAATTAAGAATGTGCCCCACTTTGCGATCCGCATGCTTTGGATGATGAGAACAGGGGAACCAATACCACCTGTCCCCCCCCCTTGGCCTCCTCTCCTGCCCACTGGTGTTTCCCCTCACTAGTCACCCAGTCAATTGCAAACAGGTCCATCGGCTGCTAGGCAGAGGAGGGCAAGGGAACAGGGAAGCCCAAAACATAAATCTGGCTCCCGTCCAAGAGGGCTGCATTCAACCCGTTTTGTGCTGCTGACTTCCCATCCTCCAGCCCAGAGATAAACACCAGCAAACAAATGGGGGAAACCAGCCCTTGTTCCCACGGACAGATAACAATGCATTATTTATTGGCAAGCTGAAAGGGAAAACAGGGAACAATGTGTTTGATGCACACATGGCTTGTCCCAAATCAAAGCCACTGCCTGGGCAAGTATCAAGCACACGGCAACAGTTCCCTGCTCGGCACAGGATATTCCAATCTGGCTATGGCTCCAGATTCGACAGCTGACACACTCGCATGGTGGGGAGAGAGAGGGGAGATTTGGGTTCCCGTGTTTCCCGCTCCTGCCCCCAATGAGCAGTCTCCTGTCCACTAAGCAGACAAGGTTTAGTTGCCAGGAAGACACAGTCAGAATCAAGAGGTATAAGTAACTGGCTGGTTATAGTTAAGATTCATTTAAAGTGGCTGTGTAGATCTACAAATGGCAATAAACTAGCACACAAATCCAAGAGTTAACAAACAGATGTGAGGATGATGTTTGAGTCCAGCGAAACCTCCAAGGCCAACTAAGTTCAATTCTGGTTATAAACAGTAACTGCCTTCGACATGACACTTTCAGAAACGGCTGAATGGCGGTTTTACTTGGCGTACTTGGGAAGCTCATTTGGCTGTGTGGAAACAAGACCGGACTTGGGAAACGGGAAGGGGAGCCCATGGATACAATGGCTTGATGAACCCTGAGAAGCACACCATGCCAACGGTGGGAATAGAAAAGGAGAAAAGGGGTGAGGAAATTGGCCAGCTGCAGCCCTGAAAGGGTCATCAGAACCTAGAGGCAGGTTTTCACATACAGTGAAAAACCCCCAGACCTTTCTGACACACTTATGGTGAACTACGAGCAAAATGCAGGAGAGCCCATGAGGCATTTTGATAAAATTAAGTACATGAGGCTATTAAGTACACCATTTTGCATTAGACTCCTTTGGGCAGTAAAAAGCGG
Source organism: Paroedura picta (assembly GCF_049243985.1). NCBI lineage: Eukaryota > Metazoa > Chordata > Lepidosauria > Squamata > Gekkonidae > Paroedura > Paroedura picta. The sequence goes on along the minus strand of NC_135385.1, from coordinate 6,949,145 downwards.
GGTACAAAAAACCCAGCTCCTCTTCTTCTCTTCTTACGGATACAACTCGCCTTTCCTCAGTGCCGATCCCACTGGGCAGATGAAGTGCTCCAAGATGACAAGTGGGCGTTGGGACCCCCGCAACGGCCAGGAAAAGGCCAAACCAAGTGCCTCACTCTTGGGCACCCTCCTCAAGACCCGGAGAAGAATAGATATGCTCCGCTTTGCCATTAATAGCCCCTAATAACTTTCCATGTCATCTTTGCTTAAAAAGAATGACCCAGAATGCGCTCTGACGAGCACCACGGTTGGAAGCGCACAACCTCGCGCCACCTTACGTAAGCCTCTCATTACAGGCCTGGCTCCCCTCAGGCACATTTACCTTTAATCAAAACTAACTAATTGCATCTCGGAATCGTTCTCTGCAGTTAAATGGCTGAGGGGAGGGGGGAGAAGTGCTCCAGTTATGAGATCAGGGTCACATCAGAAACCTCCCCAATTGTTCAGGGCTGCTTGAGGCGACATCCAACTTTCGCAGTGAGGTCCCTCACAAGACGCTGCCTGGGCCGTTATGGTCCCCGCCAGCAGTGAAATTTGGGGTAAAATCAGAGACTCTGCTAAGGGAGCATGCTCGCTGGAAGCAGCATGACATGGATAGAAAGGCTGAGCAGAAGAGCACATGAGAGATCCCACTGTTTAGAAATTCGCATTTCAAAACCTCAGCGTAACAGAGAGCGAAATGCAGGAGAGCCCATGAGGCAGTGTGATTAAGTGACGCACATGAAGTTCTTAATGTACACCCAACTACCAGAGGATCTCCACCCCTTGGCAAGATGTCTCCTGCAGGGTTACAAAAAGGAAGGCCGCTTTGCTTCTCCAAAGACTCTTCCCTAAGATTACCAAGATTCTTGCTAAAAACACCTTTCAAGTTTCACAGAAATCATTTTCATGCACTATGTAGTTTCCCATTCAACCCACTGCTGCATCCCCCTCCCTGACTTAAAAGGAACCCAGAAATGGCCTTACCTTACACTTTCTTGGTGTAAGAAGAAGAGTTGGTGTAAGAAGAAGAGTCCCAAAGCAGCTTACAATCACCTTCCCTTTCCTCTCCCCACAACCCACATCCTGTGAGGCAGGTGGTGCTGAGAGAGCATCGAGAAAACTGCTCTGCAAGCACAGCTCTAACAGGCCTGTGACTAGCCCTAAATCATACCTACATGTGAAGGAGCAGGGACTCAGATTAGAAATCACCACTCTCAACCACGGCACTCAGCTGGTTCTTTTTACTTGCTCCTTCTTTGTGTAACTTGAACTCAAGGTCTGCAATTTGCATACTGCTTTCTCTTCCGTCACACCAAATCCGTCCCATAAAACGTATGCACGTTCTCAAACAATATTTATATGCATCGTTAAATCAGTACGATACATTATACAGACAACGTACATTATAAATAAAGTATAAATTGACATGTATACACAATACAGATGCTCTCACAGAACCGACAGTGAAAAGCAGAGCGATTAAACTGTCGGCAATCATCTAAAACAAATAAGAAATTAAGAGCAATTTGTTCCTTCCTTATTTAAATATCACTTTGATTTTTTCTTAACCTTTAATTTTAAAAAAAACCCACAAACAAACAGTCATCCATGAGTACCTGGCATACATTCTGGGCGAACACAAGATCTACCTTGTTAAATCAGATTTCTCCCATCAAGTTGGCTGCATGTGGAGGAGTGGGAAATCAAACCCAGCTTCTCCACTGATTAGAGACCACTGCTCTTAACCACTACACCAAGCTGGCTTATATTGAGCGAGATCCTCAGTATATCAAAGCAGGTCTCAGGCAGAAATGGGTCTTTCCTTTCCCCTCCTGGCCTGGCCCTTTAAACTGGAAATGCTCCCAGGGATTGAACCCAAGGCCTTCTGTGTACCAAGCATCTTTGAGCCACATCCCCTCCCAAACAGGATAAGATAGATGAGACCCACCTTGAATTGAATCAGACTCTTGGTCCACCAAGATCCGAACTGCCTATTCAGTGGCTGTCTCCAGAGGCCTTCCCCATCACCTCCTGCCTGGTCCTTTTAGTTGGAGATGCCAGGGATTGAACCAGGAACCTTCTGCATGCCAAGCAGGGGCTCTGCCCCTGAGCCATGGCCCCCCCTCCCTTTCTATTTTGGGTAAACTAGTAACATGACTCTGGAGCTAGCCAAAAGAACACCAATGTCACCTATGTTTTAGGGGCTCCAAGGAAGAATTCAGGAAGCAGGGTGTGCTCAGTTCCAGCCCCTCTCTTACAGGTCATGCGGCCACTTCTTGTCCCAGGAAGGACCCCATCCACATACCCCCCCACCCCCCACCAAACATAGCGCTCCCCGGGCACTGAGACTCCGCATCTTGGCTCATCACAAAGAATCATTTGACAAGCAAGCCAAGATCTAGGTCATGTTTCCAAAATCTATTTTGGGTAAACGTCCCCTCTTCCCAGACACACAACACAATATACACTTTTCATACCCGCTGAGTTGCACCAAAGCGGCAAACGGGATATGCTTCCCGATGCTGCTCGGCCGGGGCCCCATTCCCCCATTCCACTCACATGCTCTTGGCTTCCAGGCTGTAAATTGGCTACCATTTCTTCTTGGCATTGGCAGTGGGATAGGGTGGGGAGCTTAGGCACTGCAGAGTCACATCCCCCCAAAATTGAGCAGCATAACACAGGGCTAGGTTGGACCAAGGGTACGTCTTGTCTAGCACACCTCTCCAACTTCCCGCAGGGGCCAGTCATAAGCCCAGCGGGGATCTCAGAAGCTTGTTGGGACCGTCACTCTCTCTCAGCCTAGCCTACCTCGCAGGAGGGTTGTTGTGAGGATAAAACAGAGGCGGAGAGAACAATGTAAGCCATTTAAAGTCCCCGCTGGGGAGAAAAGGAAGGTATAAATGAAGTTAATTAATAAACATATAAACAAACAAAAACACAGTAAGCAGCCTGCACACATCTGCTCAGAGTCGGGCCGACAGCTGTAAATACATAGATGTCACATAGATGTCGTTCTCCTTCACCTACTCTGTCCCAAGCATGGAATAGCGCCTGAACATCCAAGGAGAGCCAAGAGTTCAAAATCAGGTAGAAAAACTTTTTAGTGCTCAGTTAAGTTTCCAAAAATGATTTATTTATTTTGCCAGCTATATGGATTTTTGTCTCTTTTTGAAGAATGACTGCCAGAGGAATAGATCCCCATGATGAGGCTGTTGGTGAAACCCGTGCGGGATTCTTTGGAAATTTAACTAATAATTATATTACACATATACATATATATACATAGACCCTTGGCCTTCTTCCTATGTTTTAACTCCTGTCCAGTGGCTCTTGGCTTTCTGGTCATCCAAGGAGAGCCACGCATTCCACCTGAGCTCCAGTTTCCACTCCCACCGTGGTTGCTTGGGCTGCTGTGTGGCGGCAGCAGGGTTGCCAACCCGCAGGTGGTGGCTGGAGACCACAGAGATCGGTTCCCACGGAGAAAATGGCTAGTTTGGAGGGCAGACCCCATTGAAGTCCCTCCCCTCCCCAAGCCCCACTCTCCCCAGGCTGCACCCTCGTATCTCCAGGTTATTTCCCCAGCCCAGCAAAAGCCATTCTTCGGATTAAAAAACATTTGAAATTTTGCAGCCAGGAGCACCTAAAGAGAAAATCACTCGGCTGTTTTTGAAGCATCCCCTCCTTGCTAGATTGCCACATCAGGAGAAGCAGCCCATTGAAGTACTGTTTCATCCCTTGTTCGCTGGCCAATTGGGGGGCCCCGCATCCCCATTGCTTTGGTCGCCCTTTTGAGAGCAGATCAAAAACAAAACAGCTGGCACACGGACACCCCTCGCTGCCCAGACGGCCAACACAGAGCGCCACCAGCCCGGCTGCTGTTTAATTCCTCTCACTCACACGCCAGTAATTAGTGGGCTCTTATGTGAACAAGCTGCCTACTGAGGGCCCGGTTGGGGGAAACTGCCAAAAAATGGTACACTCATTGTCCTCCTTGGCCTCTTGTGCAAAGCCCTTTGAGGAACGCAGGCAGGACATCACAGCGTCGGCAAGCGAGACAAGAAGCCCCCGACCCAGTGCATTGGCTTGGAGCCAAAGGACCCCGAAACGGTTGGACACCAGCAGAGAGAGAAATCACATTCTATGCATGGGGTCTCCACAGGTCGCTGAGGGATGGGCATGGTGCCTTATCTGCTTCCCCCAGGCCCACATTTCTTTACATTCAAGTATAGTGACAGAAAGGGCAGGAGTCGGAGTGTATGGCCACCCGTAAGGTGTTCAAGGCAAGAGACGTCTAGAGGTTGGCCTCTGCCTGCCTGTGTAGCAACTCTGGGCTTCTTGAGTGGTCTCCCATCCAAGTTCTAACCAGGATGACCATGCCGAGCTTCCAAGAGCTGACAAGTTCAGGATGCATCCAAATATAACCCTCCCCTGAAGAAACCCTGACCTTGCAAAAGAACGGTGTGACCATTTTACAACCTAACCAGCCCTGGGTGCCGTTAGAAGCAGCCAAAGTCAGGATCCACAGCAGACTAACTCGCCTGGGATAAATTCTTCTACACGACCTACATGCTAAATAAATAATAAATATTTTATTTGTATAAGAATGGCATGAGCCAAGCTAGCTTGCCCTCCAAGGGTGCCATAAGTTGGAAGCAAATTGACAGAGTTTAAAACTCTCTCTCTCCAGGATTCTGGTCTGCCACTCTCCCGCAGCCCGAATTTCACATCAATGTGACACTTGCTTTCAGCAGCTCCAGGTTAAAAAATACTCGGTGCCCATTCAAGGGCTCTTGAACTCTTCGCTGATCCATCACAGCTTACAAACACACTGTCCACAACCCCACAGTTTCCCAACATCCTAAGAAACACCCTTAGCTCAGCAGCATAGCCTGCCACAGCCCCCCAAGCCTGTTATTTCACGCCAGCTGTTCTCCATGGACTCCGATGTGAGACCTGGAAAAGCCGGAGTGTCTCTCCCAAGCCCCACGCCTGGCCATCTCCGCAGGCCGTCATGCTGAAAGCGAATCACTTCTGCTGTGACATCGCATATATTCTAGCTCAGCGGGCCAAGGTCTTCCGAGCGTTTTTCCCATTTGTCTGCATTTAACCCTGCTAGATGATGGTTTTTACGTAACTATGAGAAAAACAAACAAGGCCAGGCGACCGAGCAACCAGCTGTAAAGATGGGGTGTGGCTCAGTGGCAGAGCCTCTGCTTGGCAGGCAGGAGGTCCCAGGTTCGATCCCTGCCCTCTCCAGTTAAAAGGGCCAGGCAGGAGGGGATGGGCAAGACCAGACTGAGTGGACTCATGGCCTGATTCAGTAGGAGGCAGCTTCATCCGTTCACGCCCACAAACGCAGCCACCATCCTTGTTACCGTTCCGTTTGGCATCTTGCCCACTGTCTGTACCAAAGCGCAGCCTCCTCCACGCCCAATAAGAATGTTTTGTATACACGCCCCCCCAAAGTGTGTCACTCGCACATTCATTAAGTGTGCCTTTCCAGGGCAAATGTGCGCTAAGAACAGATTACCTTCATTCCGCTTTCTGTTTATCCAATTATAATCCTCCAGCTCCCTTGTGCTCAGCCGGATATAGATTGCGGAATCCGTTTCCGAGTGGCACGCGGACGCAGAGAGCTTCCCCCGAGACTTAATATTAGCATAAATGAAAATCAAGACTAATTCTTGTTAGCTCTCGCACCACCGTGGGCAGCTTGTGGTTGGCCACTGACGGCCAGGTTGGTGTTGTAGTTAAGAGTGGTGGCCTCTAATCTGAAGAACCAGGTTCGATTCCCCACTCCTCTTACACATGCAGTCGGTGGGGTGGCCTTGGGCTAGTCACAGTTCTGTCAGAGCTCTCCGTCTCACCTACCTCACAGGGTGTCTGTTGCAGGAAGAGGAAGGGAAGCTGCTTTGAGACTCCTTCAGGGAATGAAAAGCAGGGTACAAAAAACAGCTCCTCTGTTGAACCAGAGATGCAGCACGGGCTCTGGAATGCTCTACATGGAGCTTTTCTGATTCTGGAACACAACCGGTCGACAGACTTTAGGCAGTGTGAAACCTTAATGTTTCTAGGGCTTGACAGGTCAAGCCTTAGACTTCCTACCCATCTCACAAGAACAGCTCCCTTTCCAAAGATCCCCTCATCATGTCCACCTTTTTAGTTCCATCAAGTCTCACCCAGTTTATGGCAACCCGAACAAGGAGGTTTCAAGGCGAGTGAGAAGCAGAGATGGTTTTCCATGACTTTCCTCTGCAGAGGATACCTTGGTGATTTCCCATCCAAGTACTGACCCTGATTAACTTTCGAGATCTGACAAGAGACTTACAGAGACCCCTGGAATAGGGGGAAGCTTCGCTCTGTGCCAGGATGGGCCACTGTGGGCAACAGAGGGCTTGACTAAAGGGGCCCACGGTGAGCTGATCTAGCAGCATTCTTGCATCAACAAGGCCAGGCGGCAGCCATTCATCCTGACAGCAAAGGCTGGAGTCTCTATGCTGAGAGGACGTGTCCCTCTTCTGCAATGGCAGCTCGCTGGGGGACCACATTACAGTATGTCAAGCCTTGCCTACCTCTGACCGTCACTGTTAAGAAAAAAGGGAGGGAGAATTGTGTAGGCCACAGTGAGTTCCTTGAAAGAATGGCAGGATAAACAGCGATGTGTTAATGCATTTCCAAACGTCCCTGGGTATGGACATAATGATGCCTCTTTCCCCCATGCAAACTGGGAAGGGGGGGAGGGTCTTCACTCTCATTGGACCTTGCAAAGGGCAAAGGGCATCGCAGTCTTTGGGCCTTCAAGGTTAGTCTTGTCCACTCAGTCTGGCAGCTACTCTCCACAGTCTTCCCCACTGCTTCCCACCTCGTCCTTTTCACGAGACATGCCAGGATTTGAACCCAGGACTATCTGCATGCCAAGCAGAAGCTCTACCAAAGGACCACCAACCCTTCCCAAATCTCCAGGCTGGTCTTTGCCTGCCTTTTAACACACACCCCAAAGAAGGTTCACCGTGCAGGCACAGCAAAGGCCAGACCCTTCCGTCTCTACCATCAATGAAAGAACTCTGAAATCTGTTTGTTTGTAGCATTTGGTCAACTGCATTCCCCTCCCCACACACACACACACACACACACACACAAACGCATGCACGCACACAAGGACGCCAACTATTAAACTGTCATTTCTGATTAAAGCCGGCATGTTTTCCAGCACCATTAATGGCGGATGACAAAGTGGGAAAAGACAAAGTCTTTGACAGCGGCAATATGGATCAGCCTGCTGGTGTGAGTCAGTACTTGGCAGGTGAGCCACTGCTGGGGCTCTGCACTGCCTTCGTGACTGTTCTGCAGGGCAGCCGCTGTTCAGGGTAGACCTTTACTCCACTGCCCTCCACGAGAAACCGAAAGACCCAAGACGCAGGACTCCCTTCACGCCTGCACCCCGCCGCTCATGCTGGCTTTGCAAATCCTCAACTCTGCAGCCGATCCAGCGGCTACAAATTATTGTTGATAGCTTCATCTGCGGCGTGAGGCATCTCTCATTTGTGCTCCGTGCTCCTGGAACAAAAGCTGCCGCGGAGGGGGCAGTGCAGCCTTCCAAATTCATCTATTTATAGCGTTCACATGTTATTCCTGCCTTGGTGGCATCACCCGTGACGAACGCCTTCCGTTTTAGAGAAATAATTCCAAAACGTAATCCCCCTTCGGAAGGTAGGTATTCCTGGAGGTGCTGGAGATGTTTAAGCTCAGGGTCTGGAGACCAGAAACTCCCAGGACATGTCTGGGAGAGGCATCATCCAGCCTCTCAGTTATCAACTCAAAGAAGGGGGAGAGAGAATATGCAGGTTGGGCTGAGAAAAGCATGCTCTCTCGACTTCATTTGCTCCGAGACAGATATCCTGTGACAATGTGAGGAACACGGAGGTTTGGGGCCCTGGTCCTCCATTCTGGGCCCTCTTCACCAAGGAGCCCTCAGACAACTGAAAAAAACAGTAGCCGAAATTTCAGTGTCTTTTGGCAGTGGAGCCAAAACACCTCCCTGCTTCTTAACAGATTTCATCTTTGAGAATATTCACACAGGGAGGGGAGGTGCCTGTTTCTGTGCCCCCCCCCCAAATTATGCATTCCTGGGCCTGAGTTTGCTCAGGTATCAGACAAGGGGCTTGAGTAGGCCAGGCTAGCCCAGTCCTTTCAGACCTGGAAGCTAAGCAAGGTTAGCCTAGATGAGAACAGAAGAAGAAAAGCTGGGGGGGAGGGGGTTATACCCTGCTTTTCACTACTCAAAAGAGTTCCAAAGTGGTTTACAAACTTTCCCTTCCTCTAGATGGGGTTGAGAGGGAGCTCTAAGAGAACTGGTCTGCCAGAACAGCTCAGAGAGACCTGGGACTGTCGCAAGGTCACCCAGATGGCTGCGTGTGGAGGAGGTGTGGGGAATTAAACCCGGTTCTCCAGATTAGAGGCCACCTCTCTTCAACCACAGCACCATGCTGGCTCTCCAGCAGGGTGGCAACAAGGGCAAGGGCAGGCAAGGGCAAGCCATCCCTGAACACCCCTGGCCCTGAAAGCCATGAGGCAACTGTGACTTCAGGGCACACGGGAAAAAAACCAGAAGCAAGGCAGGACAGTAGAAACAGTAGGAGTTCCCTCTCCTCCTCCACATTCCTTGTTCATGGTAAAGGCAGAGGTCCTGGGCTGCACGCTGTTCCCTCCTCCCGTCCCTTTTCACAACGTGATGTTCATTCACATATATTCAGCTGCACACCGACGGAGCGCACTCGAGAGAACATGCTTGTGAAGACTGCCGCTAGTGCGCGCCCTCTGAGGCAGGTGAGGCTTCCAACAAAAGCCGTTTCAGGCGACCTTCCTGCAGCCTGCTCTGAACCGATATCATTAGGCGGATTTCTGCTCCAAATCAACTGCCTTCGGTTTGTGCAAACATTGTGCATAGTTTGCCAAGACTAGTCGGGATGAACTGCTGAACACAAAACAAGGAAAAGCAGAGGCTTCCGACTGACCGCTGAAAGCAGAAGCCTAGAGGTTAGATCTGGGCTAAACGTCCCATCAGACCTGCCGCACCCCTCCCACAGATATCCGAGAAATATGCTGCTTCTGGAAGATGACGGGTCCCTGTGGGGAGAGATGGTAAAGCCCCGCACTGGGAATGGGCAGCCACAGGAAATGGTCACTTGAGTCCGGATCCCACATCATCTGGGGTCTTCTTCACCTTTGCCCCTGAGGGCAGGCCCTGGAGCCCAACCCAACACACTGATACTCGATTCAGAGCTCAGCTTCTGTCTGCAAAACTCTCTGGATCCCCCGAATAAAGCCTACTCATCAGCTGTGTCTCATGATGTAATGAAGACCTGCTGCCAGGCTCTGAAAATGTGGGTGGCCACTCAAACCTGTCAAGCGAGGAAGTCTGAATCAACCTCGTGCCCCCTCCCCACACACAAACACGCTGTTCCCCACGGCTTCTCGGAAGGGCAACAAGACCGACCGCAAAGGAGGGTGCAGCTGGAGCCCAGCACTCCTTGAAGGAGTGGGGCAGGAAAGCATAGCAGACAGCAAGCGGAGGCTAACAGATCTCTCCTCCGTGTCAAATTCGACAACTGAGCCCTGCACCTTCACAATCCTTGAAGTCAGTCAGGCCTGCCCAAGCTCGTAAAGGTCAAGCTGTAGTAGGTTGGAGCAAATTCTGTTTTCCCCTTGGAGCTCTCCCAGGTGCTGAATGGCCTGAACGGCTGGCCATCTGGGAAATTACTCTCCGTGATCAAGAGGTCTGCTCCCCTCCTCCGATTGCCAACTGTGCTTGCTAGAGACAAGTTTCCACTGGGGTTCGCTAGCACCTTGCAAGAACGTCCCTTGGCTGGCACAAAATGGGAACGGTGCCATGAATTTGGGATTAGACAGGCGCCTTGCCAGCCCCACTGTGTTCAGTATCGTGAACGCTTCTGCGTCAGGAAGCAGAACACTATGGTTGAAAAGTTCTCTGACCTTTCGCTGTGAGAAAGGTGGGTTTCCCCCAGTTTATGACTCACAGCGACACATCCTACTGCATCGTTAGCTACTGGGTGTGCCAACTGCAGGAGAGATTTAAAAGTGTGCCCCATGAATTGAACAGTAATATCCGAGTCCGGTAACATCTCAGACACCAACAGGAGCTTCAGACTGTCCGCTCTCATTCTACTGTGGGCCGACTCTGAAATGCATCGTCATAAACTGAAGGCTCCTTACGACCTGTGAGGTTGATCTGCTCCCCTGCTCCCAATGCCTGCTGTACTTGCGTAGACAAGTCTCAATTGGGGCATGCTAGCTTCTTGCTAGTGACCCAGAAGAGGGGCTGGGAGACACTCCGGAAGTATAGGAAACATCCCCCTTTCCACCCTCCCTTCTCTGCTGCAGAAGGTGCCCCTTGCCTCTGGGAGGAAGCAGTGTTATTTGGCTCTGCACTACCACAAGGAGAGGGAGAGAAGGCTGCCGGTGCAGACAGCGCCAGAAGAAATGATGTCATGGGTGACAGGTCGGCTGTGGCACCCAAATGAATATGCCGTGTACGGAGGCTCTGAGGCTGGGAGTGACGAAGAAAGGAAGCCATCCGCAGGCACCAAAAGAAAACACTAGGGGTGTCAGATCTGGAGATATTTGGGGCAAAGCAGTCCATGTCTTGTCCCAACACCCAGCTGAGCAGCACATTATAGACAGGTAGCCATGCAGGAGAGGCAAAGGGAGGGGTTGCTCACCTGGAAGCTCACCATGGCTGTGGCAGTAGCCCCTGGGCTCACCATTTTGGCCCATGCTAAAGTAAACATATGAGGCTGCCTTACAGACCGCCTATTCTAGATCAAACATAGTCTGCTCTAACCAGCAGTGCCTGAACAGGTTCTCAGGTCAAAGTCTTCCCACCCCCAAAAGTTGACCCTTTCAGGGGGAGAGGCCAGGGATTGAACCCAGGGCCTAGACGAGGCAGGAGCTGTACCACTCAGCCACAGCTGCAATGCCATAATATACCCAACCTACAACGCCATAATATGACAGTGATGGTGTTCTAGGGCAGGGGTAGTCAAACTGCGGCCCTCCAGATGTCCATGGACTACAATTCCCAGGAGCTCCTGCCAGCATTCGCTGGCAGGGGCTCCTGGGAATTGTAGTCCATGGACATCTGGAGGGCCGCGGTTTGACTACCCCTGTTCTAGGGGGTGAATTGAGAGGGGAGAGGGGAGGACCCACGGAGCCTGCTTGTTTGACTGGGGCACAACATCGCAGCCCCCACGTTTGTTAGAACCAAAAACATGTTTTGAGCCAAACAAAGTCAGTCGGGAGGAGAGGAAAAGAAGACGGAAGAGAATCCAGTGCTTAAGAGGAAACTGGTTTGTTTTCGGTAGACTAAGACTCTGTCGAGAAACAGTTCTGGGGTTTTTGATGTGCCGAGAAATTATTTTGCTGAAAAGCTAATAAGTGCCTCTCCAGTCAGCAAACGCCTCCCAGAATTATCCTCAAGTCTTTACGGAAGCGACAAACAAGATCAGCACGGAAGCTCTTCGGCAGCAAGCCGCTCTGCCTCAGCAAAGCCCGGGACTGGAGCAGCTGTGGGACTCCGTAGCAGCAACTACCTTTCCTGTCCCCTCTAGTTCTCATGTGCTGCCTTTGAACATGGAAGCTCTCTCATGCTGTGAGGGCTAACAAGGGTTGAGAGGTTACCCATTTGTGTCTCTAGGACTGACTCGTGCCATGATTTAATTATCCACAGTGTGAGAAAAGACAAAAGGTAGCGCTGGAATGAGGTGGACCATAGGTGTTACCCAAACAGGAAACAGGCTTCAGGAATCACCATGGAGGGACCTGAACAGGGAAATGGAGGCTCCAGGTATGGCTACGGAGTGACCCAAACAGGCAACGGGAGGTTCCAGAAATCATCATTGTATGACCTGCTTGCACCCAAGTCTCTGGACTCATTTCTGTACAGACACCATCACAACTCACTCAGGAGACTGGTGCATGTACCCTGCAGCGCTTAATGCAGCAGCCTGGTTATGTTACTCAATAAAGGAGAAAGGTAGCAACATTCCCACCCAAACTACGGCCTACAAGTACTGGTGGAGCACATCTAAGGCCTACCTAGGCTACAGATTTAGTGTTCCAGCTCCCCCCCCCCAAGAATTGTGGGAGTTGTAGTTTGGGGAGAGTGCCAAGGATTCACTCTCGAACTACGGCACCCGAGCTCCTCTGAGGAAGGGCAGGCCTTGTCAACGTCTGCAGTCCTGTCAGGCAAGCATGCCTTGAGATGCCCTCTCACCGGACAGCAGCTGGAGTCGGAAATAGGAATACCAAGCAGTAGAAGTTGGTCGGCAGCCCCCCAGCATGTACACAGCCCCCCAGCATGTACGCCCGGCTTCCCACTACACACCCAAAGCATTTCTGGCTTTCTAGGGACACAAACTCTTTTTCTGGCCCACAATAATAAGGAGGGGGTAGTGTCTCCGGCAGCCAGAGGCAGAAGGTAACATCTTCAGAGGAGACCAAGGGAGATTGTACCAGTGGGATTTTGTGCCAACAAAGCAGGAGAAACCAACTCAAAGGAAAGATGCTTGGATGTCACTTCAGTTGCCCCAAAATTTCACCCCTCTGGCCAAAGACCAGCCTTTCCCTCCTCCCTGCCTCCCCGAAACCCTCCAGTTCCCCACAGACCTCCGAGGCCACCCATCCACGACCCGGAGAAGAAGCGTGGTCTTTTCGCTCCTACCTTTTCCGCCATGATCATGGAAGAGCCGCCGTGGATCCCCAAAATGGGAATGAAGGTCTGCGAAGAAATAAAATCCAAAATCTGTGCGACGGCCTCCTGGTCGGTGTCGTCGCCGAAAACCACGCCGTGGATCTTGGTGCCCGACAGCAAGTCGCAAACGTTGGTGATGATGCTCTTGGGGTCCGTCTGGTTGACCAGCAGGGGCACCACGTTGACCTCAAGGGTGAAGTTGGCAGCCAGCTCCCCCGTCCAGAGGCCGCGGACATCCCTCTCCGTCAGGCGCTGCGTTCTGCCCAGGATGACAGCGATATTCAGGACGGGGTAGCCTCTCTCTGCCCCGTGGACGAGAGCTGATTCTGCCAGGAGGGTGTGGAGCACCAGGAGGGTCCAGCAAGCCCGTGCCATCTTCCCCAGTTCCATTCCCTGCAGAAGGGGGGGGGGTCACATCACACAAAGCAGGCAAACAAGCAGGAGGAAGCACGCCCGCTTCCTGTTCTCAGCGAGAAAGCAGACCGCCGCCGCCTGGGAAGGCCCCCTTGGTCCTCTGACTCCTTTTCAAAAAGGGGGGGGGGAGGGTGTCTAAAAGTTCAACTTCACCCTGACGGCTCTCAGGGTGCAGCCAAGCAGGCAGCAAAACCGGCACTGATTTCCCAGTCTTGAAGCTCGGCTTGGCTAGAAAGGTTCGGCGAGATTCAACCCGAGCAAAGCAGTTTAAAGACCTGGCACAGGTGAGCTAGTGAATGAATCCCCAGTTTGCCTCTTTTTTGGGAGGGGGGGGGAAGCAGACTGCAAAGGCATCTCGGAAAGTCATTCCGGGGCCTCTGCCAGGACTCCCACCTGCCCGTTTCCCCCTCCTGCCACTGAAGGAGCTGCAATCGCCCCCCCCACCCCCCACCCCCATATCCCCACAGCTTTCCCGGTCCGGCAACGACCTCTGATTCCAACACTCTCGCCTCAGGCCGGCCATGCAAAACCAGCTGCGTTGCTGGAGGAGGTTCAGGCACGCATTTTTCTAACCTATTTCTCACTGCTCCCCCCCCCCACCCACCGCATTCCCTCCAGACCGGCCTGGCGTGCATCAGCGAGCATGCCTTCCGTGGGCATCCGTTTCTTCTCAGGAGCACTTGGGTCTCCACACGCAGCCCCCTGGCTGTGGGGCTCGGGGACCCTCAGGGGACCCTTATCGCTCAGCAGGTAGACGGGTGCCAAGGACTTCCCCCTCTACCCCCCACCCAGAGCCAGGTGCCCCTCCACCCCGCCTGCGGCCCTTTCCCCCCTTCGCGGATCCTGCCCACTGCAGCCGGAACATCGTGCCCATCCATCAATTCCCCCTCCGCCGGGGCTAAGAGGGAGACGGCCAGCGCTGCAGCTCCAGGAGGGCAGCCGAGAGGGTCTCCAGCGCTGTCCCTCGGCCTCTTCCCAGCCCCCCTCATTGGAATTCCAGTGGTGCCAGTCTGTTGCGGGGCAGATTTTTTTCCCCCCACGACCGACCGACTGCAGTGTGATCAGGCAAGAGGCAAGGGGGGGGGGGGAGTGTAGTAAGACCAGCCAAGCCAAGTGCATGGGAACCTGCACGGCTGTTATCCGGGGAAGAGAAGCCAGAGAAGCACCGCATCGGCGGCTTCTTCAAGGAGGGGGGAAGAAAACTGCACCAGGCTTGTGGCGGGAGGGGGGGGCTGTTTGCATCCATTAGGACCCAGGAATGTGCAAAACACACAGGCGCACACACAACTCCCCCCCCCCCACTGCCCCTGCCAACGGGCTGCGAAATCCTGCAGCCCCCCTGACCCTCCAGCTACGTATCAGGGGGGATTCTAGCGCCTCTCCGGCCGCCCGTTCATAGGGGGGCGCCAGGGGGAAACGAAGGCCAAGAGCGCCCCCTGCTGGGCTGCGCCCCGATCCTCGCCCTCCTCCTCCTCCTCCTCCTCCTCCTCCCGCGCTCCGCGTTTTCGTACCGGGAATGCGAGAAGCTGTAGCCGCCGCCGCCGCCGCCAAGTTTGGCATTCTACCGCCCGGGTCAGCGCGGAGCTTCACGGCGGGCTCCGGCTTCCATCGCGGCTCGCAGAGAGGCGCTGGCCCCCGCCGCTGCCCGCCGTGGGGGCGCGCATCGCCCGGCCCAGGCGCACCGCTCAGGATCCGTGCAAGAGGGCTCTGCGGAGAGAGGAGCGGCCAGGAGCCGCAAGTTAGGCGCCAGGGCGGGCAGCCGGCCGGGACAACCCGGCAAAAACGACCCCCCGAATCAGATCAAATGCCCACCCCCGGGGAAAGTTGGCCCGACCCCCGGCAAAGCTGCCTTCGAGAGCCGGTCCTCTCTGCGCCCCGCTCGGTGCCAAGCGACGCCGGCCACGTTGACGCACCAGCAAGCCCCGGGGGTCGCCACGGAATTCTCTCCCGGGGTCCGGTCTGCTCTGTCCGCTCCCCCCAGCCCCTCGCCCACCCCGCCGCGCTTGGCTTTTGCACACGAGGGCGGCGCAGCGGACCTCTTGCTCCCGGGGAAGCGCGCCGAGGGGGGCCGTGCGCAATCGGGCTTCTTCCCCACCTCCCTCCGCACAGGTACGTGCGCAGCCCAATCCTACGCGCCACCGCTTTCTCGGGAAACTCGGTCCACCCCGACCCACCTCGAGGAAAGCGTGCCGGTCGGGTTGCGGCAGACCCCCTCTCCCCCGCCCGGGAGGGCGGCCGGAGAGGGCGCGCGAGAAGTGGGCGGGGGCCCGAGTCCGGCGGGGACCACCTGCGGAGAGGCGCGCCGGTGGTCAGCCGCCCCGGGATCCCGCAGTGCCGCGAGTGCGCGGCGTCCCGGCGCGGGCCAATCCCCCCTGCGGCCGCCCGCCAGCTCACTCACCGCATCGGCCCGCCACATAATTCCCAGCCGCCGGCGCGCCCCGGCATGGCCAGCCAGTCCGCCACGGCCGCCGCCGCCGCCTCCGGCTGCGCTCCGTGCCGCACTCCTAGCGCCCCTGCCCGGCCCGGCCCGGGGGGAGCCGGCGCTGCAGTCTGCGGCCGGCCAGGAGGGGCGCGGCACCGCCGCCGCCGCCACCAGCAGCCTCCATCCCGCCGGTGCCGAGGAAAGAAACCGGGGGCGGGGCGGGGCGGGGGGGGGCTCGCTCCCTCTCTCCGCTGCGGCGCCCCCTCCCCAAAAGCGAGGAGGCGGAGCACGCCCGGCGGGGAGGCGTCCCCGGCGGAGGGAGGGAGAACAGCACAAGACAGGTGGGCAGCAGGGATCGGGGCCCTTCTCTGGCCAGGAGACCTCGGCCCCCCGAAGGTGCCCTTTTGCCCAGGGGATTAGCTGTCATTCCGGGGGATCTCCAGGCCCTGCCTGGAGGCTGGCAACTAATACCCAGATGCACCTGTTTGGCCTCCCTCCACAGAGCACAGGTGGTTTACTTTGTCTTCCTCTCCCCTTTCCTGTCCACAACCACCCTGTGAGGTAGGCTAGACCAAGAGCCTACAGCCGGCTGGAGGTCTCCCAGCCAATTTCTGTGGCACCAGGAGGGCTTCCAGCCTCAGGCTCCCCATTTTATCCTCACAACAACCTTGTAAGATAGGCGAGGCTGAGAGCCGGTGACTGGCCTGAGGTCAAACCAACCCAATTTCCAATAATGGACATGATCCTGCCGGACTGGGAAAGGAGCAGGCTCAAGTGCAGGCAGGGAGGTTACTTTGCCCCCCTAGGGAAGCCAGTGTGGGGTGAGTAAAGAGCAGCCACCTCTAATCTGGAGAGCCAGGTTTGATCCCCCACTCCTCCTGCACAGGCAGCCATCTGGGGTGACTTTGGCCCAGGCACAGTTCTCTTAAAGCTGTTCTGGCAGAGCAGCTCTCTCAGAGCTCTGTCAGCCTCACCTGCCTCACAGGGTGAGTGTTATGGGGAGAGGAAGCCTCTTTGGGTGGTGAAAAACAGGCTACAAAAAACAATCAGCTCCTCTTAAAACACCCCTCCGCACACACAAACAGCCCCCCACACACTGCTGAGAAAGACATCAAGTCGCCTTCTGGTGTGCCTGTCCCTGGTTCTCCTGAAGTCCACCTTGCCTTGGTTGGCAGCAAATCTTTCCCATCCCCGGTGAGCCTCCTCCTGTTACCTGGAGATTCCAGGGACAGAAGCTGAGCCACACAAGTTTAGCAGACGGATGCCAGTTTAGCATACCCAAGTTTACCAGACACAAGTTTACCAAACACAAGTTTAGCAGACGGATGCCAGTTTAGCATACCCTGCACTACCCCTGCCCATCATGGGACCTTGAGGCTGAGGGAAGCCAGTTTGAATCTCCCTTCTGCCTCTCAAAGGAAGCCCCATGAGAGCCGGCATGGCATCATGGTTAAGACCAGCGGTCTCTCCTCTGGAGAGCTGGGTTGGATCCCCTACTCCTCCTCAACATGACGGACCTTGGTGCCCACCGTTCTGGGCTCCCTCAGTGGTCTCCCGTTCAAGTTCTCACCGGGCCTTCCAAGATCTCACAAGATAAGGCTAACCTGGGCCACAGTCAGCCACGCCAAGGCACTCCAAAGCTTAGGTGAAATTTCTTTCTTTTTTTACAAAATGGTCGTCATCGCAATACCACAAGGCACTGGCCCGAGCTTTTAGGATGAAAGAGCTGCAACAAATGCTGGTTATTATCTGCCGTGCAACTGATTAGTCATTTAAATTGAAAGAAGCATAACTATCAGTTGCTTAAGCTATGCAGCGTGATGAATTCATTAGAAGAAAAGGTCATTTCTTCATATTTCCATTCCCAACCACTGTAACGTAACAGAACCAAAATTAGTTTTAAAAAATAACTCCGCGTGCCCTTAACTCAAAGCTGCAAGTATTAAAAAGGCTTTCTTCTTTGCTGCCAAGGCAAACTTACTTCTGCTGCCCCTCATCAGAGTCACCAAGCAAGGGATATTCAGAGGCGATCGGCCATTGCCTGCCTCTGCAGAGCAACCCTGTAATTCTCCTCAGAGAACTCCAGGTTCTAATCCCGCGCAGCCCTGCTTACCTCCTGCAATCCGATCCGGCTAGCCTCCTCAGTACAGCTGGGCTGAGTGTAGCCTCCAGTCGGGGTCCTCATCCCCATCGGGACGGACAGCATGCTGACAGCCAAGCTGATCTCCTGACAGCTGTCTGGTTGGTCCACCGATGCCACTCTGGTGCGTCTCCCAGGCGGGGCCTTGTCCTGGAGTCTCGACGGTGCTGGCACGTCGGGCTGGGACGAGGCTGCTCATCATCTGAAAGATGGGGCTGGCGCCGGTCCTCGATGCGATCCTCGGTGACAGGGTCTAAAGGTCTTGTATGGGATGTGCTTGGCCCAGATAGTGCACCTGGCTCAGCTACGGCCTCTGGAGCGCCCTCCAATAGCTCGACTGGAGGTGCAGCAGGTGCAGACGTAACACTACCCTATGCCATCCAAGATATGGCAAGAGAAAGAACAGAGGAGGTCAGGGCAAGAGACAAAATGGGGCATGGGGGGGCTGCCCTTTCCTGCCTGTGCTTAGCAACCTAAGGCTGACCCTGCTTACCTTCTGAGGCAGGGGTAGTCAACCTGTGGTCCTCCAGATGTTCATGGACTACAATTCCCATGAACATCTGGAGGACCACAGGTTGACTACCCCCTGTTCTGAGGTAACTGATGAGATCAGGCTAGCCTAGGCTTCCCCAACCTCAGCATCCAACAATGAATCCCTCTCTTTTTTGTTAATTTAGATTTTCGGCACAGTTTTGGAGGGAGCCGAGGCCTCCCAAATGAAGCAGGGAAAGTCCATCAGCGCAGGGTGGGAGGGGACTCCATCCAAAGCGCTCCTCCCTGACGAGAAAGGTGCCTGGATTATTTATGACAGCTCTGTCAGGCTGAACGCCCTTTTCCCCAGGGGACGGGACTCATTTAAAAATGATTGAAAGAGGCCTGCTTTTAATCTGCAAGTTATTCATGAATGTGTTCAATGAGAGCAACACACCGATTGATGGCTTTTGCCTGCTCAGGTTATTTATTCCAAGAATATGCGAGAGGCAGGGGGGGACCTCCAACACTTTTGGGAAATTGCAGTTCCAGGGAGAAGGGAGCAAATGTTATGGGACAGGACTATGAAATGAAAGGCTGGTTCTTCCCTGAGAGCCAGCATGGCATAGTGGCTAAGAGCGCAGACTCTAATCCGGAGAAGCAGTTTTGATTCCCCACTCACAGAATCCCATCACAGCATTGGAAGGGACCCTACAGGCCATTAACTTTGGCTGCCCAGGGTATTCGTAGCATTCGTCTCCAACACCATAATTAAAAAGCATCTATTCTCCTCCTGTCTTCCTTCTTCAGGGTCCAGCTTTTGCATCCATAGCTTGTTATGGGGAAGACAGCAGCGTTGACTAGCCGGTGCTTTGTAATAAGGCTGATATCTTTGCTTTTCCACATTCGGTTCACGCTTAACATTGCGTCCCGGCCCAGTCTTATTCGCCGTTTGATTTCCCGGCTGCATCCAACCCTTTGAGTGATCATAGAGCCAAGAAAGATGAAATCATGAATACATTCAATGGTCTCATTGTCATTCGTGACTTTGGTGCTATTGCCAGTAGTTGTCAGGATCTTGGTTTTTTTTCGATACTTAGGTATAGACCCATCTTTTCACTTTCTTCTTTTAGTCTCTTTATCAGGGTCTTCGAATCACGTTCCAATTCAGCAAGGAGTGTTGTATCATCATCTGCACGGTGGAGATTATTGAAGTTATGACTTCCATTTTTGACTCGTAGATTCTTCCAGATTAAGCTTCCGCATAATTACCTCTGCATAAAGGTTAAAAAGAAAGGGTGATAAGATACACCCTTGTCTCACTCCTTGGCTGATCTTGACCCAATCAGTGTCTCCATATATTGTTCGTACTGCGGCCTCCCGATTGGTGTACAATGAATTGATGAGGTGGGTTAAGTGAGATGGCACTCCCAATTAATGTAAAGCATAGATAGATGGCCTTTTGATATTCATGGTTTTTGTCCAGAATCCAGTGCAAATTTGGAATGCAGTCTCGGGTGTCGAAAACCAGCCTGGACATCCAGTAGCAATCATGGCTCAATAATTAATTTTATTTATTTATTACATTTTTATAGCACCCTCCCTTGCAGCTCAGGGCAGTTCACAATATAATCCAATATGCATGCTCTGATATAAAATGCAGTATGCTCCAAAATCAGTCTCTTCCCGGCCCCAAAGGACAAGAGTGAGCTTCTAGGCCATTCTCCATGCTTCTCAGGACACTTTGGGCACAGATGGGCCCCTTCTCGAAAACTGGCTGCGTTCCTCACTTGGCAGCGAACTCCTCTGCCCTCCTGCCATTTCCCGAGCCATACAAATGGCCTCTGGCAGCCCCCGGCCAGCAGAAGACATGCGCTGGCTGCTTCCCAACAGGCCAACTTCATCCTGTGGCCACCGGAGAAATCCTGAATGGCTTTGCTTCTGCTGGGCCTTTGGCTCAGTCGAAGGCCCCCCCCCCCCGGTCTCCAAAAACAGGATGGCCTGCAGTGCCCTTTCTTTCCTACTGCTGGAACATCAGTAGAGCAGGACATCAGTGGAGGGTCCCAACTGCTTCCCCGTTGCTTTCTCTTCTAGTTAACACTTCCCTTTTTTAAGAAAATGTTTCTCATTTAGCATCCAAAGTGATCCAGGCTTCGGAGAGAAAGTGTGGCGTTGGTTCAACAGTGACGCCATCACATAATGCAGCAGTTCCCCCAAATGAGGCAGACTCAGAAGTTCAAGCAAAAGATTCCGAAGTTTGTTTCAGGAAAAGAACTTACAACGACACGGCACCACGGGAAGGCTGGACAATGCTTTAGACGAAGCTCTTATAGTTCAAAAAAAGACTTTATAAGGAGAAATTCCTCCCCCCCCCAAACAATAGACTATTCCATTCACACAAACACGTCTTATCTTCAAAGAAAAATGCAGATCACAACTCACACCTCTCAAGCATCCTGGGCTGTCTGGCAGCAGGCATGGGAAGGGGAATGACACAGGAGTGTTCTCAGAGTGGCTCCTGAGACTTTACTTGAGTGTACCTTGGAAAATCATGGACAGAGACAGGAAGGGGAACTGCTCTGTGAGAACAGCTCTAACAGGAATGTGACTAGTCCAAGATCACCCAGCTGGCTGCATGTGGAGAAGGAGCAGGGAATCAGTTCTCCAGATTAGAGTGCATTGCGTTTAACCACTACATCACGTGGGCTCCCGAGGGGTGACTTTAAAAAAATACAGTGGGGAAAAAGAAGTGAGAAAGAACAAAACATTGTTTGGAATATATTATTATTTTTATTATTTATTTTAATCTGCCCAGCTGATCGTAGTTTCAGTGTACGATCAGCCCCATCCGCTGTCTAAAAATAACATTTTGAGTGCCATTAAAGGCATGGATGGGCACCTGTGAGTTTGCTGCCAGTGGTCAACTGAATGAGTAGCTACAAGGGGAGGGGAGGAATCAGTGGGCAGGATCCCCCTCCCTTCTATGCATGTACAATATGTGCTTGTTTTTTAAAGCCTGTGCAGGGCAGATGTGAACCCTCATCCTTCTGTGGCCTCAGGGGGGGCAGGGAAATGTGCCTTAGCATATTTTGCATTAAGAAAAAATTTTGGCCTGAGGGTAAAGGGAAATATGGGCACACCACCAAAGAAGTGCTTTTTCTGGCACAACACTTCCAGTGCTCTTAGGGACAAGCAGGCAGCCCAAAGCAGTACAAGAAGATAGTTTCCCCACAGTGCGCTGCGCACACACTCATTTCTTGTACCAACATCCCCAGTCAAACAAGGCTAAGGAAACAATGCAGACACCTACCAAGCCTGGGGGACCAGAGGTGAACATATGACATGTGTTGAACACCACAAGCTGTGACTGCTCCTTTAACGCCTTCATTGCCAGGGGCAGGGGGTGGTGGAGGGGGGGAGAACTAAGGTCTGTTTGCAATCTGCATTTGAAAACATTTTAAAGGTACCTGGTTCCCTCTCTTTTAAAGAAACTGAATTGTAGCAGCTCTAAAATCAAGATAAGAAACCCTTTGTTATTCTGAACTTCTCTATTCTACCATCTTTGTGGTGCTCTTTCCTTAAGAGAGCCAGCTTGATGTAATGGTTGAGAACTCTGGCCTATAATCTGGAAAGCTGGGCTTGATTCTTCCCTCCTCCTCCACATGCAGTTAGCTGGGTAACCTTGGACCTGTTATAGTTCTCTCAGAGCTCTCTCCGCTCCACCTACCTCACAGGGTGTCTGTGGTGGGGAGAGGAAGGGAAAGCAACAGTAAGCGGGGTATAAAAACCAACTCTTCTTTTTTACAACAACAACCCAGGGAGGTAGGTCAGGCAAGGTCCCTCAGCAAACAGAGTGAGGGATTCAAACCTGGTTCTCTCTGATCCTAGTCTGGCCCTCTAACCAAAGCTTACACGAGCCAAAGCTAACATTAAAAAAAAATGGTTTATCTGAGCTGCTTCCCTCAAAATTTTCCAGGAACGGCTGACAAGACTAGTTAGCCTTGCTAGCTAAATAGAATTTTCTATTCAAATAGAGAGCCAAGTTGGTTTTATGCAGCACAACAAAATTTGAGTCCTGGGTGATGTAACTAAGTGTATAATGCTATTTAGAATCTAACTCTCTGTTCTCAGGACAGAATAACAAACGCAGCAGGGCTTGTCAATTGTGGGTTTGCCTCCATGCTTGAGTGGAGATGGATGAGGCGAACAGCAAGCTACTTTTAATTATTTCTTTTCACAACTGGGAAAGTGTCTGCCATTAATCACTGGCTTTACATTTTATTTTATTTATTTTGATTTTTACACTGCCCTTCCACACAACCCCAATGTTTTTGCGAATGACAATTGAACCCGAAGGACTGTTTGGCTTTTCTAGCAAAAAATTATCATGCTGCACATTTGGATTTAGGATGCTGTTTAGTAATCTGCCACTAATTTGCTTTCTCCTTGTACTCGTATGATCCTTGCTCCATCGTCTGGGGAAGCGTGCCTGCACATGAAAGCTCACGCCTTGAATCAATCTTTGTTGGTCTTAGAGGTGCCTGATTGGACTCAAATTCTGGAGACTTCTATGTTCAGAAGTAGCCTTCCACTGAGTGCTGCTGGGACAAGCCACTAAGATGCCTGGTGTTCTGGCAGACCGAACTTCCGGCCATTCCACAGGACAGCTTAGATTATGAGCTGGCCCAAACCCACAATTCTGTAAAGCCAACCAGAACTGTATTGGCTCCTCAGGTCACCTGAGCCAGTAGTTGCCAAACCACTCACTGGCCTGCATCGAAGAGTAGCCATACGCTCCTCTTGGGAATTGCCACAATGGTACAGAGGAGGATCATATATAGATCGCTGCTTGAGGTGTCTCCTCCCCCAACTTGACATCCTAATCACGATGCAACGAATGACACAGCATGGTGGGCACAGCAACAAAGTGGCTGCCACAATATGAGGCAGAGCCAACTACAAATTGAGGTGAGGGGGAGTTGTACCCAGTTTTTTACTACCCAAAGGAGTCTGAAAAGGGCCTACAATCACCTTCCCTTCCTCTCCCCACAACAGACACCCTGTGAGGGAGGTAAGGCTGAGAGAGCCCTAAGATTACTGAAGAAGAAGAATAAGAGTTGGGTCTTATATGCCGCTTTTCTCTACCCAAAGGAGTCTCAAAGCGGCTTCCAGTCGCCTTCCCTTTCCTCTCCCCAGAACAGACACCATGTGAAGTGGGTGAGCCTGAGAGAGCCCTGATATTACTGAAGAAGAATAGTTGGTTCTTATATGCCGCTTTTCTCTCCCCAAAGGAGTCTCAAAGTGGCTTACAGTCGCCTTCCCTTTCCTCTCCCCACAACAGACACCCTGCAAGGGAAGAGAGGCTGAGAGAGCCCTAAGATTACTGAAGAAGAATAAGAGTTGGGTCTTATATGCCGCTTTTCTCTACCCAAAGGAGTATCAAAGCGGCTTCCATTCGCCTTTCCTCTCCCCACAACAGACACCCTGTGAAGTGGGTGAGCCTGAGAGAGCCCTGATATTACTGAAGAAGAAGAATAAGAGTTGGGTCTTATATGCCGCTTTTCTCTACCCAAAGGAGTCTCAAAGCGGCTTCCATTCGCCTTCCCTTTCCTCTCCCCACAACAGACACCCCGTGAGGGAGGTGTGGCTGAGAGAGCCTGTGAGAACAGCTCCAGTATTGTGACTAGCCCAAGATAGCGGCACATAGAACGACAGGGAATCAAACCCAGTTCTCCAGGGTAAATGCCACCACTCTTAACCACAACACCAAGCCCTACCTGGCCCCATTGACTTCCTAAGAAAACAATTAGCCACCAGAAAAGTGGGTACCATGGCATTCATGCCCCTGCATTAGGTTCTTATCGGTCCAACTTCAAACAGTTTTCATACTAGCTCATACTGGATGAATCTTTGCTCCAATCCCATATTATCCTGACATTGTACCAAAAAAAGGAGAGAAAAACTGTGTTTTTCCCCCCAGGAAATGGAAATGCCACCCCCACCAGTTTAGAACATTCAGCTCTATCCAAAAGTCCTTAAAAGAGCTCAGGCTCTCTGGCTAAGTCCCCAGCCTTGGCGCCAATCTTCCTTACCGAGCTAAACATCCTGAAAATTGGCCTCCCTCGAAGAGAGGAAGAGGAAAAACAGCAGGAAACCCATCTTCCCCCCACCCCGGACGGGGAGAAAATTGCTATCCAAAATGTCACGGAACAGAAGTTGTGCCCAGAGGGGTGGGGGGCAGACCCCCATTCCAAAGTTAGCATTGCACAACAGCTTAATGACTAGAAATGCCGGTGGAAGGCAACATCCTATATGACATAAAGGCAAAGCTATTTCAATTTTAAACTGTGCTCATCAGCTATTAAAAATGGAAATGAAATATTACAGTCAAAGTGAGAGGTGAGGGAAGACAGAAGAGATTGTCTTCCTCTCCAAAGCCATCCTTGGTGGTCTCCCTTCCAAGTACTGAGCTTGCTTAGGTTCCAAGACCTGATGAGAAAGGGCAATACCACACTGCCTTCCCTTTAACGGAAGCAGCCTCTTGGACTGTAATCTGTGATGAAGTTCGCAAGGACATGCCTGCAATTTTAACTTAGTTGCTGCTACATTTCTAAGTGTAAATCTGGGATGTATTTAAAGAAAAAGAAGAGTTGGTTCTTATATGCTGCTTTTCTCTACTGGAAGGAGTCTCAAAGTGGTTTACATTCGCCTTCCCTTTCCTCTTCCCACAAAAGACACCCTGTGAAGTAGGTGGGGCTGAGAGAGCCCTGAGATTACTGAAGAAGAAGAGTTGGTTCTTATATGCCACTTTTCTGTACCCGAAGGAGTCTCAAAGTGGTTCCTTCCCTTTCCTCTCCCCACAACAGACACCCTGCGAGGGAGGTGAGGCTGAGAGAGCCCTGAGATTACTGAAGAAGAAGAAGAGGAAGAGCTGGTTCTTATATGCTGCTTTCCTCTACCCGAAGGAGTCTCAAAGCGGCTTACATTTGTCTTTCCCCACAACAGACACCTTGTGAAGTAGGGGGCTGAGACAGCCCTGAGATTGAACAAAATGTACCCAGCAAAAGGAAATAAAAATGCCCCCAAACACAAGCCTCCCTCACAAGACCTTTCTCAAAATCCCTCTTTGTTTTTTGGGGTTTTTTTTACACGAGTTCCATGGTAAGCACACAATCATATGAAAAGTGTCAGATTTCGATTTTACCTTTCCGTGCTTCCTTTTCCGGCCTCCACTTTGACTGGGTTGAATATGATGGGGTGAGGGGTGACAAATTCTATTACTTTTGCTTAAGCTAGTGGATACTGATATGACTTTTGCATCTGAACATGTTTTTGATCCAGCAGGACTGGATCTATTTGGATTGTGGGTTTTGATAAGGACGCTTCCAGTAACTATTCTTTATGAGATGTGTATGTCGAACTGACCCAGTCCCAAGGCCAGAAGAAGAATGGAAGAAGTGTGTGTCATTACTGTTTATGTAAACAATTGGAGGTTGGGCAGGGGGGAGGGGAGCCACGCAGGCAGCTTTTTGGACCTATCAGCAGCTTATGGTGGACTGGCCCAAGAGCTTTCGGGTGATTCTTGGAGATGGCCTAGGGAAGAGGAGACTCCAGGTTACTGGCCTGACCTGTAAAGGCACTGTCTCTCCCAGCCTCCAAGAAAAGGGTATATAACACTATGCAATACTATTGTTTCATGCCCTGCTTTCCTAGAGAGGTCCAGAGCATCTTAGAGTTCAATTTGCTCTGGCACTTAACCAGGCAATACTACAGATATGACAATAGGGCAAAAATAACAAATATCCCAGCTCAGTGTCACCAGCTCAACACGCTTGTCAGGGGAGTTAATCCGAACTTTGCACGGTAATTCAGGCCCCGGATCTTTCTTGTTTGTGATATGCTGAGTTTCGTTTAGTCTATATTTAGAAGGCTACACCAGCATTCCCCCCCACAACTACCCTAGTTTTAGTATAAATTATTACACTTGAATCAGCTTCTGACCTAGATCTCATCAAAGAGATTTTCTAAACTAGAATCCACAGATATTTCCCACACACAGAGTGACAGCAGCTGTTCTGAAATGGGATCTTCAGGATGACAAGAGATGGATACGGACTTCGGTTGCCAATTCCCTTGATTTGGCCGCAGAGTCAGGGGAGGGTGGGGTTTGGTTGGAGAGGACTATAATGCCATAGAGTCTGCCTTCCAAAGCATCCCTTTTCTCCAGGGGAACTGATTTCCAAGAGAACCCTACAGAGGTTGATATAGAGTGTCAGTGGGTACTGAAACATATCAGTTCTTGGGTGGGAAAGTCTTGCTGGAGACTTTAAAATCATGCATTTTAAGAACCTCAGAAGAGCCCTGCTGG
The DNA here is from genome assembly GCF_049243985.1 of Paroedura picta. NCBI lineage: Eukaryota > Metazoa > Chordata > Lepidosauria > Squamata > Gekkonidae > Paroedura > Paroedura picta. Next base: position 6,922,540 of record NC_135385.1, on the reverse strand, counting down.
GTCTGATGAGTGAGGGTCCATCTCGTCCAGCATCCTGTCTCACACAGCGGCCAGCCAGTTCCTGTGGAGGTCCAGCAGACAGAGCACAGAGACTGAAGAAGAGCATCAGAAGAACTGGATCAGATCGGTGGCAGAGATGCCAAGACCATCCCCTGATGTTGCCTCCTGGTTCTGGGATTCGGAGACAGACTGCTTCTGAATGTGCAGGTCCCCTTTAATCACTACAGGTGTTAGTCACTGGTAGACTCTCCATGAATCTATGTAGTCCTTTACTGTGTTTCCTTTGGTCTCTCCTGAAGCTCACCTTCATTGTGCACCCCGAGTTCTACTTTTATGGATGGGGTGGGGGATGCTGCACCTTTTAAGCCACACAAGGCAGTAGGTTCATGACCAGGTCTCAGAAGAGCCCATTTTACAAGGGAATCCTGTTTGGGTAGCAGAACTTCTTTGGATCAGAACTGTCCCCAACCAATCAATGGACTCCATCAAGGTTCCAGCATTACAGGAGGACAAAATTTTCCCTTACCAACATTGTTCTTAGTTTCACAAGTCGCTATATTTCACTCCCCTCAACAGATTGCCCTCTCTACATTATTAAGCCACAAGGCATTCCCCCAAAGTTCACTGGGACCCAAAGATCTCCCCCAACCTGGAAATGTGAACTTCTAGCCGTTGTCAACCACTTTTTCCATGAGATCCGCTTCCATCAGCATCTTCTTCGTCTCCCGAGTTGCACATTAAAGGAGATCTTGTAAAAAGGAACTGAATCATGTTCATTTTTCCAGAGCCCCAAAATGTGCCAGAGAGTTTGGCAGGCATTCAGGTTCCTCTCGGTTGATTATAATCACGGGGATATATTAATACCCGCTCTGTTAATTGGACTCCGCCAGGGCTGTGAAGGGTAGTCTTGTCTCGGAGAGGAAGTGCCATTAATTTGGTCTTTTGCTAAGCCAATCCATCACCCGTCTCTTGGGGAGCCGAACGAGAAGCTGGGAGAGAGGCTTCTGACCCTCTTGATGGCAAACATGCCCGAAGGATGCCTGCGATTCAGACACAACAACCACTCAGTAGCCATCGCCGCAGGTGTCAGCATTAATACCTTCTGCAGTTTTGTCATGTCCTACATTGGTTTGCCAACCACCCGCGAGGAAATGAAAGTGCCCATTAAGAATACGAGGCAAGAATAAAAGCAGGGAATGTTTGTTTGTTTCTCACCGTTGAATCTAGCCCCTCTTTCTCACACAATGCCCATGTGTGAATTGGGTAGCCCAGGAGCAGCTGAGGGGAAGCAGAGAGTGGCTCTTGCATAGTCAGAGTATCCCAACATGTAGATTCATGGTGGCTTTGAACAGTACAGCAGTACAGCCATGTGCCAATTCAAGCATCTTCCCCATCACGTCCTCCTGGTGCAGCTCCTTGTCAAGACCCTGTCTTCTAGTTCCCATGCTCTTGTCCTGTTGTCTGTATTTCTGTTTGTTCCGATGTAGGAATTGTTCGTTTTGGTTTGCAGCATTCATCTGTTCTGTCTTGCTGTAGTAATCTGCTTGCCTTGATCTACATGTATGGGTTTTATTTGCTTGACATGTTTTATGTCTCTGCTTGACCTGAGTTTGGGGCCTTTCATTCCTGGTGACTGCTGGGTGTTTTCTTAAGGGGGAGGGATGCGTGGTAAATTTCCACCCAGAGCTTTCTGACTCCACTGAGCCTCCTGGTTATCTTTCCGACCTTGGACAGTTGGTGTGGTTGTCATGGAGCTACCAGGGAGGCATTTATTGCTTTTCTTTTTGCAGGCTTTGTAGTAGGGGGATGCTGAAGACTGGCATGCCAAAGAGCTAGTTAGGGAAGGAGGATGGGATCTCATGTAGGGGTGCTGGGTTTTGCACAATCCAGTTTTATCAAGGACACCATTGCCTTGTTTCACCTACTTCTTCAATACTTTCCCATGAAGAAAGTCTACTTATGGGGAATTCAACAGTTCTCAATCTATGGGTATAGCCGGGAGTTCTTACACCCCATCACTGGACTCCAGGCATCCTGGAAGAAAAGGCCACTGCAGAGGGCTGGCTCTGTGGCACCATCCCTGGGCTCTCTCCCGGCAAAATCCAGACATGCCCTCTGTCACCAGTCTGTTTCCTTAACCTTGCAAAGTTGACTTTTTCCCCCTTTTCTTACCCATCTCTGTTCCTCAACCATCTTCCCTTGACCACATCCTCTTTTTTCTTCTGAATCTTGTGATGCCCTTTCCTGGAGACTCAATAACATGCAGACAAATGTTTTTAGGCTTTGAGAGCCTAAGAATATGGTGTTAGAAAGGAGAGCAAGAGCTGTTTTTGTACCCTACTTATTACTACCTGAAGGAGTCTCAAAGCAGCTTACAATCGCCTTCCCTTCCTTTCTCCACAGCAGACACCCCATGAGGCACATGGGGCTGTGAGAACCTAGCCTTCACCTTACTACAACAGGCCTGTGAGATTGGGCTGAGACATTTAAAAAATATATATTACAATACTATTTTTGCGTTCTATGCGTTCTATGAATATTTTTGTTGCTCCATATAGACCAAATTTTTAATCAAGAACCCCCCCAGTAAATGATGTCTCACTTTACCAATGTTAAAATCCGGTCACCATACCATCCATGACATTTTCTGCTTGTCTCCACCTCCTTTAGCAGCAATTCTGTGCTTGGCTCCAGCTTCTTAATGAGGTGCTGTGATTTGGCTTCACCTGGTACACCAGCCATTCCCTGATTGGTTCCAACTACTGAACACCCACTTTGTGTTGGTGTTTGTGTCACCTCCTACACCAGCCATTCTGTGATTGGCTCCAGCTTCTGCACACCCATTCTGTGGTTGGCTCCATCTTCTGAATTAGCTCCTGTGAGTTGGCTCCACCTCCTACACCAGCCATTCTGTGATTGGCTCCACCTTCTGAATTAGCTGCTGTGATTTGGCTCCACCTCCTATACCAGCCATTCTGTGATTGGCTCCAGCTTCTGCACACCCATTCTGTGATTGGCTCCACCTTCTGAATTAGCTCCTGTGAGTTGGCTCCACCTCCTACATCAACCATTCTGTGGTTGGCTCCATCTTCTGAATTAGCTCCTGTGAGTTGGCTCCACCTCCTACACCAGCCATTCTGTGATTGGCTCCAGCTTCTGCACACCCATTCTGTGGTTGGCTCCACCTTCTGAATTAGCTCCTGTGAGTTGGCTCCACCGCCTACACCAGCCATTCTGTGGTTGGCTCCATCTTCTGAATTAGCTCCTGTGAGTTGGCTCCACCTCCTACACCAGCCATTCTGTGATTGGCTCCATCTTCTGAATTAGCTGCTTTGATTTGGCTCCACCTCCTATACCAGCCATTCTGTGATTGGCTCCAGCTTCTGCACACCCATTCTGTGATTGGCTCCACCTTCTGAATTAGCTGCTGTGAGTTGGCTCCACCTCCTACACCAGCCATTCTGTGATTGGCTCCAGCTTCTGCACACCCATTCTGTGATTGGCTCCACCTTCTGAATTAGCTGCTGTGATTTGGCTCCACCTCCTATACCAGCCATTCTGTGATTGGCTCCAGCTTCTGCACTCCCATTCTGTGATTGGCTCCACCTTCTGTATTAGCTCCTGTGAGTTGGCTCCACCTCCTACACCAGCCATTCTGTGATTGGCTCCATCTTCTGAATTAGCTGCTGTGATTTGGCTCCACCTCCTATACCAGCCATTCTGTGATTGGCTCCATCTTCTGAATTAGCTGCTGTGATTTGGCTCCACCTCCTATACCAGCCATTCTGTGATTGGCTCCAGCTTCTGCACTCCCATTCTGTGATTGGCTCCACCTTCTGAATTAGCTCCTGTGAGTTGGCTCCACCTCCTACACCAGCCATTCTGTGATTGGCTCCATCTTCTGAATTAGCTGCTGTGATTTGGCTCCACCTCCTATACCAGCCATTCTGTGATTGGCTCCAGCTTCTGCACTCCCATTCTGTGATTGGCTCCACCTTCTGAATTAGCTCCTGTGAGTTGGCTCCACCTCCTACACCAGCCATTCTGTTATTGGCTCCATCTTCTGAATTAGCTGCTGTGATTTGGCTCCACCTCCTATACCAGCCATTCTGTGATTGGCTCCACCTTCTGAATTAGCTGCTGTGATTTGGCTCCACCTCCTATACCAGCCATTCTGTGATTGGCTCCAGCTTCTGCACTCCCATTCTGTGATTGGCTCCACCTTCTGTATTAGCTCCTGTGAGTTGGCTCCACCTCCTACACCAGCCACTCTGTGATTGGCTCCATCTTCTGAATTAGCTGCTGTGATTTGGCTCCACCTCCTATACCAGCCATTCTGTGATTGGCTCCATCTTCTGAATTAGCTGCTGTGATTTGGCTCCACCTCCTATACCAGCCATTCTGTGATTGGCTCCAGCTTCTGCACTCCCATTCTGTGATTGGCTCCACCTTCTGAATTAGCTCCTGTGAGTTGGCTCCACCTCCTACACCAGCCATTCTGTGATTGGCTCCATCTTCTGAATTAGCTGCTGTGATTTGGCTCCACCTCCTATACCAGCCATTCTGTGATTGGCTCCATCTTCTGAATTAGCTGCTGTGATTTGGCTCCACCTCCTATACCAGCCATTCTGTGATTGGCTCCAGCTTCTGCACTCCCATTCTGTGATTGGCTCCACCTTCTGAATTAGCTCCTGTGAGTTGGCTCCACCTCCTACACCAGCCATTCTGTGATTGGCTCCATCTTCTGAATTAGCTGCTGTGATTTGGCTCCACCTCCTATACCAGCCATTCTGTGATTGGCTCCACCTTCTGAATTAGCTGCTGTGATTTGGCTCCACCTCCTATACCAGCCATTCTGTGATTGGCTCCAGCTTCTGCACACCCATTCTGTTATTGGCTCCACCTTCTGAATTAGCGGCTGTGATTTGGCTCCACCTCCTATACCAGCCATTCTGTGATTGGCTCCAGCTTCTGCACACCCATTCTGTGATTGGCTCCACCTTCTGAATTAGCTGCTGTGATTTGGCTCCACCTCCTATACCAGCCATTCTGTGATTGGCTCCAGCTTCTGCACACCCATTCTGTTATTGGCTCCACCTTCTGAATTAGCTGCTGTGATTTGGCTCCACCTCCTACACCGGCCATTCTGATTGGCTCCAACTTCTGCACACCCATTCTGTGATTGGCTCCACCTTCTGAATTAGCTGCTGTAATTTGGCTCCACCTCCTACACCAGCCATTCTGTGATTGGCTCCACCTCACCGCACTTTCTTCTTAAAGTAAAAATATTTTGGAAAAGTCAGCAAACAAAGTCCATATGTGCATGTGCTCACAGACAGGAAACTTTGACAAAGACGCCGGGGGAGGGGGTTGGTTAAGCCTATATACCTGGGCCGTGGGAAAGGGGCAAACCATGGTATTGGCGTTAGGTGAGAACCAGGCATTCACACAGGAAAGTAGGGTCAGAATGCCCTTTGATATGGATGGGTGTTAAAGCAATTTGCACATCTGTTGTTTTGGATAACCAGGGAAGACAGACTTGAAGGGAGATAGTGGTGAGAGATGAGAACTTTGAAATGCAAGCATTTAGCAAAGGGAGGATTGGCACTCCTGTGCTCGGCCAAGATGCCAGAGTCTGATGGGAGTTTTGGGACCCATTAGGGAGATCAATACACACAGGTAGAGATCAGGTCAGGTAGAGATCGGGACAGTTCATGACATTCTTAGAGGGCCCCCTTTTAATCTTCTCTGGTATTGAAGGTCCCGGGGCAGGGCTTAGAGGGGAAAGTCTCATGGAAACGTTTTACCAGAATGGGGGCGTGAACATCCTCTGCAGCCAGCCATTCATTTTCAGAGTCTGGGAAACCTCTCCACATTTCCAGGAACTGGGCTTCACCCCCCACCGTCAACAGGGGAGGAGGATGGGCCATGGGGTGCCACCTGTCAGGTGGTGAAGCCGGCTTGAAGAGGCTGACATTAAAGACTGGGTGCACCTTGTGATAGGCAGGAGGCAATTTCACCTTAACAGCCACCTAATTTATGAGTTCCACCATCTTAAATGGACCCATGAACTTGTAACTTAGTTTCTTGCTCGACTGCCTGTTTTTCAGTTGTTTGGTGGAGATTAAAACCACGTCCCCAATGGAACAGGCTGGCGCCTCTTTTCTCTTTCTATCTGCCCATCCCTTAAAGTCAGCCTTGGCTTTGTGCAGGGCATCTGAAACCTCCCACCACATTTCCCACCACTCCCAGCGGGGGTTCCAGAGGTGTGTAGCTATACACTACCTCAAAAGGCACTAATCCTGTGCTGGTATGGAGGGCATTATTATAGCCATACTCGGCTAGGGCAACAGTGACACCCAGTCTTCCTCGTGGTAATTTAGGAAGCACTTTAAGTACTGTTCCAAAACGTGGTTCACCCTTTCAGTTCGGCCATTAGTAGCTGGGTGATAGGCTGTGCTGAGGGCGTGGGAAACTCCCACCAATTCCAACAGCGCCCCCCAAAACATGGCAATAAACTGACTGTCAGGATTACTAACCACCTTGCACAGGAAGGAGTGCAATCGTACCACGTGATGTATAAACATTTCCGCTAACTTCTGCGCCATGGGTAGGGTAGCGCAGGGGATGAAATATGCCTGCTTGGAGAACAGGTCCATCATCACCCAGATCACTGTCTTCCTTGCCCTAGGAGGCAGATCAGTAATGGAATCCATGAAGATAACTTCTCAGGGTTGGGAGGGGACCTCCAGTGGCTCCAGGAGTCTGGGAGGCTTCCCCACTCTTCGTTTAGAGGTGACACAATTGGGGCACCCCCCCCCCACATAGTCTTCACATCCCGTCTCACCCGCAGCAACCAGAACTGCCTCCTAAGCAAACCCCATGTTTTTAGCAACCCAAAATGCCCCACCACCCTGCTGTCATGACAGATCTCAAGAATCTGGTGGGTGGCAGGTGACAGTGGATGAGCGAGAGGGTTGTGAGTGTCCTGCATAGTGCAGGGGGTTGGACTAGGTGACCCATGAGGTACCTTCCAACTCTATGATTCTATGATTCTATGATTTTACCCCTCAGGGAGGAGGGAACATATAGCAAGTCATACTACAACCCCCCATGTTCAGTCATAGATTGTTTTAACAAGTCCAGTTCTTGATAGGAAGTAAGGGCTTGTTAAAATTCATCAGGGTCTTGACCTTTACAGTCCAGGGATTGGGGGGTTCCCTCCCCCCCCCGAGTCTAACTCCTGGTTTGGACCATGAGCCCCAGATGGTTGAAGACCATGTCGACTCAGACCTCTTTATCCCCCTCCCTCTGGCGCATACAAGAGAGAGCATCCACCAGGAAAGTTGAGAAGCCTGGGCTGTGCGTAAATTTGAAATTAAACCAGGCAAAAAACTCTGCCCACCAAATTTGCTTGGTGTTCAGCTGGTGTGGCTTGTGGAGAACCTCCAGGCTTTTATGATCAGTCCAAACCTGGAATGATTTTTGGCTTCCTCCAACAAGTGCCTCCAGGTAGTCAGGGCAGTCTTGACCGCTGCTGCCTCTTTCTACCAGATGGCCCAATTCCTTTCTGCGGGGGAGAATTTGCATGACAGGTAGACAAATGGTCGGAACCACCCATCCTCCCCCCTCTATAGGAAACTCTTCTCACTGTCAAGTCCAAGGCGTCTACCTGGACCACAAAGGGCTGGTTTGGGTCCAGGTGCGCCAGCACCGGTCTCATGGTAAACAGACGTTTCAATTCCTCGAATGCTCTGGTGCAGGACTCATTCCAAGCCAGCTGCACCCCTGGGTGCTTGTCTCAGTCCCCCTTCCCCTTGGTTTTTAACAAGTCTGTTGGGGGAAGGGATACTTGCAAGTAGAGGGGTAAGAAGTCACAGTAGAATTTGGCAAATCCTAAAATGGACTGCAGCTGGTGGTGGGTGCAAGGGATGTCCCATGCCAATAAGTCTTGTACTTTAGTAGGATCCATTTGAATTCCCTGCTCTAGGACTCTATACCCCAAGTAGTCAATGAAATTCGCACTTGGACATTTTGGCAAACACCTAGTGATCCCGGAGGCGCCTTAGGAACTTGTGGACCAGCGCCACATGCTCTTTCTCATTTTGACTATATATCAGCACATCATCAAGTAAAATCACCACCCCTCAAGATAACAGATCATGCAGAAATTCACTAATCACATTCATGGATATGCCCCTCGAATGGCATAACAAGATATTCAAATTGTCCTAAGGGGGTGTTAAACGCTGTTTTCCACTCATCCCCCTTGGCCATCTGTACTTTGTAGTAAGCCTCCCTCAGGCTCTGTTTGGTAGATAACACCCCCCCAAAGCAGCCCATCAGGGTATGCATTCACTTTGGATACAGCACTGATGGCCCTGTAGTCAGTGCAGATCCTCAGCGCACCATCCTTCTTTTTGTCAAAAAGTCCTGGGGCTGCCATCAGAGAGGTAGCCAAGAGGATAAAACCTCTCTGTAGATTCTTATCTATGAACTGACAGAGTTCTTCTAACTTCGTGCAGCTCATGTTATAGAGTTTGGCTTTGGGCAGCGTCACCCCGGGTACTAACTCTATGGCACAGTCAGTCGGGCATTGCAGGGGAAGTTGATTGCACTCCTCCCCTGAGAAGGCTTGGGTGAGATCCCTGTAACACGCCAGCAGGCCCTCTCCCATGTGGGGCCCCAGTGCCCGAAGCCAGGGATTGCAAACGAACAGGAGGTTTTCCCAACTAACTACCATACCTGGAACTGCCTTTCCCTTCTTCTTGAACCAGAAATGGGGGTGGCAATTGGGATGAGTAAAATCCAACATCTGCTCATCCCGGTCAATTTGCAGTCTGTGAGTGTCCAGCCAATCCCTGCCTGACACTATGGCGAATCCTGCGATGGGGGCAGCGTTTCGGGAAATTATTTCCCAGTGGGCCTCAATGTTCATGACTAGAGGGGCTGTGGCTTCAGGGATGGCTTTTCCCCCCACCATCGACTTGGCGGATGATGATGGGCTTGTCCAAGGGCACCTTCCCAACTCCCAGCCCCCTCACCAGTTCTGGCTTTATTAAAGACGTGGAGCAACCAGAGTCTAAGCGCACCTGTACTTCAATTTGGGACTCATTTAGGAATTTTGCTGGGAGGAGGATGGGGGAGAGAATCCGGCACGGAGGAGCCGGGGTGCCTCTCAGTACGACCCACCACAGGGAACCTGGTAGGATGGTCCGTCGTCATTTCCCAGAGTTGGTGTGGGTGGAAGGCTTTTCCAGATGTGCTTAGCCAGGTGCTCATCATCCTAACTCCAAGAGCTCAGTTCCTTGGGACTGCACACAGAAACAAACATCCCTTGGGGCTTGCTGCTGGTGGTAGGGTGCCCCACTGGGCTGCAGGGCTTCTTGGTGGAAAGTCTAGGGTTAGGCTTGGGGTGGCCCAGTGGGTAATTATGTCCATGCGGTGGAAAGCGAGGCATCTTCTGGGGCACTCTGCAGCAAAGTGCCCCTTCTCCCCACATTCTAAGCACAGTCCCAGCTGTCAGGGCCCCCGCGACCCTGCACTCTGGTTTCCCACTGGTGCTGGGAGCAGCATCCTGTTTCAAGAGTCTGAGGTCCAGCTGCTCCACATCCACTTGTCCAGCCTGCTGAATCCGAGCTCTAGCTGTAAGCCTGGGCACAGGGGCAGCAGGGGTCCAGAGAAGAATCCCCTGCAGGTCACGGCCCTGGAAAGGGACCAGCACCACCAACTGGGTCTGTGCCTGGAATGCGGGGAAAAGGGACACCACCACTGAGTGCCCTAAAAAGCACCCCGCCAACCATCACAGAGAGGCGTCCACCCCCCTGGGCTGCCCTCTCAAGCCCAAAACGAGGCCTTCCTTTCCGAAGCCCAATGCTCCAGTGGGGCACCCCTCCACTGGAAGCAAGCCTCGGGGGATGTTCGCGCCAGTGTGCAACCCTGGGGAACTGAGCACTGAGAGCAAGGGCAACAAGAGCCCAGGTGAGCCCATCTGGAAGATCCTCCTGCCCCGTCCCGACGCTGGAAAATGATGACGTCCTGCCCTGCTAGGTGCCCTATGGCAGGACATATTGAAAGGCACTCCTGCTCCTCCATGCAGGATTCTTCCACCCATCCTCCTCCCTGCAAATTTTCTGAATGAGGAGCATGGGTCACAATTGGATTACAGGTGTGCGTGGGAGTGGGGAAGGTTCCCTTGGACAATCCCATAGTCATGCACCAAGAAGATGGGGCCCCAGTGGGGGGGAGAGCGATCACCAAAGTCACTTGCTCGTTAGTTATTAACATAGGAGCCCACTGGAAAAGAATTTCCCTGACTATCACCCCAATCACAGGATTCACCGTTCTGCTAGGCAACTCACAGACCTCAAATGGATTGGGATGAGCAGATGTTGGACTTTACCCATCCAAATTGCCGACCCCATTTCTGGTTCAAGGAAAATGATAGGGGTCAGGCAAAGACGGTGACAGGTATGGTGGTTAGTTGGGAAAACCTCCCTTTCGTTTGCAGTCCCTGGCTTCGGGCTTTGGGGCTCCACGTGGGGGAGGGAGAGGGCCTGCTCACCTGTTACAGGGAGCCCATCTAAGCCTTCTCAGGGGAGGAGTGCAATCAACTTCCCCCGCACCGCTCCACTAACTGCACCGTAGAGTTAGTACCTGGGGCGAAGCTACCTAAAGCCAACCTTTATAATATGAGCCCCACAGAGTTGGAAGAACTCCGCCAGTTCTTAGATAAGAACCTACAGACGGGCTTTATTCACCCAGCCGCCTCTCCAGTGGCAGCCCCAGTACTTTTTGCCAAAAAGAAGGACGGCACGCTCAGGCTCTGCATGGACTACAGGGCCATCAATGCTGCTTCCAAAGTGAATACCTACCCCTTCCCCCTGGTCAAAGACCTGCTGGGCCATGTAGGGAAGGGGAAGATATTTACCAAAATGGGCCTGAGGGAGGCTTACTACAGGGTACGGATGGCTGAGGGGGATGAGTGGAAAATGGCGTTTAACACCCCCTCTCCATAAGCTAATTTGAATGCCGTTTGGGTTGAGTGGCTCGCCTGGCATACTCATGAATGCGATTAATGAAGCTTTACATGATCTGTTGTACTGAGGGGGGGGGGCGGGGTGGTTTAACTTAATAACGTGTTAATATACAGCCAAAATGAAAAAGAGCATGTGGTGCTGGTCCACAAGGTCCTAAAGCGCCTCCAAGACCACAAACTATTTGCCAAGTGTGAAGTTCACAACCGCCAGATTGATTACTTGGGATGCAGAGTCTCAGAGCAGGGAATTCAAATGGACCCTGCCAAGGTACAGGGCTTGTTGGCGTGGGAGACCCCTCGCACCCAGTGCCAGTCACAACTGTTCTTTGGATTTCCAATTTCTACCAGGACTTCCTACCCCTCTACTCACAAGTAGCCCTCCCCTTCACAGACATGCTAAAGACCAGAGGAAAGGGGGACTGAGACAAGCGCCCAGGGGCACAGCTGGTTTGGAACGAGTCACGCACCAGGGTGTTCAATGAACTGAAACGTTTGTTCACCACAGAGCCGGTGCTAGTGCACCCGGGCCCAAACAAAACTTTTATGGTCCAAGTGGACACCTTGGACTCAGTGGTGGGCGGGGCTTTGCTACAGGAGGGGGAGGACAGGCGGCTTCAGCCGTGCATTTACCTGTCGCGCAAATTCTCCCCCGCGGAAAAGAACTGGGCCATCTGGGAGAAGGAGTCAGTGGCGGTCAAGACTGCCCTGACTACCTGGAGGCACCTATTGGAGGGGGCCAAAGAACCATTCCAGGTCTGGACTGATCACAAAAACCTGAAGGTTCTCCACAAGCCCGACCAGCTCAATGCCAAGCAGATTCGGTGGGCGGAGTTTTTCGCCTGGTTTAATTTCAAACTGACTCACATTCCCAGTCTTGTGGACGCTCTCTCACATATGCACCAGAAAGAGGGCGAAAAGGAGGTCCGGGTTGACACAAGCTTCAGTTCTGACCACCTGGGACTCATGGTCCAGACCCGGAGCAAGACCTGTGGGGGAACCCCCCCAAACCCCAAACTGTAAAGGGCAAGACCCCGATGAATTCTGGCAAGCCCTTGCTTCCAATCAGGAATTGGAGTCGTTAAAGCAATCCCTGACTGAACCCCATGGGGGTTGTGGTATAAAGGTACCTTGCTGTACGTTCCTCCTCCCTGAGGGGGAAGATTCTCAAAATCTGCCATGATAGCAAAGTGGTGGGGCACTTTGGGTTTCTAAAAATGTGGGGTTTGCTTAGAAGACAGTTTTGGTGGCCGAGGGTATGGCAGGATGTAGAAGATTACGTGAGGGGGTGTCCAAACTGTATCACCTGTAAACGGGGAGTGGGGAAGCCCCCCAGACATCTGAAGCCCCTGGAGGTCCCCTCCCGACCCTGGGAAGTCATTCCCATGAATTTCATCACCGATCTTCTTCCTAGTCCAGGGAAGACAGTGATCTGGGTAGCGGTAGATCTGTTCTCTAAACAGGCACATTTCGTCCCCTGTGCCTCCCTCCCCACCACGCAGAGGCAGGCGGAAATGTTTATGCAGCACATGGTTAGACTGCACTCCTTCCCAAGCAAGGTGGTTAGTGATCATGGGAGCCAGTTCGTGGACAAATTCTAGAGGGCACTGCTGGAATAGGCAGGGGTCTCCCGCGGCCAAACGCCCAAACTAAGAGGAGGGGCCAGGTCTTCCCAGCATCTCACTATCTCCCCTCAAGGCGGAATTCTCCGGATATCCAAATCAACAGATGTATGAGCTGTTTTCGCGCCCCCTGATCCTACTTTCCTGTGTGAATGCCCAATTTTCACCATATGCAAATCCCCAGTATTGTCCATTTCCCATGGCCCAGGTATATAGGCTTTGTTACCCCACACCCTGGTGTCTCTGTTAAAGTTTCCTGTCCGCGAACATATGAAAACTATGGACTCTGTTGGCTAACTTCTTCAATAAACAGTTTCTACATAAAGCTTCTCTCCGAAACGCAAGAGTGATATCTGTGGAGTGAGTTTGCTGGGATGCAACAGCTTGGTTCCTGACAATACCAGCCTTTCTGTGATTGGCTGCACCTTCTGAATTAGCTGCTGTGATTTGGCTCCACCTCCTACACCAGCCATTCTGTGATTGGCTCCAGCTTCTGCACAGCCATTCTGTGATTGGCTCCACCTTCTGAATTAGCTGCTGTGATTGGGCTCCACCTCCTACACCAGCCATTCTGTGATTGGCTCCAGCTTCTGCACAGCCATTCTGTGATTGGCTCCACCTTCTGAATTAGCTGCTGTGATTGGGCTCCACCTCCTACACCAGCCATTCTGTGATTGGCTCCAGCTTCTGCACAACCATCCTGTGATTGGCTCCATCTTCTGAATTAGCTCCTGTGATTTCTCTCCACCTCCTACACCAGCCATTCTGTGATTGGCTCCAGCTTCTGCACAGCCATTCTTTGATTGGCTCCACCTTCTGAATTAGCTCCTGTGATTTCTCTCCACCTCCTACACCAGCCATTCTGTGATTGGCTCCAACTTCTGCACAGTCATTCTGTGATTGGCTCCATCTTCTGAATTAGCTCCTGTGATTTCTCTCCACCTCCTACACCAGCCATTCTGTGATTGGCTCCAGCTTCTGCACAGCCATTCTGTGATTGGCTCCACCTTCTGAATTAGCTGCTGTGATTGGGCTCCACCTCCTACACCAGCCATTCTGTGATTGGCTCCAGCTTCTGCACAGCCATTCTGTGATTGGCTCCACCTTCTGAATTAGCTGCTGTGATTGGGCTCCACCTCCTACACCAGCCATTCTGTGATTGGCTCCAGCTTCTGCACAGCCATTCTGTGATTGGCTCCACCTTCTGAATTAGCTTCTGTGATTTCTCTCCACCTCCTACACCAGCCATTCTGTGATTGGCTCCAACTTCTGCACAGTCATTCTGTGATTGGCTCCATCTTCTGAATTAGCTGCTGTGATTTCTCTCCACCTCCTACACCAGCCATTCTGTGATTGGCTCCAGCTTCTGCACAGCCATTCTGTGATTGGCTCCACCTTCTGAATTAGCTGCTGTGATTGGGCTCCACCTCCTACACCAGCCATTCTGTGATTGGCTCCAGCTTCTGCACAGCCATTCTGTGATTGGCTCCACCTTCTGAATTAGCTGCTGTGATTGGGCTCCACCTCCTACACCAGCCATTCTGTGATTGGCTCCACCTTCTGAATTAGCTCCTGTGATTTCTCTCCACCTCCTACACCAGCCATTCTGTGATTGGCTCCAACTTCTGCACAGTCATTCTGTGATTGGCTCCATCTTCTGAATTAGCTCCTGTGATTTCTCTCCACCTCCTACACCAGCCATTCTGTGATTGGCTCCATCTTCTTCATTAGCTGCTGTGATTGGGCTCCACCCCTACACCAGCCATTCTGTGATTGGCTCTAAATCCTATAGAAAATACATTGTGGATGACTACATCTCCTTTAGCTCCACCTTCTGAATTAGCTGCTGTGATTTGGCTCTACCACCTACACCAGCCTTTCTGTGATTGGCTCCATCATCTGATTCAGCTGTTGTGATCTGGCTCCACCTCCTACACCAGCCATTCTGTGATTGGCTCCAGTTTCTGTTCCCCCATTTTGTTTTGGGCTCCAGCTCCTTCACCAGTTATTTTGCAATTGGCTCCATCTCCTGAATTAGCTGCTGTGATTTGGCTCCACCTCCTACACCAGCCATCCTGTGATTGGCTCCCGCTTTCATACAGCCATTTTGTGTTGGGCTCCACCTCCTACACCAGCCATTCTGTGATTGGCTCCAGCTTTTATTCCACCATTTTGTTTTGTCCTTCACCAGTTATTTTGCAATTGGCTCCACCTCCTGAATTAGCTGCTGTGATTTGGCTTCACCTCGCGACCTGCCATTCTTTGATTGGCTCCAACTCCTACAGAAGCTAAATTGTGGATGTCTGCACCTCCTATAGCAGCCATTCTGTGATTGGCTCCATCTTCTTAATTAGCTGCTCTGATTTGGCTCCAGTTACTACACCAGCCATTCTGTGATTGGCTCCAGGTTCTGTACAGCCATTTTGTGTTGTGCTCCACCTCGTACACCAGCCATTCTGTAATTGGCTCAAAATCCTCACTTCCCATAGCAACTTTTCTGTGATTGGCCCCACCTTCTGACCATCCACTTTGTGCTTGCCTCTGCTTTCTACAGCATCCATTTTGTGATTGGCTCCACCTTCTGGAGCAGCCATTTTGTGATTGGCTCTTCTTCCTACAGCTGCCATTTTCTGATAGGCTCTACCTTCTGAAGTAGCTGTTTTCTGTTTGGCTCTACCTTCTACAGCAACCATTCTGTGATTGGTTCCACCTTCCACTGCAGCCCATTTTGTGATTGGCTCCACCTCCTACAGCAACTATTGTGTTATTTTCTTCCTTGCAATTCAAAGGCATTTAATTAGATCTGGTGATGGCTTGCTGCTGGTTCCCTTTTGTGTTAATATCATTTTTACTTTGTATTTATTTCTTCCTTCCCGTAAACTCCCTGGAGAACCTCTTGTTTATAGCTGGGACTCAAATATTTTCAATAATAAACAACAATCTGATGCAAAGAAACTGGAATCCACCTCCCCTGTTGTGAGTAGTCACTCTTGGCAAAGTACCGCATATAAGATGTTTTTACAGTGTTTGTTGATATTTTATGCATTACACGTTTAATGCATTTGGAACAGCTGGGCTGTTCCATCAAAGAATTCATGATGATTCCAAGGGTCACCTTCCAGATAGCGAAGCTGTCTTTGGTTCAATTTTTATGTTTTTTTGTTTGTTTGTTCATTCGTTGTCTTTGTGGTTTTAACTCAAATGCTATGGGCTTTTTTCTGTTACTTTTCTGTTTTTACTTGTATTAACATATTGTTACATTCTTCTTATGTTTGATAAATTACTTTTTTGATTCAAATGTTTCTAGTTTACCTTTCCTCTTAATTCAAGGCCATACTGTCAATATAGGCAATTAAAGTCAGGGTTTGCTTGTCCAGTGAACTGAACCACTATTAGAGCTGCCAGGCTCCAAGTGGCTGCCCTGGAATTACAGCCCATCTCCAGACTACAGAGGTCAGTTCCCCTGCAAGGTGTACTCTATGGCAGTGGTCCCCAACCTTTTTATCACCCAGGACCACTCAGCGCCTTTTACTGAGGCCCGGTGGGGGGGGGGTGTAGTTTACTCCTCTACTCTCAACCACTGCCCTAACGTTCTCTGATCGCTATGGTAATGTTTAAACATCCCTTCAAAATAAGATACAGACACGCCACAACAATGAACATAAGGAACATTTTATTTTCATGGAAGTTTTAACTCATGACAATGACAGATCAATGGGAAACCTGAGCTTGTTTCTCTGCAACGAGATAGTCCCATCTGGGAGTGATGGGAGACAAGAGCCTAATGCTGGGAGCGATCGAGGGCAAAAGAAGAAGGGGACGACAGAGAATGAGGTGGCTGGATGGAGTCACTGAAGCAGTAGGTTCAAACTTAAAAGGACTCCGGGGAATGGTAGAGGGCAGGAAGGCCTGGAGGATCATTGTCCATGGGGTCGCGATGGGAAGGACACGACTTCGCACCTAACAACAACAACAGCAAAGTCTCTTGTGTTTAGAAAAAGTGAAACAGTATGTCAAATATCATCAGGAATTGTGGAATCTAGATTATGATTTTGTTTTTAGTTTGATTCATGGAGATTGTAATAAATTTGGGGAGTGTATAAAGTTTTGTTGGATATGGTGATGGAGGGAGTAGTTAATAGTTTTTAAATAAATTTATTATTAGATATAAGACTTTGGTGTGCTTTGGTGTGGCCTGTCTCACAGGGGCGTTGTGAGGATGAAATGAAAAAGGGGGTAATTGCTGCTGTGAGCCCCTTGAAGCAAGGATGGGGGGGCAAAAAATAAGCATCACATTTCTAACGAAGGAGGTAGATGCCCTCCAGATTGAGTAATTATCTCATAAATTGGGAAATGAAGTTTAAAAAAATTGTTTCAGGACAATGTATTTTATTTATTTATGTCATTTATACTTTGCCTTTCTCTCCAAAACAGATTGCATCATTTTCTACTCCATTTTATCATCACAGCAACCCTGTGAGGTAGGCTACACTAAAAGGCTGAGTGTGTGTGACTGAGTCAAGGTCACCCAGTGGTTTTCCACAACGGAGTTGTATTTTGAACTTGGGTTATTCCAGATCTTCCAGTCTAATACTCTACCACAATGCCACATGACATCTTCTAACCTTAGAATTCAACAGTTAGAGCTTGATGAAATGCCAGATATGTCCCTGGGAGATCAGAAGAGAAAGATGAGGAATATGTTGAAAGGAATGTTGAGGAATATGTCGAAGGGACTGTTGAGGAATATGTCGAAGGGACTGTTGAGGAACATCCTCTTCCCCTTTATTGCAGACACCCAGTTGTTGCTATTGGAGTTTTGATTCTTGGCCCAGATATGATGGCTTATGAAAAACTCTCAGTGTTTACGAAGATATAGTATGCAGCCTTTTCAAAATTCAGGAAACTATCATCCCTAAATGCCATACAAATTTAACCCCCATGAACCTCAGTTAAAGGATCCATCCCTAATCTTGTCACTCCTCAAGTGGCAGGAAGTTCCAAACACCTCTCTTTACACAGCAGGATTCATGCCTTGGAAGAAGAGAATGCTGAAGACATTTCGTAATAATCTGCTGATTTATAAATACACTGAACCTTGGGGAAAGTGGGCAAGAATCCAGAGCTAGTGTTACTTCACAAAGCAGCATTGGTTCCTTCAAACCAAGTGAAACGGCCTTGGGACAAGTCACAAATGCTCAGATTTCTGTCTGCTTTGCTGGCAGCAATCCACTTTTCCCTCCACCTGCACGGAGAGGCAAAACAGTATCTCTTCCAGTACCCCAGGCGGGGAGATGTGTTTCGTAAGCGAGTAACTACCAGCTACCCAAAGCCATCAATCTAGTGCCCTACTTCCAAATGAACAAAAAATGTTTTTGGCCAGTTGTTAAGTACTCGACTCTAGGAACCGAGTCCCCTGTCCTCAGGGCAGCCATAAACACTAAATAAAGACGCCCATTTGGATACTTTAGTTTTTGCTGCAAAGGGGATTTCTTTTCCCCGTCTTTTTCTTCACTTCCCGTCGAGTGAGAATGTCGAACACTGCTCCTGCTGCGGCATTTCAAAAATAGGCACATTAAACTTGCATTGCAGGATACTGGATCTTTTCTCCATCTCTGGGAGTGTGCAAAGGAGCTCAGTTGGAGAATTGCCAGCTACCACAGGGGGTTAAAACATTATTGATGTATCTCTCAGAGAGAGCGGCTATGTTTCCTCTGCGGCTCTCTCAGCTTCTGGTTTCTTAACTGAACACGTGGGACATACAGAGCTGTAGAAGAGAGTTTCTTGCTCACATACAGAGTTTAAGTGAGCTTTGCATTTCCTTCTTCCCCCTTGCCTGCCTTGGGATAACTTTACTGTCCCTTCCAGTCCTAAGTGAAGAGTCTATATTCTTTTCTTTCCTCCCCTCCTCTCTGTTTGGGTATCAGCTTGCAGCAGCATGATCGCCCTCCCCATCTCCTCAGGAGTGTTAACCTCGAGGGTCCTTCACCCCTACTCCAGGGTCCTTTCATTTTTCTGTAACCTCCCCTCCCCTCCTCCACCACACGGTTTATGACCTGTAGAGACTATTTCCCCCTCTGCGAAGACCTCTCCCTTATCTTGGTTCACAAAGTAGGGGTTGGAAATTTACTGCCAGGAATGGCAGAGGAAGCAGACTGGATGTCTCCTGAATTCACACAGTCTCCTCTATGGGAACTATTTCTCCCACTTAAAATACCCCCCCCCCCTATATGCAGACCCGAGGGAGCCATCTGTGCTTGTCTCTGTCAGTGTTCCTGTTCTTGCCATGCTTTGTCCTGTTTCACCTTATGGAACCCTTCAATAAAAACGGACTTCTTTGCACCTCATGTGTTTGGAGCAGTTCTCTACCAGGGGGTCTGTTCCGGTCAGCCGGACTGGCCTTCCTGACAAGCAGGTATGGGTAGATGGTTATTGTCCTGCTATGGATAGGGCCCTTTGCATAACTAACAGCTCAAATGCTCTGTGCTTAGAGCGTGATGGCTCCTTCCCCCAACATCCCTGCCTCCTAGGGACAAACAGCCTGGGCTCCAGCAGGGGGTGGGGAGACCCAGCAGCCTGTAGGAAGAAGAGGGGGTTGCCTAAGGCCAAGCACAGTCTTGGAGGCCTTGCATAGAAGGATGTGTCAATAGCCCAGGATTTGTTAAGCAAGAAAACCTGAGCAGGTGCTGAATCCCCTTCACTGGAACGCCAAATCCAACTTTAGGGACATCAGGCAAACTCTGCAGAAACTGCCTTACTCTTTTCTAGGATGTGGCTCCCCCATGAGGACCCACAATGGCTTTCAAATATCATTTTTCTACTCTTCCTTCAGTCCCCTGCAAGGTTCTCACAGAGCCTGGGGTCCCTGGAAGCTGGAAGCTAAGCAAGGGCAGTCCTTGGAAAAGAGACCACCAGGGAAGTCTCTGCAGGGGAACGCAATGGCCAACCACCTCTACTGCTCACTTGCCTTGAAAGCCTCTTGTTGGGATGTCCACAAGCTGAAAGCCAAACAGGGGACGTCCTTGGATGGGATACCACTAAGAAAGGGTCTTTGCCTTGGAAGCCCCCTTCCATATGTTGGTTAAGATATGATGGCCCCTTTACACATCCACACACAAGCAGGATGTTATTTACCAGGTGATGTTTACTTCTATGCCACAAAAAGCCCATTTCCCCATATTAAATGTCCTTTCAAGGGACAGGGCATGCTTTCCTCCAAGTTGTTGATGACCCTGTGTCGGAGGCAGGTGGTCTGGGAACTGAGCACCTTTCCTATGTGAATGCCCCGTTCTTGTTGGCATCTCCTTGAGGACAGCTGGAGCATGGTAATTACTCAGGAAAGTTTAAGGGAGGGGGGGGGAATGAGAATATTGGGCTATGTCAGTCCAATCATGTCCTCCCCCGGATGCCCACGGAGAAAACTACGTTTGGGAGACTGTTAAAAATGGAAACTCTCTGCAAAGCCGCTCCTTAGTAACTGGCCACAAGCCCTGAGTTTTAAAGGGCTGTCAGATGCAACTGCCAGAAAAATTCAATTAATTAGTTAAGGATTTCATGCCCTTAGGGGAACAGTCATGGTGATTTAAAAAAAACCTTCCCCCAAAAAGTGAAATGTTGGGGACCCCTCTGAAGTTGTGCATAAAATGGGCCCACTCCTTGCAGGCTGTCAAAGGGAAACCAGCTTGCCAGAACCTGGTTCAGAAAAGTCATTATGTTTTAAAATAAAAGAGACAAGCGGTACAATCTAGCTGGAGGTTCTCCATGGCACTTGTGACTGGATCATGCCCTACGGCTGTTTTTCTCACACAGTCACCAAAGGAAGATATATTTTTTTTGCTATAAGTTCCCCCAACGTTCATTAGTAACAGCAACTTCAAATGAACACATTTTTAGAAATCTGGGATTTTTAATATATATATATATATATATTTGAGTTGTCCAAACGATTTCTCTGCTCCAGCATTCTGCCTCTGGCATTTTGCAAGCACAAGACAGAGGCGTTCCCCTAATCTTTCAATGTTCTCCCCACCATTGTGATACAAAAGAGATACTGCCTCTGTACATGGAAGTTCCATTAGCAGTCCTGGCTAATAAGAGGAAGAAGAGGACTTTATGCACTATGAAATGGACCGCCCGCTTTATGATGAACCGAGAATTTATTAAAATAATACGTTTATTAAAAGTTTATTAAAAGAATAAGTTTATTAAAAGAACACTTCCCACAACCTCAAAATGGAAAGTCTGGTTTTTTTACTATCAGACAAGGACACTTAGGTCACCAATAGAGTAGCATTGTTTGCCCTCAAGCCACAAATATAAGATCCAAACTGTATAATTAGATTTTGTGGCTTGTTACATTGTATGTCTTTATTTAAGTAATTTTATATGATGATGTAGGAATTTACTTGATAATGTTTACACTTCTTTTTGTGATTCCATGTGTTTTGTATTCAAATCCTGACAGATGTGTTATACCTGATTGAAATGGCCTATGGCCAATCTATAAACTGAACTGAACTTCAGATGAAGGCATTTTTACAAATCTGGGATACTTTTATTTTTAAGAATTATTTTGAGTTGACTGAACGATTTCCCTGCTTCAGCATTCTGCCTCTGCGGCAAGACAGAGGCATTCCCCCATTCTTTCATTGTTCTTTCCACCATTCTGATACAAAAGAGATACTGTCTCTGCACATGGAAGTTCCATGAGCAGCCCGGCTAATCTGATGAAGAAGAAGAGCTATTTGGTTGTACCCCGTTGCCTGCCCTTTTTCTCACAACAGACACCCTGTGAGGTAGGAGGGACTGAGAGGGCTCTGAGAGAACTGTCCGGCCCAAAGTGACCCAGCTGGCTACATGAGGAGGAGAAGGAGTGGGGAATCAAACCTAGTTCTTGAGATTAGAGGCCTCTGCTCTTGGCCACTATACCAAACTGGCTCCCATGAATAGAGAACCTTCTCCCAAATGGCTAGCCACTGTGAATCAGCAAATTCCCCCAAACAGCTTTAACTTACAGATCCTTCAAGGCAGAGCAAATCATTTGACGAGGGAACCTGTCTTTAGTCCTGCAGAGTCAAGGTCTAATTTCCATCCCTGCTTCCTGGAATCTGACAGCCGAGGCACTTTTGTTCTAAAACCGCAGGCAGGCTCCACTCCCACACCTCTAAGAGGTATATTTGCAGAGTGCAAAGGGATAAGTGGGCACCGTGGCGCGAGCCCACCCCCCTACATTTCTGTACAAGATAGATTTAAATGAGTAGCTGTGTTGGTCTGAAGTAGCACAATAAAATCATAGTCCAGTAGCACCTTTGAGACCAACAAAGATTTATTCAAGGCTCACGCCTTGAATAAATCTTTGTTGGTCTCAAAGGTGCTACTGAACTCTGATTTTATTTCTGCACAAGTTGCTGATCTGTTTTGAAAAGAGGTCAGCCCTACACAATGGCCATCCTCCTCTGCAGATAGGTGCTTCTGACTGGCACCCACGATTAATTTATCTTTCTCCCTAGGAGCATGTCCAATGAACCCCGTGTCATTTTGGAAGCCCTCCCACAAAACACAAAATCTTGAAAATAACCCATCTGAGGAAATGTTTAGAGGTCTGCCTTGTTTTTTAAACCTTGTATGATCCCTGGGCCTTTAAAACACGTACAAGGAACAAAATCTCAATCAAGTATCTATTTTCTCAGCCAAATTAATATGGCTCCCTCCAGTGGAATTATCCACCTGGGACTGCAATTGAAGAGAGAGTGGAAGACATCGCAGCTTGGTTTTGATCAGGAGTGTACTAAACCAGGGGTAGTCAACCTGTGGTCCTCCAGATGTTCATGGACTACAGTTCCCATGAGCCCCTGCCAGAGTTTGTTGGCAGGGGCTCTTGGGAATTGTAGTCCATGAACATCTGGAGGACCACAGGTTGACTACCCCTGTACTAAACCCCTTCTGCACTTGCTCCATTGGTTACCAGTTCACTTCTGGATTGATTTCAAAGTCTTGGCTCTTACCGTCTTTGAACAGGAACCACATATTAACATGACTGACTCTCTCAATAAAGGTTCCATGGATCCAGGTAGGTGCCTCTGTGTTACCCACATTAGAGTTCAGATGGGGGGAGTTACCTTGCAAGAGGGGTAAGAGCAGGATTCTCCACCTGCATATGCCAGGATCTTTCCCTTGGAAACCCACAGAAAGACCAGATTAAAACAAAATGAAAATGGCATTATGCGGAAATTGATTTAAAATTAAGCTATTACACTTACCCACAGTTTAAATTAAGCACAGACACAAGAGAAAACAGGGGAATATAATTGGAGGAAAATAAGAGAATATTTACCTTTGCAATACGTAGAAGTCCAAGAAGAAACAGCAAAAGTGACCAGCGTTTTGTGTGCGTGCAGAATATCCAGAGACGACACACACACACAGAGGTTCTGGCATGTACCTTAGGTAGACATATTTGGGTCTGGAGGCTAAAGTTGGGCTCTGCAGCCCTTAAAACAAGGGACTGGGAGAGATTGCAAGTCTAACATAAACTCTTATCGAACCGTCAATTCCTTGTGATATCACAGTCCCATGAAAAAACAGGAATTATCCA
Source organism: Paroedura picta (assembly GCF_049243985.1). Lineage (NCBI taxonomy): Eukaryota > Metazoa > Chordata > Lepidosauria > Squamata > Gekkonidae > Paroedura > Paroedura picta. Next base: position 6,899,289 of record NC_135385.1, on the reverse strand, counting down.
GGCTATTCAAAATCCAATAAACAATTCTTTAATTTCTTCTTATAGTATTCAAATAATAGTAAATATTCTTAACCATCCAAAATAATTACACACAATCAAAATGGGTTCCCAGGTAAACTCGCCCCCGTTTTCCTTACCTAACATAAAGAAATGTGGAAGCCAAGCATTATTCTTTATTATCACAGTAAAAGTGTGAAGGGGAGGCTGTTTCTCTGGGCCTTTTGTTGATATTGGGCACAGAAATTCTGTTACTCCCCACCCACCCCTGACTGACCCCACTCCCTCCCTTTCCTTCAACTGAATTTCTTGCTCTATGGCTTTGCAGCCATCTGAGAAATGGAATGTTAGAATTAGATCTCACACATTTTATTGATTTTAACTATTGCTGGACCATGGACATTTTAAATTGTAAACAGGATTGTGTATGTTTTAATTGATGATCCTGTAAGCCGCCCGTTGTTAGGAAGGGCGGCATATAAGATTAATAAATAATAATTTTTGTCTGGTGTGCTGCCCTGCTGGACCTGGTTACCAGTTCATTACACCCTTGGCCAGGAAGCCGAGACTAAATTGGGAGTAGAAGAAAAAAGTCTCAACCTGGCGATGGTGAAGTGATTTAATGTTCAAACAGATTCCCAGGTATAGTCTGTTTTCGATACCTTTATCAGTGAATTCTCAATATTGTAATACCTCAGTCTTCTCTAATAATGTTTTTATGATTGTTGGAAATAAACTCTTAAAATGTCTTGGCTCCCTGGCCTAGCGCCCGCTGTATTTTTAGTACAGCGGGCTTGCTTACTAGTTTTTCCCTATGACATATCTGGCCAAACTTGAACTACCTAGTCATAGGAAGGCACGCTTTGGCACGCTGTGATGCTTTCTCTTCGGCTGTATTAGAAGGAAGATATCGAAAAATACCCTATATCAAAAGGAAATGTATCTGTGGACATATAGAAACCATGGAACATATTCTCCTTCAGTGTCTATATTCAAATCAATCCAGTTCTTCCACTGTTAGGCAGATTTCCAGGGTGTTCGGGAGAATTTTACATTTCTTTGCTGCTTACAAACTATGGTGTTGCCAAGTTCTGTGCAGCACTGATGAAAATTGTGTGTGTTTATGTACTTTCGTATTTTGCGTGTGTGTGTTTATGTACTTTCTTATTTTGTATTTTATTTTGTATTACTATGTTACTATGTTTTAAGATGTTATAATTTCTGGGCTTTTTCTGGATGCTTTGCATAATCTTGTGCTGGTCTATGACCATAATAAAACTCAACAAACAAACATACCGAGGTTCAAGTAGCCAGGAAGCAGAATCAAAAGCCGAACCCGAATCAAGAGTCAGGAATGGAACCAAGGAGCAAGCCGGAGTCAGGAACCAGTAACGACATCAAGGAGTCAAGCTGAAGTGATGAGGAACCAGGAATCAATGGAACAGAGTCTCACCATAGCAAACTGGAACACCAAGCATCTAGGTAGATGAGCAGAGAACGCACATGTTACAACCACAGAGAGGTTTGTCAAGTGTTTACTTACATACACCAAGGCTGGGTGGAGTAGCCTTCGATGGAGGGCTTACATCTGAGCCTAGTCTTCATCCAAGGAAGGAGCTTCAGCTGGGCCCCACCAGGACTGACACTGTGCTGGCAGCTGAGCTCATCTTCTGACAGCTGTCAAATTCACAGACTATCACCGCTGCAAACGCACATGGGGCATTCCCTGTGGGTCTTGAGGGTGCTGGCAGGTAAGGCTGGGTGGGAGCCTAGCTGGGACCAGGCTTTCCTCTACCCGAAGGAATTTCAAAGCAGTTTACATTGGCCTTCCCTTTCCTCTTGCCACAATAGACACCCTGTGAGGCAGGTGAGGCTAAGAGAGCCCTGAGATTATTGCTCAAAACAGCTTTATCAGTGCTGTGGCGAGCCCAAGGTCACCCAGCTGGCTGCATGTGGGGGAGCGGGGAATTGAACCCGGCTTGCCAGATCAGAAGTCTGCACTCCTAACCACTACACCAAGCTGGCTGTTCCACCAGGCATTTGGCCGAGTGAATAGGCCACTACCACCAACTAGAGGCCCCGTAAATGGCACTAACAGAAAGCCAAACCACAGTGCAGTTAGCGCAAATTGTTGTTACTGAGTTGTATCGCAGTATTGTTACTGTTATTAAATCGTTGTTATTACACTGTTGGCACAATAAGTATAATAAATAAATTCAGGAAACCCTCCCAGAGCCATTAAGATACCTGGCTGAGAAAACCTGACTTAAGGGTTGATAAGATGAGTGCACCATTGATCTGCTATTTACAAGTCAATAGACAAAAAAAAGAGAGTATATCAAATGACCATTAACCTGCAAATAGCCTTCTTTTCTGGGGAGGGGACACAAAAGCAAACTGCTGAGTACCCTTGCAGGGTGATGATGATGTCACTGAGGAATCCAGGCAACTCCTGGTAAACAAGGCATTTGGCTGGAGAGTGCATTTTCCTTCTTTCTGGCTGAGAGCAGATACTGCTTGTAAGACTTTGGCGAAATAGACACACATTTGTACATTTCCTGCAATGAGATGTCACCGGAGGGCAACATAGTAGCAAGATACTGGCAACAATAACAAAGAGTGTTTGCAAACCTCTCTTCAAAGCGAGGAGGGGTGTGACCATAAATAACTCAGTAAAGTGAAATTTATTGAGGCAGTTTTTATGAATGAGTGCTGCAGTGGTTAGTTTGCATGCTTGTCCAAAGTTTAGTTAAGGTTTTTACTACATTCATCGTAATTTTTAAAAAATAACATTTGTTTATACTGCCTCTGTTTATGTTTTATCTGTTATGTTATTCATTGCATTCTTTTAAACCACCCTGAGCCCATGGGAAGGATGGTATAAAAATCTGATAAATAAATAAATCTGCCTTGAATTCCAGTAAATTAATATGATTTGGGGCCAGTTTGTCCACTGTTGTGGAAATCAAGGTCTTGTTTTTTCTGCTACAACATTTTTAAAAAGCTGGCTAATTTCCATTGGTGATTTGCGCTATGTAGGACAGGGGGAGCATTGAAAACTTACTATTTCCTTATCTTTCAAGGCCGCTGTATAAAGTAGGACACATACTTCATATCCTGAGGTTGTTCCAACCAGAATTTTCATCTTTTCTTTAACCAACAAACAGGAATGTACATCAACAGGAAAACTGAATTAAACTTTTTTTTTTTTCTTTCTGGGGGGACGGGGAATATCAGTCTATGGCAATTAAAAGTACTATGGTAGCTTCAAAAATATTAATTGGGCTAACCATCGCAAAAATGTTGCCTAGTCACATTTATCCCCAAATATATGATTGATAGGGCAGGCAGTGATGGTACATTCTGTATTCTGTACTCTATATAATTTCTTCTTGTGTTCAAAATGTAATTGTAATTTTTGTCTTCTTCCTATTAATTTTATATCTTGAAAGTCCTCCAAATTCTTCAATATGTTCCATTACATACTGTAATGATTTTTGTGCAACTGAGGCTGTTAAGACTAAGTCAGCTGCATAACTTTTCATTTTGAATTCTGTATCATCCACTTTTATTCCTTTGATCTTTATTTCTTGTCTACTTTCTATAGCTAGAACCTTTATCACTAAAATAAATAATAGAGGAGACAGGGGACATCCTAGTTTGTTATTTTTTCAATCGAAATTGCTTAATTTCCCATTTATTAAGTATTTTGCTTGTTATTTCATATGATTTTCTTTGATAGTTTTCATGTTGTAGTTTTAGTTGTAAGCCACCTCAAGCAGGCCTGGTTCTTTTTGATTTTCTTTGGTGTAATTAGTTTGGTTTTGTACCCAAAACCTCTTAGGGCTTTGTAATTACTCGTCAGTGTCAATTTCTCATCATGCTTTCTTTTATTGTTCCAAACAACTGTTAGACATTTCTGGGGAAAGTGTTTTTTAAGAAATATTCATCCACCTCCAAAACCCATAATTTAAGGTTATCTTGGAGGTATTTTTGTAAAGCCAGGATGGTTGGTGTGACCTTTATCCATGGTTTTTCTTGGTATTTATTTATTGTATTATATACCGCCCTACCCTGGGGCTCAGGGCAGTTTCCATCAAACGCAGAACACAGTACATGGAACTCAGCTTTTCTCAATAACATTAAACTATAACAGAGGTATATGCCTTATGGAGCTGTTAAACATAATTAAAATGTTTTGCACCATTATTTGTTGTTATTGGGTGGGGTAATCACATGGAAGGAAAAAACAGCTCTAGCCACCCAGGTGTGATTTTTACTTATTCAAACAATCCAATCATCTGCAGAAGTGTGCAGGTGTATCTAGCAATGTCCTGCACACATCAGCCAGCATTTCCCCCACTTTCTCAGGGTTTTATCTACTGTTAAAAAGCTGGCTGTAGCCACTGCCTGCTATTCCACCAGCTCCTAAGTAAATTCCTAAACAAGCACAACTACAAAATGGCATTATTAGTCATAATAAAGGATAATTCCTCCTTAACATGGACTTGTCCTGCTTACACATTACAATGCAGGCATGTAACTCTGGTCTTTTTAAGACATAAAACTTTAGTTTAAAAGCCAGGGACCTCTGTACGAGTTCCAATTACCCGAAGTATATTAATCCTCCAAAAATACTGGCCACCCTCCCTGAAAACCTAATTGAGGACTATCTACGAAGAAATTCTGAGCACACACTGACCAAGCCCCTCCATCAGAAAAAAAGAGGCAGCTTTTGACCTAATTTAATTAATTTTTAACTTAGACTGAATTTATTTGTTTGTTTATTTGTTACTGCTATTTATTTTACTGGAATGGACAAATGTTTTTAAATTTGACATTACCCACCCTGAGCCTACTAGGAAAGGATTTATAAGAATAAAATTGTTATTATGAGACTATGGAGAAAAGGCAGGTAACAAATATAATTTGTTGTTATTTAAAAGCCTTATATTCTTATTTTTAAAAGCCTCCAGAAAGGTTCCTCACAGCCCTATTATTATTAAAAGGCATTATATTATTAAAATATTATTAAAATGCCTTCTGAAAGTTTACTCACAGCCCTATTATTATTAAAATGCATTATATTATTATTAAAGTATTTAAAATAATACTAAAATGCTATCATAAAGTTTCCTCGCAGCCTTATTATTATTAAAATGCATTACCATTATTATTATTATTATTATTATTATCAACATATTATTCAAATGCCTTCTGAAATTTCCTCACAGCCCTATCATTAGTAAAAGGCATTATTATTATCATTAAGATATTTAAATATTATTAAAATGCCTTCAGAATGTTCCCTCACAGCCCGCCCTCTGTTTCCCCTCAGAAAAAAAAAAAGCGGGCTAAGACAGAGCCGGCTTCCATCAGCCTCTGATTGGCCCGCGAGAGAGAAACCCCGCCCCTCCCCGTCTTGCACCACCCCGGCTTCTGATAGGGCAGAGGGCCGCTTCACGTGACCGCGCGGCGCCGGCCGCGTCGCTTTCCCCGCCTCCCTCTCCCACCGTCGCGGTCCCGATTGGCTAGGAGCCTCCGGCTCCAGCCAATGAGAGGCCAAAGGAGCCGTCCCTTCGCTCCTCGGTTGGCCCGCCCAGCGCCGATAACCCTTCCGCAAGTGGCCTTTCCGCAGCCTGAGGCGGCTGCTGCGCATGCGCGTTGTCCCTCTCGCCGCGTTTAGTTCCGACTCGCCCCCCTCCCCCGCTCCCGGTCTCTCTTCCAACGGCGGTGGAACCTTCGGGGCGGCGGGGCAGCTCCCGCGCCTGCGCAGACGGCGCCTGGGGTGAGTGAGGGGCGCTTGGGGCACGCGGGGGGGGGGCAGGGGCCCAAACTCTCCCTGCAGGGGCCATGGGGGACGGCCCCGCCCACTTCCCAGTCCTTTGGGGAAATAGGGGGGTCTCTTGGGGGCAGAGCAATTGAAATGCAGCGCAGAAGCATCTGTGCGCCTGATTTAGCAGTCTGCGCCGCCTTTTGAGTGCCCTGCAATAGATATTCTGCGTATATATATATAGATTGCATTGATATATATGCAAAGTATGTGTAATTCCAGGTGAAATGCATGGTCTGTGTGTGCAAGAAGGTGGTGTTTTCTATAGAAGCAGAGCTGCTTTTCTAAATGCAATGCAAAAAAATGCTGATTTTCTAAATGCAATGCAAGAATATGTTCCCCAGAGTGTGTTTTTTAATACATGTATTTTGTGGGTATATATATATACATATACACAAACACAAAGTATGTGTAATTCTATTTATTTATTTAATTTATAGACTGCTCTCCCCGGAGGCTCAGGGCGATATACATGGAACATACGAATGATACATTTAACTAGCAATAACACACGAATAACCATACAATAATATGAATAACCGGTAGTTGTAACAATAAGCAGATGAAATCCCTTCTATATATGTAGATGGCGTTATGTTTTCAATAGAGGCATAACATTTTTTATTGCACTGTGATATTATGCACGTGTTGGGTGTGCTTTTAATGCTTTCTGATTTTTTTCCAATTAAATATATGCAGAGTGTGTGTAATTCCATGTGAGATGCGTTCTGTACATGTGCAGGTGTTTTTTCTATAGAAGGATAGCAGTTTTGTGATGCGGAAGGAGAATATGCAGGTGCAAGTGTGTTTTTAATACCTGTGATTTTAAAAAAATATGCTAAATACGTTTAATTCAAGATGAAATGCTTAACATATATGTGTAGGGGGTTAGGTTTTCTATAGAAGCATAACCTTTTTAAATGAAATGTGATAATGCACAGGCGCGAGTGTGGTTTTAATACGTGTGTTTTGTTCTTTTAAACAAAATATATGCAAACTACGTATAATTCTATCCAAAATACAAGGTACATGTGTGCATGGGGTTATGGTTTTAATAATAATAATAATTATTATTTTTATAATAGTCTGCTCTTGGCTCAGGGCAGGTAGCAAGAAGTATACGAGTATTTGATTACATGGAGAACAGTTTTTAAATGTTTTAGGTAGAAGCATAATGAATTGTTAATGTAGTGTCTGAATATGGAGCATAAGAATGCTCATAATGCGTGTATTTCATATCTATTGTGATCTTTGTTATGTGCAATAAATGTGTGTGTGTGTGATGAATGTGAATTGTATAATTGTGAAGGCTCAAGGGGGTGGCAGGTGACAGTGGATGAGCGATTGGGATGTGAGTGTCCTGCATCGTGCAGGGGGTTGGACTAGATGACCCAGGAGGTCCTTTCCAACTCTATGATTCTAAATTCCGTCTAAACATCCGGAAGAAGTTCCTGACAGTCAGAGCGGTTTCTCAGTGGAACAGGCTTCCTCGGGAGGTGGTAGGTTCTCCATCTTTGGAAGTTTTTAAACAGAGGCTGGAGAGCCATCTGATGGAGAGGCTGATTCTGTGAAGGCTCAAGGGGGTGGCACGTGACAGTGGATGAGCATTGGGATGTGAGTGTCCTGTACAGTACCGGTGTTGGACTAGATGACCCAGGAGGTCCCTTCCAACTCTGATTCTGTGTTACAAATGTGCATGTTGGCCTGAATGAGCAGAAAAAAAGTCTGCCTTTAGAGGCACTTTTAAGACCAGCCAAGTTTTATTTAAGGTATAAGCTTGTGTGCATGCACACCTTTAAGATCAACCAAGTTTAATTCTAGATCTAACCTTTTGCTTGCATGCACACTTCTTGTTAAACCCTTGTTGATTTATCAATGAATCAGACGTGGCGTTTTTGCAAAGGAAATGCATTGAAAAAGAAATACAAAGTTCAGAATGTTTCTTGCGGAAACTGAATCAGTAGGTAATGCACAGATCAATATACCCCCCAAATCCCACACACACAGGCACCTATCAACAGAACTGCTGCAGAGAGATGAGGCAGGCTATTCTGGTTTCCAGGTGAAAACCCCCTTTCCCAGGTGCAAGTCCTACAGCCCTCTGTAGCAGATCCAAGGCCTGTTTCCTTTCTCGTGATCCACTCCATTTCCGTTCTCCCCAGGGAACACTTAGACTACACAGAGGTCAAACTCTCAACAGATCAAAGAAATACAGACAAGGAACATAACAAAACAAAGACAAGCAACATTCACACCTCCCCGGGTCAGGTTCCCCCAACAAATGGCCAGAGCCCCCCCCCCCTTTGCTAATGACAACTCATTGAAAGTTTCCAGAGAACCAGGGATCAAACAACAAGCAGATCCTAACACTTTTGAGAACATCCCAGTTCTGGGTATGTTTTTATGTGCATGCACACTTCCTCAGATACAATGAAGTGAGAAATGCTGTATGTTTACACAGTGAAAGCTGGATGCATGTGCTTGCGTGTACTGACTTTTATATAGGCTTTTGAAATGCAAATAATAAGAATCACACAATCTGTATTAAAATTGCCTGTATAGAACACATGTGTTTGTAATTGTTACGTAGAGGGGATGTTGCACTGAACATAATTTTATTTAAAATGTTAGGTGGCTTGCAACACAGATAAAACACACGTAAAATAAAGCATTTAAACCACAAAAACGACTACTAGTTTCTGGTATTAAAGACTTTTCTGCTGTGACACTTAACCAAAAGCAGCCCTGAACAAAACCAGGCATAATAAAACCAGAGTCTAGGAGCACCTTTAAGACCAACAAAGATTTATTCAGGGCGTGAGCTTCCGAGTGCAAGTCTGAGGAAGAGTGCTTGCACTTCAAAGCTCACACCCTGAATAAATCTTTGTTGGTCTTAAAGGTGCTACTGGACTCTGATTTTATTGTGCTGCTTCAGACCAACACGGCTACCCATTTGTATCTATATTCCCTGAGTATAATAAGAGATTTGTTCGCAAAGTTGCATGGTTTTATGGTCTCTGTTTTATTGCTCATATTTGTTTTAGCAACCTTTAAATTATTTGCCTTGATGTAGATCTTATGTATATATACTATACTATACCTTTTATCCAGTTCATGGTGACACAACATTATACTCCACTTTGTATTGGTCTAAATCACCGTGAATAAAGAATGTTGTCGTCGTCAATATGAGGTCCCTGTGAGTTAGCTGCAACTTGTAAACAAAAATAAAAAGAGTGTCAAAGTGCATTTGGTTTGCATCCCTTCTTTATAAGGGGTTGATTCTGCGTCCGTAGATTGGCAGAGGAACACAAAGGCTGAAGTCTCTTTCTCAACTCTTGTTTTTAGTTTTAAATAAACATGTTTGCAGTTGAGAGAGACGTTATCTCTGCAGTCTACCAATCCGCCGTTTTAGGAGCATAAGAGAAGCCAAGCCGGATCAGGCCAGTGACTCCTTCAGTCCAACACGCTGTGTGACACAGTGGCCAAAATCCAGGGGCCATCAGTAGGTCCAACAGCAGGGCCAGAACGCCAAAACAAAGCATCCATGACAGCATTTTTGAAATTGGAAAAGTACCTAAATTAATCTTACAGAAACTTCCAGGAGAGCATGACGGAATGCTTTCTTTCCTCAAAAAAAACATTTTATCAAAATCCAATTTAAATTTTTAGAATCTCGATTTTTAAAAAAAGCAACATTAATTTTTATCCCTCCGAGTTAGAGTTGTATTTTAATTGCAAGGATGCCTCCGAATTCAGTTCCTGGATAAAAACAGTACGAAGTACCATAAATGTAATTTCCCCTTTTCTCCTTGTTTTCGCAGAAGGAATGTGTTTGTATATAAAGCATAACTGATAAGTTTATGTATCACTTTTCTGCCTCGTTCAGTGTGGGTCATGAGACAAAATGATTGTTTTGTAGAGCACGTGACGCGAACGGAAGCAGAGAAGTGAACAGAATGGAAGCGGAGAACAAGGAAAGCCAGGTAATTATATTTTATTAAATGAGGGATAAATAGATATTCTTCCTTTTTCCTTCTCGGGGTCTCTGACACCCTGGGTCAGTTCCGGACAGATCTTGAGTCCACCACAAGTTAGCTAGATATGGGAACAAAAACTCCCAAAGAAAGCCTGTGATGTCTTAGGATACAGATATCGCTATCCTGGGCAAATGGATTTGATAGCCAGTCATAGAATCATAGGTGTGAAACCCCTAGAGGCCATGTAGTCTAACCCCTTGCTCAAGGCAAGATCAGGTTAGAGTATCCCTGGCTAGTGTTTTATTCATTTCACTGTTGGGCTACTTCTACGGGGGGCGGGATTCTAATATCCAGCTGGTATCTTTCCGCCAGAACTTTAAATCCATTCTTGTGAGTCCTCTCTGCTGCTAATGGCAATCACTCCCTGACCCGCTCCACGTGATAGTTGTAGTTGTAGTTGTAGTTGTGATAGTTGTAGTTGTGAGATAAAAAATAAGTCCCCGGAAAAGTCAGTAAGATAGCATTGTGTAGGGTTCATTTGTGCTGATGCTGACCTGGCTACAATAAGAGCATACTCTCCTGGTCCACGCATGGTGTGCAATCATCTCCTGACCTTTCAACATTGGACAATAGGGCTTGTAGTTAACAATGTATCGTTAACAATGAATCAGCATATAGCTGCGCATAAACCAGCCTTATATAAATGCACATGAGGAAGGTAATTTTTATGTTTCAGTGAAAACCGGACTCTCAAGGGGATCAAGAGAGTCGGCTGGACCAACCCATTGTGTGTGTGTGTGTGTGTCTTATTCCTACAGCATTAAACATAACAGCACATAAATCTCAGAATGGCTCAATATCTCTGCGGTTCAAAATTATGCCATCAGCCATGCTTTTCGGCCGATATTCCCGAACACAACCATGTTGTGGCTTGCCCCCTGTAGTCCGAACCCAGGGGCAAATTCCTTGCCAAGTTATTACCCAACTCATGCCCTATTTCCGATTTTGACAAACTCACCTGCCTGTTATCAGATGGTCGACCCCTCTGTTTCATGCAGGGTGGCAATTTTCGCTTTGGCCGCCAGGAACATCCGAGCCAAAACATTTGTACAGGTGTCTCCGCCTTTACACACCAATTTTTAAAATCTTATTGTGGCTCAGTAGCCCATGTTTGCAGTTTTATGTATGTAATACTGGAGGAATATCGTTTTATTTGCATTTGTACCCTACTGTTGTAATTGTGATGCAGTGGCCTTTGGCTACATACATACGTACTCCTACAGCGTTGTTAAAACATGAGGTAGTTTTTGAGAGAGGTCTGGGTGAGATCAAACGGCCAGCAAGGGATGTTAATTGGAGGGGGGAAATCAAGGCAAAAGGAGTCCCAGAAGAATAATTAATGTGTTATTCGGTCAAGGTCAAAGGAAAAGTGTATTCAGAGAGCCAGTTCCTCCCATTAATGGCCAATAAATAATTACGTGGAATGTTGAGTCATTTTAAAAGTGATATTTTCTTGTTCTAATTGAAAGTAGTAAAAATGAGAGAAGTCTCTGACTTGTGCGTAAATCTAAGAACAGAGTTGCAAAGTCTCCTATAATGTTGTCATTCTGTGGGAAAGCAGAAAATTATTTGGCTAAGTTTGTGAGCCCAGTTCTTTTAAAAAGGTATTTGTACCTGCTTCCAGGAGAGCCTGTTTGGTGTAGCGGTTAGGAGTGGAGACTTGTAATCTGACATGCCAAGTTTGATTCTGCACTCCCCCACATAGAGCCAGCTGGGTGACCTTCGGCTCGCCACGGCACTGATAAAGCTGTTCTGACTGAGCAACGATATCAGGGCTCTCTCAGCCTCACCCACCCCACAGGGTGTCTGTTGTGCAGAGAGGAAAACGACCGGAAGCCGCTTTGAGACTCCTTCGGGTAGAGAAAAGCGGCATATAAGAACCAAATCTTCTTCTTCCCGGATCCATGGGGATCCCAAAGCTTCCATTGGATCTTTACAACAACCCTGGGAGGTAGACTCGTTTGACAGTGTGGGAGGCATCCCTAGCAGAGTATGGATTCGAACGTGGATCACACAGAGCCTAGCCCAGAACCCCGGCCATTACGCTATGTTGGTTTTCTTTGCAGGACAGTTTTTCAGATTGAATCACCACTTGGAAATAGATAAGCAGGGTCACTTGAGATTCTCCGGCAGCATCCATGAAACCCAAGTGACCCCTGTGGGTGTGCCTTGGCAGTACATTAGACTCTTGCATTTGGAAACGTAGAGTTGGAAGGGGTACCAGCGGGTCATCTAGTCTAGCCGTGTGTTTAGTGCAGGTGCTGTGCGTAAATCTAAGAACAGAGTTTTTAAGACAGAGCTTTAAACATTTTAAATGTATAGCATGAAAATCTGAAAGATTCCCCCCCCCCCTGATAGGGCATGTGGTTTTCTCTGCACATATAGCATTCAGTTTTCCCTTTGGAAATTTCATGGGCTCTCTGAAAACAACTCTGCTGAAATTCTTTTGGAAGGATTGGACTCTGTTTCAAGGCAAGGTTGTGTTCTGAGGATTTATTTCCACATTTTTTTCCACCCGTTTGAAAGATCTGGAGATTTTGAAAAGTCCCTGGGGGGGGGGGAAACCCTTTGCCATAGATTTTTCTAGCTGAGAAATCTGTCCAGATAGCTTACGGTTCAGCGGTTTGCAACTCTCCCTTGCTTTATTTGGTGCCGGGCACATTTGCAATTTAGCCGGTGGAAAACGAAAACCTTTCTGCTTCCAAGAGTCCATAAATATGCTAATCAAAGCACTTTTGTCTGCCAGCTATGCTCCAAACAATGCTTCTGATGTCGTTGGGTTTGATAGGAAAGTGTCCTTGTCCACTGCAGTTCTTCCTAAAATTTCCAGATATTTTATGTATCGGTGTGGGACGCCAGCAACTGCACAGCTTAATATAATACTGGGTTGGGCCTGCGACATATTCTCCAGGCTACAAGTTTAGAAGAATGGTGCAAGGGAGCGTAAGCAGCTGCAAGCGGGAGCGTGCGTGTCTGGCTGTCGTTTCAAGATGCGTTTTATTTATGTCTCTAGGGTTTAAAAAAGGACCCAGAAACGAACGTCCGAAAGCCATGGCGCGCCAGGAAGACCATGAACCCGAGCAGCCGGAAGCAAGTGGAAACATTGAAAAACCTGAACGGACTCGGCAGGGCCGGGAGCAGCAGCGCCTACGGCGTGGGCGATTACGTGCAGCTGAAAATGATCGAAAGGGAGCGCGTAGATTACAGCTCTTCCAAAGGGACGGAGCCCGGCCTCGAATCGAAAGAAGCGTCGGCCAAGGAGCCAGTCGCCAAGCTGGTGGTTAATTCCGAAATCAGCATCTATAACGACACTCCAGGGGTCGGGAAGTCCAGGGGCCTTCCCTATAACGGCTGCAGCACGGACACCACCGTGAAACCGTTTCTGAGTGCCGGCTCTTTGCGGGACCTGCTCTGTACCTTTGTGTATGACAAGGAGCCCCGTTCTCCAGCCTCGACGCCGGCGGAAGAGCGTTTGTGTTCCAGACCAGCCGGTCGGACTGTGGGCCGTTCCGGAGAACAGGCCGCCTCGCTCACCGCTTTTAGCGGCTCTGGTAAGAGGGCGGAAGGAAGAAACGCCTGGAAGTCCAGCTGCATTAAAACAAGGACACGACTACCCCCAGTCCCGGGAAGGAAATCAATTTAACAAGTCCCCGAAACAGGCCTAAAGCCTCGGAACTCTGGCGGACCATCTAAAGCAGGGGTGGCCCAACCGCGGCTCTCCAGATGTCCATGGACTACAACTCCCATGAGCCCCTGCAAACGTGCATGGTGATTGTAGTGCATGGACATCTGGAGAGTCACAGTCTGCCCTAGATCCCGTGCTTTTAGCAATGCAGCCCAACGTCACATTAGCCTTCTTAGCTGCCGTGTTGACATAGATTTTGGAAGACAGCAGCGTGTCTCTGCTTTGTACCAAAGGTGGATTTGGGGCCTGCTTCTTGTGTGGTGCTGCTTTCGATCCTTGGTGCAGTGGGACGTGCGTGTGGGTGGGCAGATCCTTTGCGCAGTGTGTGTTTGGGAAAGAAGCTCCAGGTGAAAATGGGTTGCTTCCAGTGGGCTGGATCCAGACCAAGTGGGCATTTCCCCCCACCAGCATCCCCCCCCCTGCTTGCCCTTCCCCAGGGGTCCTCGGGAACAGCTTTTCATGGGCTCCAGTGTGGGGAGATTTGGGAACGGCCCGGATCCAGCACGTGTCCCCGGAAACGGGCTCTCAGAGGGCCTTAATCCCACGGAGATGAGCTGTCGGCCGTTGAAAGGCATTGCCGTGATTCTTGGCGAATCCTTTTTGTCTTGAAGGTTCGAGAGAGGGGAGAAGTTCCGGGGGTAAAGAAGAGGCCGGCTGTACACCCATTGCGTCACTCGACAAGGCCGGAACCGCTGCCGCCTCGCCGTCGGACAAAAGCCGGTCGGGTCTGGAAAAGGTAAGCCAGCTCGGCTTGACCGGGACGTTTGGGGCTCTGAAAGTTAGCGGCTGTCGTGGTGTCCGGGGGCTTCTCTCCAAAGGTCGTGCTTGCTTGGCCGTGACAAAACCCAAAGGAAAGAGGGGGCCGAAACCCGACAGCCATCCCAGAGGGGGCCTCTCTCGGCCCTCTCTCCATGTGCTCTGAAGCCATCTGGACGCCGTTCCCCCCGTCCTTAATGACCTGCTGTTTTTGTTTTGATAGCCTGCTTCAAGCCCTCGCAGGGCTGGGAAACTCTGCAGGTAATGCCGCTGCTGGGCAGGGACGTGGCTGGTGTGGCATGCCTGTGTCTGTGGGGTGGGTGGCGTTTCCCTGTTCAAATCGAACCTCCCGGTGCCAGGTTTCGGTGCTTCCTTCCTTGCGTCTCTGCTTTGGATGACAAGCATGCCCCTCCCGTGCCGGAGCTCACGGCGAGGAAGAGCCTGCTTTAAAAAACGTACTTGTTTGCGTCAGGAATCAGAGTGGGGGGTGTTCAGAGAGCAGTGCCACAGGGCTAGAGTCGTGTGAAATCAGTACTTTAGCAAAACAGAAGTATGGACACGGCACATTGAATGGCACAAGGATCGTGTGGTTGGATCCTGGTGTCCACAAAGCTGCCCCCAGTAGCAGAGACCGCAGACCCTATTCATTTATCTGGGTACCATTTTTAGCCCCTGATTCCCTGAAACCAGACTCGAATAATGTCGCAAACACAACACGGTGGAGGCCGTTGAAAGGGCCGCCTAGTCACGGCCTCCTGTTGAGAGGCGGCTTGCCCTGGCCTGCCTCTCTGTAGCAGCCCTGGATTTCCTGGGTGGTCTTCTGTCCAGCTACTAAGCAGGGCCGACAGTGCTCAGCGTCCAAAGCCTGATGTTGTCGAGCCAAGCTGCACTCCCCGGTGACGCGTGTGGAGCCTTTCCCGTCAGAGAAGGCAGTGCCTGTCTTGGGGAGCCGGGGGTGTTTCCGCTCACAAGAGAAGTGATTTTTTGAGACCCACCAAATCTCCCTTTCCGTGTCGTGAGATTTTTGGCATTTTTGACGCATGGGATCCCAATCCATTTCAGAAACACATTTTTTTTTGTGAAACACAGAACGGAGTCACTGCTGAAGAGTAGTTATACATGGTGATATTAATCTTAGTTAGACCCCTACAAATGTGGATATTATAGGACCATTTTTGGGATTGAACCACACGGACAAAAATATCACCAGAGACTCAGTTGTTGTTGTTCTCTGTAGTTTCATCCCCCGTGGAGAATACAATTAGAGAAGATTGAGTTAATTAACAATATTGAGAGCATCACTGATGAAGATCTCGAAAGCAGACTATACTCGGGAATCCGTTTTGAAGTTGTTTCGAACGCTGGAATAAATCTTTTCGCCATCGCCAGCTTGAGACTTTTTTCCTTCTGTTCAATGGCGTCTGACGCGTCTTCACCTGCCACTTTGATTCAAAGCAGGCAGCGGGGAAGACGGTGAGAAGGTCTCGGAGTCACGTCGTGTGGAAAAGACTAAAAAGGCAGGGAAGAGAAACTAGGCCACAACAGAGGAATTGGTTTGCAGGCAAAAGTACATCAACTGTTGCAAAAATTGCGTGAGATACAGTGTGATTCCCGGAAAACCCACAGGCCAGTGGGAATCATGTGCTGAAGTCCAAAATTTCAAAGTACCATTTCCTCGGATGGCTTCGAAAGCTGTGCCTGGGAAGTACAAACCCCCCCAATGAGATCCTTCCTGATTTTCCAAGTGTAAAATTCTGTGTGCTGCTGTCCCCCTCCCCAATGTGTCGTAGGTCAGGTGTTTAATTCAGAGCCACGTAGACACTTTGGTGGGACGCCTGGACCACAGGCTGCAAGAGCTGAGCGAAAGGATCGACCACGCGCAGTGCCTGCGGAAGCACGAAGAGATAACGAACCGGATCACGGTAAGGCGGCTGGCTTCGGGTTCCTCCGGCCTAGGATGGCATTTCGGTGCAGCAGTGTATTGATAATGGGTGGGGCAGGCAAGGAGTCTGTATTTGTCGCAGGGCGTGTGTGTCGTGTGGCCAGACATCACCCGAGCATCACCCTCAGAAGAGCCCTGCAGGGTCAGGCCAAGGAGGGTCCCTCCAGTCCAGCCTCCCGTCTCCCCCAGGGGCCAGCCAGTTCCTCTGCAGGGCCAGTAACAGGGCAGAGAGGCCGAGGCCTTCCCCTGAGAAGACCCTCAGAAGAACCCTGCTGGGTCAGGCCAGGGAGGGTCCCTCCAGTCCAGCCTCCCGTCTCACCCAGGGGCCAGCCAGTTCCTCTGCAGGGCCAGCCACAGGGCAGAGAGGCCGAGGCCTTCCCCTGAGAAGACCCTCAGAAGAGCCCTGCTGGGTCAGGCCAGGGAGGGTCCCTCCAGTCCAGCCTCCCGTCTCACCCAGGGGCCAGCCAGTTCCTCTGCAGGGCCAGCCACAGGGGCAGAGAGGCCGAGGCCTTCCCCTGAGAAGACCCTCAGAAGAGCCCTGCTGGGTCAGGCCAGGGAGGGTCCCTCCAGTCCAGCCTCCCGTCTCCCCCAGGGGCCAGCCAGTTCCTCTGCAGGGCCAGCCACAGGGCAGAGAGGTCAAGGCCTTCCCCTGATAAGACCCTCAGAAGAGCCCTGCTGGGTCAGGCCAGGGAGGGTCCCTCCAGTCCAGCCTCCCGTCTCACCCAGGGGCCAGCCAGTTCCTCTGCAGGGCCAGCCACAGGGCAGAGAGGCCGAGGCCTTCCCCTGAGAAGACCCTCAGAAGAGCCCTGCTGGGTCAGGCCAGGGAGGGTCCCTCCTGTCCAGCATCCCGTCTCACCCAGGGGCCAGCCAGTTCCTCTGCAGGGCCAGCCATGGGGCAGAGAGGCTGAATCTGTCTAATCCCCATCACTGCATCCCGTGGCAGCAAAGTCCTTGTTTTAATCACTCTCTGTGAAAAGTAGTAATTTTTTTTGTCTGTCCCGAATCTTCTGCCCATCAGCTCCATGGTCAGCCCTTAAGTTCTAGTATTTTGGGGGAGGGAGGAAAAGTCCCTTGGGTCCACTCTGCCCACCCCATACGTCTTTTTGTAGACCTCTGTCATGTCCCCCCCCCTCCCCAGTTGGGATGGATCTAACCACATCTTTCTTTTTCTGTACAGAGGAAAATATCTCGGCTGGACAGGCACGTGAATTCTATAGCTGACCTCCAAAAGGCTCAGTTGTCAAAAACGGTAAGTTATCTACAAAACAACAATCTCTTTGAGATCATTGTTTTGCTCTTTGTGGCCACCAAAGAGTCTGCTCCTTGGGAATTCGGCGGGGCGCTGACAGAAGGTACCTTCCCTCCCCCCCCCAGGTGAATCTTCAAGATGCGAGACCAAAAACGACCATATTAAACACGACCCGTCCCCTTCCTAGCCACGCAGACAGCCAGTCTGTACCAGCGAAACGTCGGTCGGGGCAGCCTGGCGAAGTTCCTGCCAAAACCGCCAGAAGGTAGGTGGGTCTTCCTGGACTTCAGCCGGGTTGCAAAGAAAAAGCAGCAGCAGCTGGCCGTGGCGGGGTGGTGCCGTGGGGCAGGGCTGTGGGTTCCCTGGTGGGAACGTAGAGCCTCAGCTTGGCAGGAAAGGCAGACCAGGGGATCGTGGGCCAGTCATTCCCAGGGCCCCGGTGGGGCATAGAGGGGGCCAGGGCTGAGGCGTAAGGGGTTGGCGATGGTCGCAGCCTCACAGGCATTGCTTTGCCAGAAGGCAGCCTGGGTGCCTGACTTGTTCAGCAGCAGAGCCCTGCTGGGTCAGGCCAGGGAAGGTCCATCCAGTCCAGCCTCCCGTCTCACCCAGGGGCCAGCCAGTTCCTCTGCAGGGCCAGCCACAGGGCAGGGAGGCCGAGGTGTGGTGGTGTTGGTGATAGTGGTGTAGTATCAGCAGTTGTCATGGCACCTCCCATTCTAGCCGGGAGCTCTGATCAGCTCTGGTCTCAAAGTCTGACTTTCTCTCCTTTCCCTGCTCAGGAATGCCTTTGAAGCTCCCTGGCTTATCTCTCGCCCTTGGGAGTGTGAAGCTTCCCCGGCCTTCTCTGGATTCATGGGGGGGGGGGGGTTGCAGAGTTGGTTTGTGGTGTTTCCTGAACTCTCTGTGTGATCTCTGTGTTGATGAGAAGTTTTCACACCCCTGCTTTTTGTGATTTACAGTGTTTACACACACACACACACAGAAATCCCGAAAAGCACCAGAATTCTCAGGGAGCGTAAAAATAATTTACAGGCAAAGCAAACCAGACGTTTAGTGGGGCAGGGAGGGACCTGCCTGCTTTCTGTGCCTGCCAAATAATTTGTTTTTTTTATTCTTTCCCCCTCTTTTTTCTGGTCAGTTCTGCCAAGGAAACATGCCTCAGTATGGAGACCTCTGGTGACCAAGGCGGGAATTCAACAGGTATAGAGACTCTTAAGATTTGTGTTTTACATTTATTTTAAGACACTCGTACGTCTTCAGTCCTGCTATCAAACCCTAGTTGACCCCAGTTCCCTGCTGAGCGAGCTTCGATTGAGGCACTTTCCCCAGCTTCCCTTCCAGAAATCCATTCAGGGGCTTCAACTTCCGAGCACGATTAACTTGGGTTTTGTACAGGTAGATTCCTGCTCAGTCAGAACAGCTCTTATCAATGCTGCGACTCGCCCAAGGTCACCCAGCTGGCTGCATGTGGGGGAGCGGGGAATCAAACCCGGCTCACCAGATTAGAAGTCGGCACTCTTAACTATCACACTAAGCTGAAGTACATCAATAAACGCCTTTAACACTCCCTGCCTCAACGGATGATTGTGTCTTGAAACCATGCCGTTCTGTATGTTGACCTGGTCGCAGGTACAGCCAGTTGGCTTCTGCCAGGTGTTCCACCTGCAGGCAGCGAGGAGCCTCTGGACGACCCCTCCCTGAGGGTGTGACAGTAACGCTTCTCTCCTTTTCCCACAGCTGCTCCACCGAAGAAAGCCCCGTCCAACGCACACATCTCAGCGGAAGCCCCGATCCCACCTAAGGTTGGTGTTAAACAGGGCTGTTCCTTCCGTTCTGCTTTGTCCTTTGCCCAAACTGTTGTTGTTGTCGTTGTGGCTTCTTTAATTTATAGCCTGCCCTCCTGGTGACCCACCTCCAAGATGTGTGCCTCATTTATTTTAAAAAATCAATAACACCCTTAAAATAATCTTCTCCTGCCCAGTCCTTTTAAACGGGAGATGCCGGGGATTGAATTGGGGACCTTCTGGACTGTGAAGCCTCTGAGCCACGGCAACTCCCCACAGTCCCCTTCCAGCGACCTTGGACCGGTCATTCTCCCACATCGAGGGCCGCTTAGAGGAGAATATGGAGGAGGAGAACAAGGATCTCATTGGGGGGAAGGAGGGATAAAAACCCCAGCGCCCCTCCTAGGATCCGGGTGCGTCTTCTTGGCCACACCCTTCAGGGTTTGGTTGCTATTTTAGCCCAACGTTGCTAATAAAACATCAAACATTATTATTTTTAAAAGAAAAGAGATAAACAAGAATTGAGGCACGTTTATATCAAAGGAAGTAGGATTATGGCACAGCGTACAATATAATAGAAAAGGACACGTTAAGAAGCAACAGAGTTCTTGTCACCTTGTCGTTTCTCCAGTCTTAATAGCAATGAAGGTCCTGCCGTGTGTTCACCGCTATATTCCGACGTTCTTAAGCTCGTCGCGTTGTACATCTTCTCTTTTGCAGGCCAAATTCCTGATTGACTTAACGGAGGAGGAAGATAATGCAGGTGAAGGCGAGTTTGGGCTTTTCTACTCATTTCAGGCCTCGGCCAGAGCCCTGCCAGAAGAGCTCACCCGTGCAGGCCCCGCGGGGCCCTGATCTCACTGGCTCGAGTATTCCACCAGGCCGGGCCAATGCCCATTACCGGTGTCAGCATAGCTTAATTTTGCCACTGCGGTTTTGAAGCAACATTGTGTGTTTTCCTAAGCCAGCAGAGAGGGGTGGGAAGTGCCCCCCTCCCATCACGGCTGCCAGAGGAGCCAGGGTGAAATGCAAAATGGCCGCCCCAGGAGGCGGAGCTGAATGGAGCTCCTCCTTCCTCTCACCTCCTGGGAAGAAGGGAAGTGTGAGGGGGATACTGAGGAAAGCCCAGGTGCTCCTCGGTCCAGCGGGAAACAGTTTCATTTTAATCCCAGGCCTCTCCACACTGGGGCCTAGCTGCCTTTCAAAAAGCTCAGAGGGCAGCAGGGACAGTGCGGGCGAACGCCAGGCGCTTCTGAGGACCACGTTGGAGAAACGCTGTTCTGAAAGTTTTCTCTTTGCTGTTGCTGCGGGTCGTAGTTTCCCAGCACTCCTCTGACACGGGCCATGATTTTATGTGGATTTATGTATTCCCTGATGAGGCGATTTATCTCTGTAGTTAGGGGCACTTTGCGCCGTGCGGAAGGAAGCACGGCACACGGGTAATTCTGGGGAGTGGTGCACCTGACAAAATGTCTTTGTGTCCCTCATTAACGGTACTTTTTTTCTTTTGGGACGTGATGAAAAAGAAGCAGAGGTCTCGGTGAAAGCTAACCCACCCTCGGAAAGCACCGCACCTGACCCCCCCCAGCCGACGATACAGCCGCCGGAGGAGGTATTCAATTTTAGTACCAGTTCTCTTGTCCCAGTCCAGGGGTTCCATTCTGGTCTGCCAGTGCGGACAGATTGTGCCCTGGATGTCCGCTCTGCCAAAATTAAAACGTGCAATAAGCAATCTTTTTTTTAAAGTTTTTTAAGTTCCAGTGTCTAAGCCTGGTTTTACCAAGGCGATAACTTGAGAGGCATGTCTTTTTATATGCCTATAACACCAGGGGGGAAAAGTAGGTGTGAATATTTATTTATTTGCTTTGCCCTCCTCTCCCAGTAAAGACGACAGTCCCTGATATCAGGGCTCTCTCAGCCTCACCCACCCCACAGGGTGTCTGTTGTGGGGAGAGGATTGGGAAGGCGACTGTAAGCCGCTTTGAGACTCCTTAGGTAGGGAAAAGCGGCATATAAGAACCAACTCTTCTTCTTCTAATAATAATTTGTCCAGCTGCCTTAGTGAATCATGTCACACTCCTGTGTAGAGAAGCTGGGTTTTCTTATACTCTGCTTTTCACTCCCCGAAAGAGACCCCCAAAGCGGCTTCCAAACCTCTTTCCCTTCCTCTCCCGAAAACAGACACCCTACAAGGTAGGCCGTGTGAGAGCAGCTCTAAGAGAACTGCGGCTAGCCCAAAGTCTCCCAGCTGGCTGCAGGTGGAGGAGGAGTGGGGAGCCAAACCCGGCTCCCCAGAGTAGAGTTGGCCACTCTTTGACCACTATACCAAGCTGCCTCTCAGCAGTAGCGAATCCACGTCAGGCCTTGCGACCGTGAATGAGCCCTTCGACACCCGAGATCCACGAGGCTTTGCAAAAAGTCTGTTTGCCGCAGCAGCGTCTTGGAGAGCAGATCCTTCTGAACGCTTCTGGCCCGCTTCCCCCAAAACATGCCAGTTCGGGTTCGAAAGGCGGTTGCCCCTTTGGGCCGCCAGCCTGGCAAGCCGAACTTAACCGACAACATTTCTGCCCCTCTAGAGCCCCGCGCCGTTTCCCCACCTCCCTCCGCTGCCGGAGGTCAGCCTGCCGCCTCTGCCCGCGAACAGCTTCCGAGACACCCTCCCGCCCCAGAAGCTGGAGCTGTCCGTGGCCCAGGTGCAGAACCCCAAAGGCATCGCCCTCCAGTGGAACGTCCGGGAAGTGGACCCCAGGTGCGCCCCCATCGAGAGCTTCCACCTGTTCATCTGCCTGGAGAGCCAGAGGACGGGCACGCGGTCGTCCTGGATCAAGACCAACGAAATCAAGGCCATGCCTCTGCCCATGGCGTGCTCCTTGTCCCAGTTCACCGCCTCCGGCCGGTGCTACTTCGCCATGCAGTCCAAGGATGTTTTCGGACGCTTTGGGCCCTTCTGCGATATCCAGTCGATTTCAGCCAGATAATTTTTATCGGCGGACACCGCGTCGCCCCCGGCGATGTTTTGGCAGAAACCGGCATACCGCACCCCATTTTGCACTTACCTCTGGACTGGCGCTCTGCAAAGTGTTCGCCCTCTTTTAGAGGTTTCCTCGTTCGCCACACAGCCCGCCCATCCGGTCTGCGTGTTGGGAAAGTATTTGGATTTGACGTATCTGTTAAGCGTTTGATGCCGTTTCCGTTCCCTGCCCGGTGGAGATTTCCTCCGAGAGCATCCATGCGCGGAATAACCCGCTTCTTCTAGTTGTGTTTCCAGCTTCGTTTCCCCAGCGGGCGCTACGATGACCAAAGCATCGCCTGGATTCTTATTCCGCCTCTTAAGAAACAGGTTAAAAGAAAACTCGAGTGCCTTTTTACCCTGGGACCCACACGCACATGGATGCGATCAAGAATGTGCCTTTCTCCCAAAAATGATGTCCATTTCAACGTTGATTTAGTGGCACGGCCAGTAAGGTGCTCTCCCTTGAAGCCGTCACACTCCCCGTGGACTCTTCCTGGCAGGCCTCATGTTTCTGACCTGATGCCATTTAGAGAGAGACAATGTGTGTGTGTGTGTGTTTTTTTACATGTCTATAGCAAGAATGTTTTGCCATGTCCCTACATTTGATTGGAAACTGTTTTGGCACAGGGTGATAAATCTTTTTGAGTTTATGGTTCCTGTTGTACAGCTGCCTGCAAGCTTTTCCAACATCATGAGTCTCATTCTTAAAACGGTTTGGTTCTCCCCCTCCCCCATAAGCATTTAGGTGTGCTGGCAGGATCAGAGAGTTAAATTCCTGAGTCAGTGCCATCTCCACTGGCTGTGTACAGTTCGGATAGCGCTGATAATTCCCTTGGGCAGAGCCCCCTCTGTCTGTCCAGGCACCATGGGCTGGTGAGAAGTCCAAATCATGTCAGCATGTTTCCCCTTTTTCACCTTCAAGACCAGGTGGGCCGACGTCCCAAGCCTTGCAGGCATTAAGCGGGTCCCATCCAGTTGTTATAACACGTTTGCCTTTATTTAAGCGGTCAGATTATGTAACTGTGTGTAAAAACGGGCTATGCGTATGTACATATACATACTATTTTACATAAATATAAACTCGGAAGTATAAAACGACCCAGCCAAGCCTAGTTGGTCTTTTTCAGAGAGGCGGAAATCCTCGGGCGGGGCAGGGCGGGGCACGGGGGCTGCCTGCCGAACGTGCCCTGTGGGGAAGGGAGAGTAAAAACCCAGAACCAGAGAGACAGTGAGGCTGGCAAGGGGGAAGGAGGAGGAGGCGTTGGCACAGGGGTCCCCCAACACGGTGTCCCCTGACCCTCTTCCTGGTGCCTGCCGCAGGTGTTTCTATAAAACGGGCAGGGCCTGGAGGGGGTCTTGCCTAGAGGGGCTTCTGATTGGTCTTTGACGGCAGGCAGAGTTTTGAAAAATTACTACCAGGGCATCTACGACAGCTGCCCAAGGTTAGAGGGAGGGAGGCGTCCCTGGAGCTATTTATTTGGAGGGGTTTCAGCCATGAAAGAAGAGGTCTGGCTGCTTCCATTCTGGTCCGTTCCGGTGGTGGAGCGACTGCTCAAGAGACAGGTGTCGGATTCCGTGGAAGGCCTGCGATTTAGAGGTGCGTGGGAGGTTTTCGTGGCCCAGAAGGGCTCCCCAAAATGCAGCTCTTCGGGCAGGTTCTCTCAACCAGGGTTTTGTTTCCCTTGGGTTTCGTTTCTCAAACGGGTGGGAGTTAATTGCTAATATATATTTTTAAAATTTGTTAAACGTTTATCAGGTGATTATGGCCATATATGTTGACGTCGACCCACCCACCCCCTCCGCAAAAGGGTCTGGGCAGGGTGGGGAGGGGAGGGGCAAGTAGACAGCTGCTGCCTAACCCTATCCTGTACGATGGCGCCTCTTCTGGGGTTTCTCAAAGCCTGAAGGATGTTTCTGGGGTTTCTCAAGGGTAAAACAGTTGAGAAAGTTTGAGGCCTCCAAAGAATAGCCACAAGGGAAAAGCTAATTCTAGAAATCGACCACTGGGTCCCACCCCCTGTATTACAAGGAGACCTCTCCTATTTCCTGTGTCCTGGGGCTCCCTCTGTCAATTCTGTGACCAAAAGGGTTTTAGCAGCATGCGTGTTTACTTACAACTAGGAAGCGCATTAAGGACTTTCTGAACGGAGCCGTTTGTCGGCGGACGAGGCTAATTTGGGAAGACGGGATGAGGAAGCCGCCTGTGCTTTTCGGTGAGTACCTGGCGGTCTTTTTGTGTGTGTGTGTGTTAAGGCAAGGAATGTTTTGTCTCTCCAAGCCGTCTTGGAGAGCTAAATGAAAGCAAACTTCCCCCCCTCGGGTACAGCCGCGGGGCCCTGTGGGTCAGGACCTCGGACAATCGGGAGTCAATATTTGTGATGTGAACAAGCCCCCGGGCTAATTGGGGCTTCGTCATCTCAACACAAAGCAATTTGAGCTGGATTTGAGAGCCGCCTCCCCCCCTCCCGCTGAGGTTTGCCTTTTGGAACGAAGAGGCCCTCTGATACCTTCTGTTTGCTTTTCTTTTTCCTTAAACTGGGGAAATATCAAGGCAAAACTGAAAATGTCAGAGCAGAGAGGAAGGCGGAGGGTGGTTTAACGCATTTGATCTGCATTATTCTCCAGGCGTAGAGTCAAAGGGCAAGTTATTGGTGGGGGGGCGGAGGGGGGGAGACCCTTCAATGTGAGGTATGCTTTGCCGAGAAGGCCTGACACGATGGCTTAGAATGAGGAGGGGGGGCATTAATTCCCTTTGACCCCTTGAGGGCTGTTCAGTCCTTTCTCATTGCCAAATACCCACCGGGGTCTCCCCACCCCCCACCCACCTCCACTGCCGATGAGCTGGCTTATGGGGAGGGGGCTTGCCTGCAGCAAAGCTGACACCATGGCACGGTCGCTTCTGGCGCTCACCAGAAGTTACGTTACAGCGTCCCTGGCAATGTGGGACGCTCTAGTAGTTAGCCAAGAACTCTATGATCAAAACCGACTTCTCCTGTAAGAGTTGTTGGCAAAGTACTGGAGCGCCCCCACGTAGCTGGTGACACAACGACATCACTTCCAGCGCACACAGGAAGTGCTGTGGCCGGCCTAGGCCTCTCGGCCGTAGTACATCCCTGTGCATTTTGGCCCGGTGGAGGGGGGGGGGAGATGGAGGGAGCTTGCAGCCCTGCTCAGCAGCGCTTTCCACACAGCGAACTGGCAGGCTGGAGGGTGGCTCCTTCCCTCTGAATCCCGGAGCCAATTCCCAGTCGGCCGCTGCCGCCCCCAGCCATGGCTGCAGGGAGTGTCTTGCCACCTGACGTCCTGCCTGCGTTGGCATTCAGTCGCTAAAGCCTCCGCGGCTGGCAGGCTCGTTTCCCCCAGCGCCGTGAACTCGGAGCGCTGAAGGATTTGTTTTTATTGCATGCGTCTTTCGGTTTATACCCCTCCCGGCGTGCCGAAACGTGGGTGTCCCGCTGGCTCTCTCCGAAGCGTAGGCCCCTCCTCCCTGGCCAGCTCCAAGCCCTTCCGTCTATCCTGCCTTTGGTTAATGCCTAGTACAGTTGCGGGAATATTTGAGAACGGGGCCAGGGAAGAGTGTCGCTCTGGCTGCCCTTTAAAGCCCTCCGAGCCTGCCCAGGGAGCCGGGGCGTTCCAGTCCCCCCTGCCTTTCCCCTCTTCTCCCAGAGTCCTCGCTGTTTCAAGCCAAGATGCCAAAGCAGGGTGGGCGGGGGGGTGGGGTGGGAGAGCCACGGGCGAGAGAGAACGCCGCCCCACGGAGCCCCTCCTTGCTATGTACAAGCGCGTGACCGGAATGCTGCCGCCTCTTATTTGCGCTTCCTCAGGATGAGGTACATGAGGCCGCTGACGAGGGTGAAGGCGAACGCGATCCAGGCCAAGATGAAAGAGTACCCAAACTGGCCGCTCTCTACGTCGAAGGCGTACATGTCCCCCTCGTGGAGGCCTTCGTGCCTGTCGGTGTAAATCGAGGCCGCGATCATCACAAAGAGACCTGCAGAGCCAAGGGGGAGACGGTGGAATCAGTGCAGGAGGACACTGGAATCGATGCGCATTGCGTACGGGTACCGGCGAATCTCAGCTTTGCGTGAGTCACTGTTCACTTCTGCAGGTGGAGAAGCACAGGGGGCCTCTGGGTGGGGGTGGGGGTGGGGGGGGGTCGAGGCTTGGTGTGAATTGCCCCTGCACCCTTTCTGGTATACATTCTCGGTAGGGGTGGGGTAGACGGTATTCAAAAGGGTAATTGGCTAGCGAAAAGTGCCCCTTTAGATAAGCAGGCCTGCTTCGGACCCCCGAGGAATCCCAGGGTCACGGTACGCCATGAGTCAGCCACGCCCCGTTGGCCCTTTCCACCACCCCACCCGCAGGGGGAGCGCGGAGGGAACGCTTGTTGAAGCAGCCGGTGGGGAGCGCTGTCAGGAGGGGACCGGCGAGCCCCCTGGGGAGCGAGGTCTCCTGTTTTGGTGCCAATGGTGCCCCGCCCGGCAAGCACCGCAGGGGAGGGGGGACGGTGACTCACACGAGAGCAGCTGCATGCCGGACGTTAAGACGAATCTCTCCCCTTGTTTGAGGCGGAAGAGCTGGAGGATGAAGGCGCAGAAGGCCAAGCAGCAGAAGATGGTGGCCAGGATCATGGTGGCCTGCATCGTCTGGATGGCGGGGTAGTCTGTAGAAAGGAAGAGAGGCCGGCCCGGCATGGGTGAACTGGCCAGTGTCTCCGGGGCGGAGGGACATGGAGACGGACCGGCCCTTTGGCTCGAGGCTTGTCAGCGGAGAAGAAGGCGGGCTGACTTTCTTTAGAGCAGGGGTAGTCAACCTGTGGTCCTCCAGATGTTCATGCACTACAATTCCCGTGAGCCCCTGCCAGCAAATGCTGGCAGGGGCTCATGGGAATTGTAGTGCATGAACATCTGGAGGACCACAGGTTGACTACCCCTGTTTTAGAGGACAGGGTGTAATCCAGCCGTGACTGCTCTTTGGAAACCGCTTCCTCCTTGGTGCTCATAATGGCTGCCCCACACAGGCTCTCCAGCCCCTTTGAGGCCCCGGTTGGGAGGAGAAAAGGAGGAGGCGAATAGGCTGGCAGCGTGAAGACGTGGCCCCACACTGTTGATGTATGCTGCCACCTTAGCCGTTTGTTTTCCTGCTAACTAGCGGGCGGGACTTGCAAAAAAAGAAATTTCTCCCGTTAAGTTTGCCTTCTGAAGACCCACCTGCATCCTGCTTCCTACAATTAAAGGCGCTGGCTTCTTGCCAACGCCCCAGAACCCGCTTCCTTCGAAAAGAACTTTCCCAGAAAGCTGAAGAGATCCCGTTCCAGCCCGTCCTCCGTTTGTGCTTCCACTCGGCACCGCCCACGTTCCAGAAGCCCTTGACGGGCGCCACGTTTGGGGACCCCCCTCACCTAGATAGAGCCCGCTGGCAGCTGAGCCAGGAGGCCAAAGAGCCCTTTGAGTCGGCCCCATCTCGTCCCTCGGCTCACGGGGAGCTCCTGCAGGACGGCTCACCTGGGAATCGCTCGTCGATCGTCGTGCAGTTGGTTTCATTGGTGCAGAGGAGCCAAAGGTCCGTGGAGAAGTCATTGCCGACCCACCAAGCCTGCGAAAAGAAAAGCAGAAGGGGGAATCGATCGCAGGAGTCTGGAGCAGGAAGGGGCAAGGCAGCGTTGTCAGTAGAGCCAAGAAGAGTCCCCAGCCGTGGCTGGAATCGCTGCAAGGAACTCTGACGACTGGTGGCTACGGTGACTGAAGTCATCTGGATAGATGAGCCAGAGCCAGGCTGAAGGAGGGTTGTTCAAGACTTAAGACCCTCAGAAGAGCCGTGCTGCGTTGGAGCAGGGAGGGTCCACTTAGCCCAGCCTCCCGTCGCGCCCACTGGCCAACCAGTTCCTCTGGAGGACCAGCCACAGGGCAGAGAGGCCTGAGGAGGAAATCAGAAGAGCCCTGCTGGGTCAGACCAGGGAGGGTCCATCGAGTCCAGCACCACGCAGCAGCTAAACAGAGAGCCTGTAGCAGGGCAGAGAGCCCGGGGCCTTCCCCTGAGGTTTCCTCCTGGCCCTGGATTCAGACGATTAGGAGCCACTGACAGACTTATCTTTCATGAGTCTACCGAATCCCCTTTTAGGGCTGTCTATTCCTCTGGCCCTCACGACAATCTATCCCCTTTCTACAGGTGGGAAAGTTAAGAGGGAGGCACCCAAACGCCAAGCAAGGCTAGGAGAAGGATGGCCACGCACCTTTTCATGCTCCTGTTACACCTCCGAATACCCCCCTCCCCCGGCCACCCCCCTCTCCATGCAGACCAGGGACCCGGGACGCGACACTCACGCTGTCGATGGTGGCAATAAACAGGAACGCGGCGGAGGTGATGTGGAAGAGGATGATGAAAGCGAGCAGGATCAGCATCCTTGCGCAGGGTGGAGAGCCGCCTCAGACGCAGACCGAGCCTGTCGGGACGCAAGCGGGAGATGCGGCCGGTGAGCAGGAGGGACGGAGCCTGCCGTGCCCTGGGAAGTCACCCCGCAGTGCACCGTTTCCTTTTGTAAGAAGCGACCTCCCTCGCTCCTTTGGCGTGGCCCCTTGCGCGGGCAAGGCATGAATTTTCAAAGGCCGTTGAGCCAAAGGCGCAAACAACGTCGGGCCCTCCGGAGGGAAGGAAGGGCCGCCCAACGCCAAACGGCCACCTCTGCCCGCAGCTGCGACGCTCGGATCTTAATATTCAAGCCCTGGCAAATTGCGCGGCGCTGCCCAAGGGCGAGGCGATGCTCCCCTTGCGACGCGCATGATTTGGAAGCTCATGCTTAAAGATGCTTCCCGGAGCTGCGTCAACGGGACTTCGCAGGCAGGTGGCGACGGGCTGCCGACTGGGCGCTCCGGTTTGGGTGGGGCGGGAGGAAAAGGGATTGGAAGAGGAAACGGAGTCAGCGGAGTCAGGAGTCTGAGGCCTGCGGCGGGCTGCAGAGGTGGGGTCCGGCCGTGGCCGGAGGGCCCGGTGTTGACCTTAGAAGGGGAAGCTGGTAGGACTGGAAAAGCCGGGCCGCGCCTCTCCAGGGTCTCGCCCTCCCTCCCTCCCCGTTCGGCAGGTCCACGCCTGCATCCCTGTCTCTTGTGTTTGTCTTAGTTTTCAAGCCAGCAGATAAAACACAGGCCGGGGGGAGGCTTTGGGTAGCTCCGGGATGGAGCTCTTGATTTTGGGGCAGGGCTTGGGGAGGGACTTATATGGGGTATGATGCTATAGGGCACCCTCCAAAGCAGCCGTGTTCTGGAGGACAGCTGTAATGGCGGGAGACCTCCAGGCCCGACTTGGGAACCCATGCAAGCCCTGACTGGACGGCACGAGATGCAGCTTCCAGGTGCAGGGGCAGTCTACCAGAGCGATGGACCTCTTTGCCTCAGTGAGGAAGTATCTATGATGGTTAAAAGCCCTTGGCCTTTGGGCAGACGTGTTCTCCGCTCTGAGCATGAGTCAGCTCATGAGAAGCCACTAGGGCCTCCATTAATTAATTTATACGCTGCCTTTTTTCTCCCGTGGAAGCAGGGCAGCCACGCAGCCAGTGGATTTCCTTGCTGGTAAGCAAAAAAGCGAGGCATGTCGGAGCTATAATAGTCTCCTGATTTATGTCTACGCCAGCAGGCTCTGGCGTGAAGCTGTAGAGGCCACCCAACCTCTGGTCGCCCTAGGCCCTCCATTTCTTGCATACTCGATGGTATACCACAGACCCCCGCCACCCAGAGTGCCAAGTCTACTGGGATTCTGGGGAAGATCCAGCCCCACCTGGAGGTTACGCAACATAGAAGGAGCCTGGAAGCTGGCAGGCCTACCCCCCACCGGCAATGGAGGGGTCAGATCCATGCTGACATAAACCAGTTGGCTCTCATGGATAACCTGGGGAGACCAGATCCTTTCAGAGCTACGTAGCACCAACCCTGACTAGTATTTGGATGGGAGGCCTCCAAGGAACACCAGGGGTCATGTCATGACAGAGGGAGGCCACGGCAAGGCACCTCCAAATATCCCTTGCCTGCCTGGCCAGACGGTCCTCGGATTTCCCAGCTGCACGACACACAAGCCTTACGATAAAGGAAATAGCCAACCGTGACCAGCCCTGTTCTGGTTTCGGAATTGCCTCTGGGGTGCGAGAACCAGCCCTCCAAGCGGGCCTCTGAGGAACGGACGGTTTAAACGCGAGAAAGACATCAGGAATGTGAACTGGGAAGGAAAGGAGGCACGCCACTACTTCAAAACAGCTTCCGTCCGTCATTCCCAAACTATTTGCAGGAGAATGATTCCAGAGTGTTTGGGGCAGGCCTGAGACGGGGAGGGAGAGTCTGCACTGCCTCTCCGAACAGTAAGGCCTGGATTTGCGGGGAGATGGAAGTCCTCAAGAGAGTTTCCCAAACCAGGATGGCATCTTAGACATCTGGCGTCCTTTCCCTTCTCCGCGGACCCGTGGGGCTAGTTCGTCTCCTGGAATTCCCTGGAGCAAATCGGCCAGGAAATCTCAGAAAGGCCTGGCCCGATCCTGCTAGCCTCTCGGGATGTTTGGGAGGTTTGCAACCTCCAGGCGGCAAATAGAGGCCTTCCGGGACGACATCTGAGCCCCGAGCAACAGAGATTAGAAGAAGAGTTGGCTTTTATTCGCCGCCTGAAAGAGTTTCAAAGCACTTTCCCTTCCTCTCCCCACCACAGCCACCCTGTGAGGTAGGTGGGGCTGAGAGAGCTCTGGCAGCTCTGTGAGAACAGCACTATCAGAGCCGTGACAAGCCCAAGATCACCCAGCTGGCTGCCTGTGGAGGAGCGGGCACTCCTGCTCCGTTGCCGCTCCCTGTGGCAAGTTCCTTAATCCCCAGAACTCCAGTTACTCCCTAATTCCTGCCACCTTTGGGATGGGCGATTGGCACCCGTCTCCCTCCCTGTCAGGGCGGATGACAGATAAGTCAGCGGGGGAGTCGATGGCCTCCCCGTCTCCTTTTGGGGAAGGATTGTCTTATTGTGCAAACTCTCCCCCACCCTTGGGTGCAGCCAAAGTTCACGGCTAAGGTAGCTCTCTGTTGTGGGTAGCTTAGGGCTGTTGGGTCCCCCCCGGCCCCCGGGGTGGGAATAGGGTTGCTAGCTCCATGGCTGGGAAGATCTGGAGCTCCAGTGGGGGCACAAGGCCATAGAGGACCCCCCCGCCCCCAAGCAGCTGTTTTCTCCAGGGGAGCTGACCACTGTAGTGCGGAGAAGAGCAATCATTCCAGAGAGTCCCCAGGCCCTGCCTGGAGGTTGGCATCCCTAGCATTCCACACCCTCCAGAGTTAGGGTTACGGTGGCTGGGATTAGACATGGCCCCCAGATGGACTCAGGGGGCGTGAAACAACAGGGCAAATTCTGAGCCAGCCCAGCGGCACTTTTAAGGCCAAGAGAGCCGAATTCCGGAGAGAAGGTTTCGTGGACATGCAGACAGACGCTTCTATCCAGAGTCAAGCTGGGTTGGTCGGAAAGGTGTGCATGCTCACGAAAGCCTCATGCTACGCTGGAGTCAGATTTCCCAGGCAGGCCAGGTGCATTTTATATTTCCCTCCTCCTTTCAGACCGTTCTGACAAAACCATCTTGAAGGGGGACAGATATTGCTCTTTCGCCTGGTCAACAAAGAAGCAGCTGGCTTTTCCTACCCGGAGGAGTCTCTAAGCAGCTTCCAGTCGCCTCCCCTTCGTCTCCCACAACCTGGGGTTGGTGAGGCTGAGTGAGCTCTGAGAGAACTGGGACTGGCCCAAGGACACGGAGTCGGCTGCATGTGGAGGAGAAGGGGGGGGGGAATCAAACCAGAGGCCTCTGCTGTTAACCAACACGCCAAGGAAGCAGCTGGTTAAGTCTCTTGTATTAATTATGGCCACCCCATTGAAATTATCCACCTCTCAAGCAGCTTTGGGATTTTATTGTATGTAGATAGAAGCCGTGAGAACTCTGGCAGTGTGTCAGTCTGGGCGGATCTACGATGACAACAATATAGCCCAAGTTAGACCTGTCTCACCAGATCTCGGAAGCTGGGCTGGGCCGACCCCGGTTGGTCTTGGGAGCGGAGCCACCGAGTGCTTGGCTGCTACACAGAGGCAGGGGACAGAAAGCCACCCCTGGTTGTGTGACTTGGCCTGGATGGCCCAGGCTGACCTTATCTCAGCCCCGGTTCATGCTCGGAGGGGAGACCACCAAGACGGGCAGTGCCAAACCTCCTCTCTTCGCACCCTGCTTTTTCCTACCGAAGGCGTCTCTGAGCGGCTTCCGGTTGCCTTTCCCTTCCTTCCTCCCCCCACAACAGACACCCTGTGGGTGAGAGAGCTCTGGGAGAACTGGGATTGGCCCAAGGTCACCCAGAGGGCTGCATGTGGGGAATCTAACCCGATTTCTTTTCGCCAGCTCTCTTCGCACGGAAAGTTTTGCAAAGGCAAAACGTCCCCCTCTGCATGGTCTGCATAAACCCATGCGCACGCTTAAGCCACGCCCTTTTCCGGTCCTGCCTCACGGGGTGGCACGGAAGTCCGGCATCCTCAGTGGCTGCCCCACAACTCTGCAATCGCACAACTTTGCAATCACCGGTGGCTCTCGGATGAGCCTGCCGCCCGGGGGATGATTCGGCTGCATGTCCTGCGGGTGGCGTCTCCCGCATTTTGCTCAAGGGCCCCGAGGACATTTGGGCGGGCGCGTTCATTCAGGCATTGGAAGCTGTGCAGCTAGTTGGAGAGTGTCCCAGCGCCCTGGGGCAGGGGTAGTCAAACTGCGGCCCTCCAGATGTCCATGGACCACAATTCCCAGAAGCCCCTGCTGGCAGGGGCTTCTGGGAATTGTGGTCCATGGACATCTGGAGGGCCGCAGTTTGACTACCCCTGCCCTGGGGTCAGTTGGGCATCCACCCTCGGCTACCTCTTCTGCCTCCTCCAGA
This sequence comes from Paroedura picta, assembly GCF_049243985.1. Taxonomy (NCBI): domain Eukaryota; kingdom Metazoa; phylum Chordata; class Lepidosauria; order Squamata; family Gekkonidae; genus Paroedura; species Paroedura picta. The sequence continues at coordinate 6,866,074 of NC_135385.1, read as the reverse complement.
GGTCCAGGGCCTGGCAGGACCTTCTCAGTGGTGGCCCCGAAACACCTTCCCTCGCGACGCCCATTTGGACACACGAGCACACCAAGCGGCCCTCTGCTCCATCAGGACATCGACTATCAAGGTCAGGCGGCTGGTCTCCTCAGACGGGCTGCTGCTCTTGTGGGCCTCTGACGTGGCATCCCAGCATACCCCGTTGCTCCCTGCCTGGCCCTTTTAACGGGAGATGCTGCCTGGGATCGAACCTGGGACCTTCTGCAGGCCAGGCAGAGGCTCTGCCCCTGAGGAAAGACCATCCAGGAGGTTCTAGAACTGGGCTGCTGATTCGGTCTCTGAGCTTGGCTGGATGTCGGCTACGTCGTAGGGACGACCTCCGTTTTCGTTCCCTTGATTAAAAATCTGCAGCTCCGTTTTCGGTCCCTGCCGATTTCCGGGCCGCGCTTTTTAAAACAGCCCGGTTGTGATTGTTTTTTTTAACCGCCTTGAGAGCTTTCCCGTAAGGAAGAGAAAGCGCTGGGGGTCAGGAGCCGGGGCAGCCCTCTGTGTTGCGTGAGCGGCAGCCCCTCCCCGATTCATTTCAGGCCCCGGAAAACGGGGGAAGGCCCCAGGCCCCCCCTCCCGCCCGTGCCGGCCGTCGAAAAGGAAATAAGAGGGTGGCGTGCCCTCCTGTTCTGGCAAAGCGCCTCAAGGAGAGGCGCTGGCAAGACGCTGAGGTGGTCAAAACACTTGGCACCGAGGGACACTCCCTGGCGTCTGCTTCGGGGCTGGGCCAGGACGCATTCCTGGGACCCAGGCTCCAAAGGGGAGGGGGCATCGGCCTGGAGGAAAGGGCTGCCAAACAGAAGGGTTCCCGAGGCAAGAGACGTGGTCTGTGAAGAGACCCTGGACTCCCACCCAGGGCTGCCCTTGCATAGCTCCTGGGAAATGCAACGTGTGAATCCCCTGCGCTAATTTAACCTTTGGTCCCAAGGACGAGGAGCCCCCAAAACCCCCCTCACAAAGGCACCACACATTAGGGCATGCCCATCTCAGGTGCCAGGGTCAGGTAGCCAACCCCCCGGGATTGCCTCATGTCCAGATTAGAGAAGAGGCCTGCTTTGGGGGGGAGGGGGCATGATTTATTTATTTATTTATTTTTATATTTATATGCCGCTGCTCTCAAACGTCTCGCAGCGGTTTACAAAGGTTCATAAGTACAATAAAACCCCGTAAAAAGCCATTAAAACACGATATCACGATGGCGGATAATAAATATATAACCCACTCCCCTCCCCCTCCCCCCGTTCAGCAAAGGTCTATCACTGCCTATTATGCCCAGCAGAAGCCCCCTCCCCTCCCTAAGAACTGCTCTCCCCAGACCTGTAGAATCCTAGAGTTGGAAGGGACCTCCCGGGTCATCTAGTCCAACCCCCCGCACTTTGCAGGACACTCACAACCCTGCAGGACACTCACAGCTGACTCCACCCCTCAATCCCCAGGGATTTCCCAACCTGGAGTTGGGAGCCACTTGGAGGGATGGGGGTGGATTTTCTGGAGTCGCTTGCAAATCGCTCCCCTGGTGGGGGAGGAATCCGTTTGGGATTCAGGGGAAAGAGGCCGTTTGCGTGGACGGGAGCCTAGCAAGATGTGCGATTGGGATCCAGGAGAGGCTTAGGGGCCCGCGTGGTTTTGCGTGGCCTGAGCCTTCAGAAGTCAAAACATCAAAACACAGCCTTGACTCTGAACAGCTCACATCCCCAAACTTTAGTCCCTGCCTGTGCTCCTGGATCTGTCCTGCTGCAAGTTGAGAGGCCACGTTAGTCTTGAAGAACCACACCGTTTGTGGCCGGGGAGGAGCTTTTGGGAGACCCAGCAAACTTCTGAAATCCCTCCTTTCTCCAAGACACGAAGGCAGGTGGACTCACGGAAGAGCCGTACCTGAAGAAGGATGCTGGGACTCCCACATGCTCCTCCCCGGCCCCCAAATTTTGCTAGTTCTCCTGGGTTCTGGCTCTTTCCTGCCGCCCCACTGCAATCCAAGAACAGATAAAACCCGAGAATCCACTGGGGGTGAAGCCACCCCCCAGCCCCAAACAATGCCCTCCAAACAGGGAGCAAGGCGTTCGCCAAAGATCTCCGTCCGGCCCACGAGGGGGCAGCCGAGAGTCAACAGGATTTTTGAAAACCCTTCAGCCAAACCCTCTTAACCCTCCGTGGGCCAGAGGGCCGCTCTTCTGTGCCAGGAAAAAAAAGAGAGAGAAAAGAAATCTCTCTTTTAAAAGTTACTCTCGGGCTGCTTCTTGCAATGCAGCCGAGATAGCTGGGAACCTTTGGAAACAGGAAAAGTAAATATATATATATATATGGGGGGGGGGGTTTGCAGAGAATCCTGCTCCCAGCCCACACCCCACACTCTCCTCCTTTCTCAAGGTGGGGGCCAAATTATCCCCCCCCCCCTCACCCGGACTGAGTCTCCCTCCTCTTCACTCTGCAACGATAAAAGCTCTTTTTTGGGGAATGGGGAGGGGGCTTGGAAAGCAAGCCCTCCCAAGAGAGCTGCAGAGAGCAGTCCCGTCGTCCGGCTGTTCGTTCTGGAGAGGAGGGGATTCCCTGCTTCGTCCCAAATTGCAAAGATCTCCCTCCCCACCCCCCAAAAACATCCCCTCCGTTCTTCCTTGACTTTGCCAGCAAAGCCCCTTTCTTGGAGAATTCCCTCTCCCCCCCTCCCCTGCCTCCCATCTGGCTTCCAGATTCTCCCTGCTGAACAAAGGGAGCCTTCCCCAGGAGCCTTCCAGGCATGCCCCCCACCCCCCCCACCCCCCTCTGCTCAGTTGCGCCCACTCACCCCTGGAAGCTGGAGGAGGAGGAGGAGGAGGCGGTGGCCGGGGAAGGAGTGAGGCTCTGGGGGAATTGGTGCTCCGCCTGCCGCCTCTCGGAGCCGCCAGCAGTGATGTCAGGGAGCCAAGCTGGGTGTGGAAAGAGAAGAAAAAAAACAGATGCATTTTTTTGCGTGTATCAGAAGTGCCTCTCCAAGCAGCCTGCAGGGAAGGGCGGAGGAGAGCAGGGCTTTTTTTTTGGGGGGGGAGCTCACCCGGCTGGGCAGGAAATCCCCCTCCCCAGATATTTTTGGAAACTCAGGCGTGGCTGGGAGGGGGCGGGGGTTGGCTTTCTCCAGCCGCCCCACAGAACCTGGTTCCCCCGACGTGCCTTTTGTCAAGGGCCAGGGGGTGGGGTGGGTGAGGTGGAGGGTGGAAAGGACGTTTTTTTGTGGGGGTTGCGAAATCAGGCATTTTCTAAATGCTGAGAGCTCTTTTGGCCAGCCACTTCCTTTCACACCTTGGTCTTCTTGGGGAAGGGAGAGAAATATTTGATCTGGGTCTTGAAGGCTTTCCAGGTGGGCTGGGTCACGTCTCTCTCTCCCTCCCTCCCTAAAGAGAAACAGATCGCTAAGTGGAAAATGCAGATTTGGGCAGAGCTACAGGCCTCTGGAACAGGGTTTGAAGCCAGGGTCACCTCTTAAGACCAAGCAACTTTGGTCTAAGCTAAGCAAAAGTCCAGATGAACCGCCAGGTTTTGCTGGTGCCTAAAATGCCCCAGATGAGGTGCCAGGTAGACAGCACAAGGGGGATGGACAGACAGACAGCGTCTCTCTCTGCTCCGTTTTGCCACCTGAGCTGCCGAGTTGCTTCTGGCTTCTAGCGACCCTGGGAATGAACGTTCCCCCCCCCCCCCCGGAAAGATCCAGTCGATCCATCTCCTGAGATGGGCAGGGGGTGTGGAAACGTCACTCGTGAGCAGATGGAAGCCAACCTGCCCCAGATGGGGCCAAGCCCTCAGTCCCCACGCCAAGAATGGGTCGCTAACTTTCCGAACTTGGCCCCGAAGCATTGTGGAGCTGTAGAGAAAGGGCCGGATCCTGAGGTGGCCGGGGAAAGGCTCCTCTCCCCCAAATTCTCGTTTTACGCTGACTCTGAGAGAGTCCAAAGGCTTTGCCAAGACAAGCTGGACGGCTACCTCTGGAGTTGTTATTCCTGGAGCAGACGGAGGCCTCCGCCAGACGGCTGATCTCATGCTCCAGGCGAGCGTCTCTGATTTGGCGGGCTTCTGTGGGCCTCTTGCTGGTGTGACCTGGGACTTCCCTAAGGGATGGTTGCACACACACACACCCCGGTTGCTTCTCACCTTTTTGGAGGAATCGGACCTTTTTGGGAAATTCTGGGAGGTGGGGAGGCAAAACCTGAGGAGGGCGGAGTCTGCAGAGGTGGGGAAGAGCAGCGGGGGACATGGTGCCACTCTAGGACTTCCGTTTCTCTTTGACTCTATAGTATACCATAGAGTCCATGCTTCAGAATTTGCCGTTTCCTCAAGGGGAATTGATAACTCTCGGCCCTATCTGGAGCCTACAACAAACAAAGAGAGACGGGGGTAAACAGTAAATGGAAATCACCAGGGGAAAAGCGGGGTCTGCATCACGGCGGCCCCGAAACGACCGTCACTAATGCCTCGAAAGGTGCAAAACAGTTGTTTATTAAGCATCATAAAGACAACCATCAGAAATAACCGTGCAATACTGTCAATCTGTGTGCAATAACTACAAGGGTAATACGGAAAATAATTCAGGCAAAAGTCCAACAGGTCAGTTCCACGAAGATTGAGTAGCCCTCCTGTTTCGTGGGGTGGCAGGTTACAGGGGATGAGCAATGGGGTTGTGAGTGTCCTGCATAGTGCAGGGGGTTGGACTAGATGACCCTGGAGGTCCCTCCCAACTCCAGGATTCTATGATTCACTTCAATGATTCTCTGAGAGGTGTTTGAGGCTCCCCTCCCTCCTCCCCCCCCCCCTACAAAAGTCCTTGGCAACCCTCGCCAATCTCAAGGTCGGCCAAGGACAAGAAGGGCTTCTTCCTTCCGTTTCCTGAAGCGAGATCCTTGCCAAAGAGGGTCGAGCCCAGATTCTTTGGCGAAGCACAGCCAGGACCAGGCTCACCCTTCATTGTGTTAGCGGCGTGGTTTTGTTTTTTAAATTTGATTTCTTCTCTTAGCGGAGATTATTTCCTGGAAGGGGAAGGAAGGCGGGCGGCTGGTGCATGGGAAACACGAGAATTCGGGCAGAGACACAAAATATGTACCGTTGTTCCTCGCAAAAGGGGGAAAGGCCCTTGCGTCTGCCTCCAAGTGGGTGTGGGGAGCTTGTACATTCACAATGCTGTTGCGGGCGTGTTTTGTACAAGCGGGCGTGTTTCCAGAACATGCACACTACAAAGGGGGCAGGAGGGAGAGATGCTGGATGCAAATGCAGGAAATGTGACGTCGAGGTTTAATTCCGGTGTCTTCTCTTCTGGGCTCTGCCCGAATTTCCGGCAGCTGTCCAAAGCAGGCAAAACAAACTGGGGCTTTTTAAAAATAAAGTAGAACTTTTATTCAGGATTTAAAAATGAGGCATGGACACACACACAAAGAGATGTACAAACTCCCAAGCAGAAAGAGAAAAGGAAAGAAAGAAAAGGAAAACGTTACGGATGACAATTGTAAGTCAAATTGTTATCTGTCGCACTACGATACTATATTTTTAAAAAATTCAAATCCATATGTTTGCCCCTTCAGCTTCAAGACCATAAACCCATCATTGCATTTCCCCCCCCCCAAGTACCATGTAGAAAGTCCATTCAAGGTTTCCAAGTAGCTACCGATCCTGCTGTTGTCTCTTCTTGCACTAGTTTGCACTTGTTTGACTGTCTTTACCCGCTATTCCTCCGTCGTATACACTAAGAAACTTTTCCATTTTGGAGCAGATGGCAGCCTCACTGCTGTGACCCTATAAAGAAACAATGCACCAGGTGTCGTTGTTTTCCCCCAGATTCTTAATCCCAAAAGAAATTCATCTCAGGCAAGGCACTTTTCAATTCTGCTAGTTGTATTTTCGATGACTCACTGTCTTTCTTTTTTTAAGAACTGGCTCGGGCAAGGGGCTGGCTGAGCCCGGAGAGATGATCCCTTTTTTTCTTTTTGTCAAAAGGTTCCCCGTCCCAAGCAACCCGGATGCTCCCTGTCGGCCCTCAGCAAGACACCCTTCGTCCGAGTCTCGGCGAGACATCTCAGGGCTTGACCGCTGCACGGCTCCGAACAACCACTCTCAGGTATTCGGAATCTGATTAAGGAGTGCACAGGTCAGGGCTAATCCAGGGTGGGAGAGGGAGAACCCACACAAGAAGCTGCCTCACCCTGAGCCAGACGGTATTGCCTGCTCAGCCGCTCTCCCGGGTCTCAGGCAGAGGCCTTCCCCACCCCCTCCTGCCGGGTCCGTTCTAACTGGAGAGGCTGCCGCTGGGGACCGAACCGGGGACCTTCTGCAGGCCAAGCAGAGACCCTGCCAGCTCCACCCCCAGCTCTCCAACCAGAGCTTGGGGGATGCGACTCCCCTCTTCAAGACGGAAGGAGGCCAGTGTCTCCTGCGCCCCACCCAGGCGTCTGAGGCAGAGGAGCAGGCCTGCCGTCCTGCAGGGTGGCCTTGCTGTCTCTCCTGCGCTCTCCGTTCCATATTTGCCAGCAGGGCAGGAGTCGCCGGCCGGCTCCCCAGACCTGCTTGGAAGGCCCTCTCCTGGGTGGCCCCGGCTTGCCCAATCGCCTCCCTTGTCAGATCTGGATGGGAGGAAGGTCCGGGGTGGCTGCGCAGGGCACGGCCAGGGCAAGGCCCCCTCTGCCCACCTCATGCCATCGAAGCCGTTCAGAGGTCCCCGGGGCAGGGACTGCAGGGCTCCGCGGTGTTTGCTTCCCAAGAGACGCTCCTCCTGCTCTTGAGGGCGGCGTTGTTGTCTTTCGAGGTCACTGGCTGTGCGCCTACAATGGGTCACTGCCTGCTTTCCCCTCCTTGCCAGTGGCTGCACCACGTGGGGCGAAGGAAACAGGTTTCACCAAAGCAGCGATGGGAAGGCGGGAGACTCGGTTTAATTTGTAGGAATTAGCACTTCTTTTCTTACGGAGGAATACCCAGTGTGGCAAGAAGAGCCACGATCTGAGAGAGGGTGACCCCGTGGCCTTCGCCTGTCCCCTCTGGCGTGGCATTATACCCTGTGCACTCTCTCCCCTGCCCACCCCCAAATCACCAGAAATATCCCAACCCTCAGTTAGCACCCTGGCGTTGGCCAGTGCTGTCCTCCTTCGAGCCCCACAATTACGGAAGAGCCTTCCCAGGGAGGTGCCCCTGGCCCCCTTAATTTTGATCTTCAGCTAGCAGTGGAAGACGGTTCGAATCAGGACTACGCTCGATTAAAGCAGTCCTAAATTTTGATTTTATTATTATTATATTTAATAATTGTAAACGTTTTGGTTTTGCGGGTTTTTAACGCCCTCCGTTTTGTGCGTTTCCTTTATCACGTACGCTGCCTTGAGTACCGAGGAGGTAGAAAGGCGGCTAAGAACGTTCCGGGCGCTGGAAGGTCTTTCCCAACTCCTCCCTGCGAGGGAGGCCGTATTTGAAACAAGTCACCTGCGATGCGGCACTGTGGGACATTGCCCACGCGTGGTTTCTTCTTTAAACTCGGCTGCCCAATAAACGAAGAGCTGTAGGGGAAATGGCAGCTCTCCTGGGGCTCACAACTCAAACACCGAGACCTTGGGTCTTGGAGGCTGCACACTGGCGAGATCCTTCTTCCAGACTGGTATGTTGGAGGGAGCGGAGAAACAGGGCCCGACCCCCAGCCTCCCCCCCTTCCCCACAGCTGCCTGAGAGATTTTGTCCCACGATTCAGCAGCTCTTGGGCGCCGTTTCCTTAGCTATGGCGAAACGTGTGCCCGAGCCACGTGATCGGTGGCAGCCCGGGTCAGGAGAGGAGAGCCGCCCCGACGTGTCTCGGCTGGGGCAGGAGGATTAACGAGGAGGGACAAGAAGAAAAGGGGGAGAGGCCGGCCGCTTTGGTGGGGCTGGGAAGGGATGAGGCGGCCTGACCGTCCCCACAATAGCAGCAGAGCAAGGCACTGGGGAGGGTTCCAGGGCGTGGACCCACCGCAGGGGTGGCGCGCCAGTCATTCATTCTGCAGGACAGGAACCTCCACCTGACCCAGCGCTGGCCCGAGGCCCAACTCTGACGCGGATCCTCCAGGGTTCCGGGCGCTGGAAGGTCGTCCCCGACTATTTCCGAAAAAGGAGGCCGGATCCAAGAAGAGCCACCCGCGAGGCCAAGGAAGTCACCAGCGGGACCGCCTCGTATGGAGCCTGGTTGAAGCACGAAGCCCTTGCCGGCAGGCCAGAGGGGCAGCCCAGTTCCGGGGACAGATGCCGTCCCGCAAGCAGCAGCTTCTAATCTGGTGAGCCAGGGTTGATTCCCCGCTCATCTTCCAGATACAGCCAGCTGGGTGACTTTGGCCAGTCACAGTCCTGTTCTTGCAAAAGCAGTTCATTCAGAGCTCTCTCAGCCTCACCTCACTCTCAGGGCGTCTGTTGTGTGGGAGAGGAAGGGAAGGTGATTGTAAGCTGCCTTGAGACTCCTTTGGGAAGAGAAAAGCGCATATAAGTACCAACTCTTCTTCCTCTTCTTCCTCTTCTTCTTCTTCTTCGTTCCCTTGCTTCGGACCCACCTGGCAACCCGCCGGGATCTACGCCCACCGTATCCAACTGTCGTTGAAACCAGAATCTCAAACCTCATTGTACCGTAATTCCTAATTATTCCTCGCAAGTCACGTATGAAGAAGGAAACAATCAAGGATACGCCGTTTGTTGTTCTTTCCCCCGTTTTCTTTCAGTCGAGCCGAAAGGCAGCAGGGAGGAAAAACTGTTTCAAATAGATGAATGACAGGCGGTCATAAAGTCAGCTAATCTCTGGCTGGCAGAGCTTTCGTGAAAAGTTTGTAACCCGGAGGCCAGGGCCACCTGCAGAGGGCCACACCCCCCAGGATGTAGGCCGTGGTGTGAGCTTAAGCAAAGCGAATCTTTGCAGAACCTCCCGGGCAACGCCTGACATGCAGTGATTACCCAGCCTGACTCATCCCAAGCAAAAGATCTCCCCTTTCCCCCACTCTCTTCCCAAGGCTCAAACCTGCTTGGTGAGTGAGGAAACAGGTTCTCCCACAGCCCTGCCAGGTGCAAGGAAGGTGTGGCGGTGCAGGAGCATGGTGGACAGGCTCAAACCTGGGCACAGCACAATGATTGGCAGGGAGACACTATGTTGGGCTTAGGAGTGAAAGGCAGGGCCGAGCCTCAGGCGATCCTGCTTTCTTGGGCTCTTTGGCATTGGTTGGGGGGTTGGCCCACCACATTTTGTAACTGTTAGCACCACACTTTTTCAGTATGTATCTGAAGGAGTGTGTATATTCCCAAAAATGTGCAGTTTATTGGGATTAAATGGACCACTGGCCTCAGACCCACACAGCAACCTACCTGAGTCTACCTGGAGGCAGTGAGAAATACCGTACCCCCTCCCAGAGACCAATTAACAGGCAGCAGGGCTGCTTCAAGGACTCATTCAGAGACACACCAGGCTTTTAAGTGAACCTTTGAAGCCAAGGGAATGAAGCTTTCCTCGTGGAAGCCGATTCAAGGAAAACTCAGAGACACGCAAGCGAGGTTCCTCGGTGAGTCTTCTAGGAACTCAGTTTCTCAGGGCCAGCACTGGCAGCTCTCCTGAGGCACAGGAGGCCTCTCCGGCTGCCAGGCTGAGAATTCCTGCTGCAGTCGGGCAGCATTTCCAAGGCCAGCCGGCCATCTGCTTTTCCGAAGTCTCTTCCCCGAGCCTTTTGTCTCTGTTTGCTTTCTTTTCTGTTCCCCTGGAGGCTACTTGTTTCTTCCGCCTCCAGCTGGTTTGCCGCGATAAGATCTCCCGGGCAACTAATTTACAAGGATAAGGCATCTCTTTCTCGACTCCAGGAGATACACAGCGGAGGAAGCGTGGTCCGCAGGCAGGATATTCTCGTGCCGGGCAAAGAGGAATGGCAAGTCCTTTTGAAATGTGGAAGAAAATTTTGGGATCAGCAGGATCTTTCTTTTTTTTTTCAGACGTCCACAAAGCTTGCCACCCCACTGTTTGTCCTGCACCACGGGGCCTGCCTCCTTTGCCCCAACTAGAAATTCGGCAGGAAATCAGAGGGGGAAATCAGTGGCCTCAGTCATGCATGCACAAGAGCAGGGGTCCCCAACGCAGCTCCCGTGGGCACCATGACATCCACCGATGCCCCTTAAAGAAATCAGCTCCCTCGGAGCAAAGGGCATTTTTCAGAGGGCGGACTCTATGATATACCATAAAGTCTGGAGAAAGGAAAATCCTAGAGTGGCATCATACCCCCACTGAGCTCAGCACCAGGCCCACTTACGCCCCAAACCCAGCCTGCCCACTCTGTAATGCGATGTAAAAGTAGGGGTGCCAGCCTCCAGGTGGGACCTGGAGACCCCCTGGAGTTATAGCTCATCTCCAGACGACAGAGGTCAGTTCCCCCGGGGGAAAGGGCTGCTTTGGAGGATGGACTGGCCTGCAGGGCTGTTCTCGCTGTAGTTTCTTCTCCGTCCCCGCCTCCAGCTAGCCTGGCTCCGGGCGGCCCTTGCTCCTGGTGGGTGGTGTTTGTTTACGATCTGAAAGATAGGCTGGTGGAATCCGGCCCCAGCTGCAACAGAGCTGAATGGCTGTTTGGGGTGTCCAGCTTCCCCCGGCCCCAGAGAGGAGGCGGGTCAAGATGGCAGGCCAGAAACCCAGGCCGCTGAGCGGCTGGCGATTCAAGTCACGCCACCGAGGGGGCTGGCCCAGAGTATCAGGGGCTCTAGGTTGCCCTGTCCCCCCCCTTTCCAGGCATCAAAGGGATTTTTCCACCTTAATGGATTTTGATAAATGACCCATCAGAGTTAATCTCTGATAGGGTGTATAAATTGAGTCATACAGTAAGGACGAAAAGGGAAAGTAACGTAGTGACAAAATAGCGAGTCAAAATAATAATTAAAGCAAGGGCCACAGTGAAGATTAGAAGGCCAGGCTGGATTTTGGAGATTGAGGGGGGGGGGAATCACTTGCGCATGAAATTGGGGTCACTGTGGGTGGGCGGGTAGTGGTGAGTTCCTGCATTCTGCAGGGGTTGGACTAAATGACCCCGGAGGTCCCTTCCAACTCCAGGATTCTCTGATTCTAGGAGAAAAGGATTGGAAGGAAGCACCTTTTACACATTTGTCGAATATGCTCTGTGGTGAAAGGCAAATTCTCGGAGTAGTCGTCTGAATGGCTTTGCATAACCCCCTTTTCTGTATCCCTTTACATCTTTGTTCTTATTCCTTTTAAAAACAAAGTATTGGCATCAAGGTATTTAATATTTATCTACCTTTTTCTATTTTCTATTGCTATCTTTTAAGATGTTTTAATTCCTGGTTTTAATGGACGCTTCTGTATCATCTTATGCTGGTCTATGACCGTAATAAAACTAACTAAACTAAACTATTTGATTTTTAAAAAAACATCCCTTCCAGGCCATTGAGCTCCCTTCCCCCGGGCACCGGAGCCCCTCCCCCTCCCCAACGCCTGCTGTGGCCACGATCCAGACACAGGTGAAGCTCCCTTCTCCCCAGCCCGACGCTCAGGCCTCTAGGGCACTCCGGACCCTCCCCACCCCCCCCCCATCTCCTGGGATCTCTGAACCCAGAGTTGACCGCTGTACGAGGAGGGGCTTTTCTGGGTTTGGCCCAGTGGGGACTGCCCCATGTTAGGGAGGCTCCCGAGGAGGCCCTCCTTCCTCACTGAGAGCCTTTGTTCGGGCCGCGGCCGTCGCCACACACCCACCCGGCCTAGTTCTCGGCATACTTGGCCGTGGGAGCCCGGGCCGCAAGAAATCCGCTTTGTCCCAGCGGTGAATCAGGAGGTGCCGGGTGACATTTAGCAGAAGCACAACCCTAGCGAAATCGGCCTCGCCCACCCTGGGCAGCCACGCCGGGGGCCCCCCCCTCCCCGGGACTCCCCCTCTCCTCCTGCCCAGCTCCTGCCCTGGAGCCGCTCTGGCAGGAAAGGGGCAGGGGGGTTCCCAGGGATGCCACCCTCCAGGTGGTGGCTGGAGTGCTCCTGGAATTACAACTCCTCTCCAGCCAACTTAAAGGGCTGCTAAAGGGGAGGGGGATACAAAAGGACAGGGGGGGGAGGGTGACTTTCAGTTCCTCTATATACTATCATAGAGTAACAGGTGACAACTTGATTTATTGTCGTACTTCTTGCCTTCTTCCCCCCCCCCCTTTCTTTTACGTTTCTCTTCTTATTTGGCAATGTGTAGTCTTTTTTCCCTTTTTCCTTTGAGAAAAGGGCTGCTTTGGAGGTTTCCCTCTGCAGCCTTGCGCTCTTGCTGAGATTCACAGCAGGCACTTCCTCCAGAGCAACTACTGGCTCTCCAGATGTCCGTGGACTACAATTACCATGAGCCCCTGCCCCCGGCAGGGGCTCATGGTAATTGTAGTCCACGGACATCTGGAGAGCCACCTTTGGCCACCCCTAGCGTTTGACCCGTTTTTACCAAGGAACTTGCCAACAGGACAACGTTGAGACATTCTGGAAGCAAGACGGGGCCAGATGCAGATTTCCCAGAATAAATACGAATATGTATTTGGTCCTTGAAGCCGAAAGCATCTCAAGGAAGGGAAGGGACGTGTGCTAAGGAAGCCGCCTGCAGGTGTTGAACCAGGCTCAGTTTTCTGCTCCGCGTAGATGTCTGGACCGAGGCAGAAGGCAAAAAGTGGCCAGGGAGGAGGACTGGAGGGGGGTGGGGGTGGGGGACGACAGCTTGCATCTTGCCACGTTCCAGAGCCCTTTGTCGGCACGAAATGGGTGTTTGCTTCTCAATCGCAGAAGAATGTTCCACATGCAGGGAGCCTGACGGCGTCAAGAGGCATTTTAATTGCTTATTTTTTGTGTGCCCCCCCCCCTCCCCACCCTTGCAGGATCCAGAAAGAGGGAACAACGCAGCACTTTGTATTCGGCACAAGCTCCGGGACGGCTGAAGACGGACAAGAATGCCACCGGCCGACGGACAAAGAACGGCATTCCCGGACTCGGCAGGCAGCCGCAGCGGGGCCACGTCCAACTATGCCGCCAGGGTCGCTCTGGAGAGTTCAGGCCACTCGCTCGCAAAGGACAGAAACGCGGAGGGGCCGTCTTTACGCTCCAGATGGCACAAGCGACGTTTGGCTCACACAGCCAGGAATCGAGTCCTGGAATTGTCACAGGGCAAAACACGCTAAGCGTTTGAGGACGTTTAAAATCCCTCAGCTCTTCTGAAGCTTCATCGGGGGAGAAAGCAACACTCCGTCAAAGAGCAGAGTGGTTTCGGATCCAGGGTAGAAAGACAGACGGACTCACGTTCCAGCGGCACCTGAAGAAGCGAGCCGTGACCCCCGAAAGCTCCTCCTCTGCCACAAATTGCGTTAGTCTTGAAGGTGCTGCTGGACAATGGCTCTTTCCTACCGATAAATAACAAACCCCCCCTGGCCTCTGTCCTCTCCAGATCCGCTGCAATCCCAGGCGATCTCCAGCTTCCACCTGCAGATTGGCAACCCAGCCTGCCCTCCGGCCAATACTCCTTCCCCAGAATCACCCTCCCTCCCTCCCGTGGGGAGACCCAATTCCCATAAGTGAGCAAAGCAGGCCTCTCCGTTCGTTTGGTTCCGCTCACGTTTATTTCCATCGGGGTTCTGTTTTGTTTTTCGCCTACGGTCAGCTACAGGGGGGAAAAAAATAATCCTACGAGCGAGCAAACGTCCCGTCCTGCGATTCGCGCGTCCCAGGAGCAGGGGGGGGGCGGCGGCGGTGGGCCGGGGCGCCCTCAGGTGTAGCCCACCAGGCGGGGGGTGCTGGGGAAGGTCTTGCGCATGCCCATGCACTTCTCCTTGTCGATGAAGAGGGAGTTGGCCTTCACCAGGAGGTCGTGCTCCAGCCGGGCCTTGTTGAGGATCAGCAGCTGCAGGGTGTCCTGCGCCTCCCGCAGGCGCAGCTTCAGGGTCTGCAGGGTGTCGTCGATGGTGAAGACCTCGTTCACCAACCTGGGAGCGGGGGGGGGAAACGAGGGAGAGGTCACCCCGCCGGAAACCGCACTCCGGGCCGGGTTCGTGGCGCCCTGGGCTGCTCTCCGCAGCCTGGCGGAATGCTGTCGTCTGCCTCGAATCTTGGGGAGACAGGCGGACGACAAAGAAAGGTATTCTCTGGCTGGTGGTCTGAAGCCACAGAAGGAAGCTTGAGACGAGGGGCAACTTTTAAGACCAGCAAAGTTTCGTCCTGGGGATAAGCTTTCATGTGCCTGAATAAAGCTTTGTGCGTCTTAAAAGTGCCACTGGTCTCAAACTTTGCTCTCTACTCTGTTCAGCCCAAAAGTTTTGCACTTAATCTCACTTTTCCCCCCAGGTGGGACTTCCAATGTCATTCTCCCACCCACCCCCCATTTCCCCACAACAACCCTGTGAGGTAGGTCAGGGAGCACGAGAGACGAGGCAGGCCCTGCATCTTCTTCTGCACCGCCAGCATTTAGGACGGACGATATTGAGTTTGGTTCCCGACTTGAGAAGTGTGCAAAGACGGGCTTGTCTGGCACACCCTTTCCCTTCCTTAGCGGAGGGCGGGAGGGAGGGAGGGCCGTATCCCACCGTCGGGGCAGGAAAACCTCTTTGATCTTGGGCCAAGGTTTGTCAGCACCTCCAGCTGCAGGAGATGCAATCTCACCCACCCACGGAGGGCCTGCAGAGGTGCGCTGAAGAAAAGGCCAGCCCCGCTCTGCCACCAGGGACTCTCCCAGACAATTTGCACCCTGAGGGCTGTAGCCACTCTACTGCCTGCAATAAACCCCCCTGTCCCTACTTCAAGGGAAGGTGGGGGGGCAGGCACAGGCTGTAGAGACAATAAAAGTTGAGTCCGGGGGCACCTTTAAGGCAAACCAAGTTTTGTTCAGATGAATGTGCACGACTTCAGAGAAGTCAACCAAGCATTCCATGTAGGTCGGAGGTGGGGAGGGTGTTGCCAGAATGGCTAATTAGTTTCCAGATGCATAAGCAATAAATGTAGCTAAGTAGGTGAAGGCAATTGGGAAGACCCATGAAGAGCATCCAATTAGCACACAGCATAAGCAAAGAGTTTGCAGACAGATGTGAGCATGACGTTAGCATAGGTAGTGAGACAAGGACCTGATATTTCTGTTAAGGCCTGAGGATTCCATTGTTCTGAGTATTGCAATAACTTGTAGTTTAGCAATCTCCCACTCTAGTCTATTGCTGAAATTCCTTTGCAATAGAACAGCTACGTTGAGGTCCCCCGTTGAATGTTCTGGAAGGCTGAAGTGTTCCCCTACAGGTTTCTCGGTTTTGTGATTCATGAGGTCAAATTTGTGTCCATTTATCCTTTAGTGTACGGTTTGGCCAGTTTGGCCAGTAGAGAGTGGAAGGGTATGAACACGCCTTATGATACCGCACAAAATCTTATACCCAGAATTAAACTTTGTTGGTCTTAAAGATGCTGCGGAACTCAAAATTTGCTCTCTTTAAAAACAAACAAACAACTAATAATGTAAAAAGTGGAATTAAAAAGGCAGAAGACGAAATGGGTGTGGTGACCTACAATAATCATTGTTGCAGAGGAAAGTCACCAAAAATTCAATGCATGCCTCTGAACTCCTAGAAATCTGTCCTTCCCCGGTACAGACTTATCCTTGACGGATCTGTACCTGGCTTGTTAGTTTTCCACGTTCCCATTTTCTTGGCTTGTAAGTTCCTGTTTCTTTGGCGGGAGGTCTGTTTCCTGTGTGTCTTGCACCCTCTAGTGGCCAATTTTCCATTACATCCTTGTATATCCAGCATACCTTCTTGGCCCATTGAAACCGCAACCTTTTAGGCCAAACATAATCCAATGTAATATCGAATTGACCACTAGAGGGGACAAGGTGTGTGTGGAACAAGAAAAAAAATGAAGAAACGGGAACTTACAAGGGAAACTGCATCGCATCTAAAAGTTTGCTCGGAGAGAAGAGCTAAGTTAGTTCTCATAAAGCTACCGTTGGAATTTGGGTGAATTTGACGGCCCTTTCTAGGGCCGCACCTGGGGGGGGGGGCAGGCGATGCTTACTTGAACTGGGGGACGTCCCGGCAAAGCTCCATATTGGGCCGCCACGTCCTGGCTTCCAGGCGAGTCTGGGCCACTTTGAGCGGGCACTCCTTGGCCATTATCGCTCTTTCCAGCAACATGATCGTGTTCTCTGTCTGGAATATTTCCTGGAGGGTCTGCAAAGAGAAAGAACCCCGAGGACGGCCATTGAGAAACCCAGAACCAAACTCGTCCCCTTCAGTGAGCAAAATGGTGTCTAAACAAATGAAATGGAGAAAGTGTGCCCCCTCGGTTCCTCTCCCCGGTCCACGAGTACGCAAGGACTCCCCGGCCGAGGACAGCAGGGTTTTCCAGGCCAGCCCTCTCCACCCGCCCAGCAGACTCCAAGTAATCCAAGCAGGAAGTCTGTTTGCCCAGAAGCCACCTAAATAAACCGGAGCACAGTAGAACTTCCTGCCTGAGAGCGCCCTGAGGGACCTGCCTACTCAGACGCAGCCAGCTGTTCTCTCTCTTCCGAAGGAGAATATTATTCGGCCCCGGAGGTGAACTCCCATTTCTGCTCGGACGTCTTTTCAGCCGGGGGGGGGGGGGGAGAGGCTGCCTGTGGTTTTAAGGTCAGGCTGCATCCCCTGGCGGCTGTCTCCTTCCTTTTCCTTTTCCGTTTTAAAATTAAGAATGGCAAAGGGGTGCCGGCAGGAGGGAGGGGGATCATCTCCTTAAGGCTAGCCCCTCCCGACTTGCCCCAAGGGGGCTTGGGTCACACCACACCACTATGCATGAGACCCAAATGATTTCACGACTTCTGAAGTAGGGATGCCAGCCTCCAGGTAGGCCCTGGAGATCCCCTGGACCTGCAGCTCCTCTCCAAACTAGAGAGATCAGTTCCCCTGCTTGGGAGTGGGGACTTTATGGCCTTATGTTGGAACATGTAGATCTGTGGGGCGCGTAAAAAGAATTTCCTGTGGGGGAGGGGCATCAGAGGAAATGTGTACTTGGCATCTTTAGATCACTTCTCCTGATTGGCTTGTTTGGAGACTTCCTGCTCTTTTGAGAACAACAGTTAGTCAGTTAAACGGGACTCTTTCTCTCTCCTCGTTTTATTTACACAGTTGTTTCTTGTGTACATAAAGCTGTTCCGTTCTTCTACGCGGCCCGGTGCGCTGCTCCTCTTAGCATATTTAAACTCTGCCAACACCTTAACCCTCAGACCTTATCCTCAGACCCCGTCCCCCGCAGGCTCCACCCCCAAGCTCCAGGCGTCTCCCAGCCCCAAGTGGGCCACCGGGCCCCTGACCTTGGCTAGCTGGGCCTGCAGCTTGTTCTTGGCATCGGCCACCTCCGAGATGCGCCTGTTGAAGGCCAGGTTGGTGTCTGTGTACTGCCGCCACATGTCCTCGGAGGTCCTCTCCAGGGTGTGGTCCGTCTCCTCGCGGAGGACGGCCGAGTTGGACCGCGCGTTCTGGGAGTACCGGATGTTGTCGTCGCTGAACTTTGCCCACGTTTCAGGGACGGAGACTCTGGAAGGGAGAAGTCGGGGGCAGCTGCCTAGAGGGGCCCTCTGCCGCGAGGTGAGGGGTTTCGAGGAAGCCGAAACAGAGAGCTTTCGTTTTGTATCTCATACCCGAATATTCCCCACTGCTCCCTTTAACAATAGGGTTTTGTCAGCAAAGCACTCTGTACTCGTGTCTAGGGTTCCCAACTTCCAGGCGGCAGCTGGAAGCTCCCAAGACTAAGACTGATCTCCAGGCGACAGATCAGTTTGCCAGGATAAAATGGCCGCTCTGGAAGGTGGACGCCATGGCGTTCT
Organism: Paroedura picta; assembly: GCF_049243985.1. Taxonomy (NCBI): domain Eukaryota; kingdom Metazoa; phylum Chordata; class Lepidosauria; order Squamata; family Gekkonidae; genus Paroedura; species Paroedura picta. The sequence goes on along the minus strand of NC_135385.1, from coordinate 6,848,261 downwards.
GGCCCACTGAAGCCCCTCCCCTCTCCCAACCCCGCCCTCCTCAGGCTCCACCCCCAAAATCGCCAGGTATTTCCCAACCGAGAGCTGGTGGTTCGACTCACGTGCCGTCGATTTTTTCAATGCCATGGTAGTAGTTGATGCTGTCGGACGTGTTCCTCAGGTTGTAGCATTTCTCATCGATGAAATGGGCGGAGCTCTTGTCTCCCAGGTCCCTCTCGAGGGCATGCTGGGCGTCGCGGTTAATGCTATGAAAAAGGATCAAAAGTATTTTAAAAAGGCTCAGCCCATGGCCCAACTGCCCAGCTTTCCTCTTTGGAAGAAAAGGTTAACCCTTTTTGTTGCAGAGGTATAAGGGGAAAGGTGTTCAATGGCACCCGGTCATTAAAACCTCCTTCTTAATTGACAGCCATTCGCCCGCGGGTCCCTGTTTGTGGCTACCAAATCAGTAATGAATGAGGCGGGACTCGTTAACTGCCGTCTAAATACTGGACTACGTTTTCCAGCGCTTACTTTAGCTGCTGATCAATTCTTTCCGCAAGTCTTCTCATTTTCTCTTGGCACGATCGGATCAGATCCACTTCCTGCAACAGAAAAGGTCTGCCCATCAGCAGTTCGACCAAAAGGAAAGCAGCAATTCCGCGCTCCCTGAAACTGTCCACGCAATGCAACCCAAATCCGGAGTTCGGGCTCGTACGCCCGCCCCACCATGTGCCATGGAACAATGTTTCCCTCTCGCTGAATTATTTGTATCTGAGGCTCATTTCACGCACGTTGGATAATGAATGAACTTTCGATGCTCTCTAGCAATTGTTTGCAAGGAGATTTCCTGGTTCCACACAGGAAAACCCAACAGCAAAAGCACACGGGAAGTGAAATGAGCCTTCACGGTAGCTGATGAAACAACATTAAAATGCAAACAATGGAAATACTTTAGACTGCTCAAGAGCGCAAAATTGACACAAGCACGAAATTCGAGGGCGCTGCTTGTGGGGAACCGGGGGCAGGAGGGGGGGGGTTCAGGTGGCCAGAAAAACTTCGTACCTGAATGAGATTCTTTTCCACATCGTCGTGAACCAGGTCGATGCCCATGCGTTTCTCTCGGCAGTATAAGCACTCCAAAGCCACCTGCAAGGAAGAGGAAGAAAACGACCCTCAAATGATTCTTGAGGGCTGTTCGGTCGTGGTTCAGAGCGGCGGCTTCTAATCTGGAGAACCCAGTTTGGTTCCCTGCTCCTCCTCCCCGTGCAGCCTGCTGGGACACCCTAGGCCATCTCCAGTTCTCCCAGAGCTCTTCTCAGAGCAGCTCTCTTAGAGCTTTCTCAGTCTCCCATGTTTGTTGGGGGTAGAGGAAGTGAAGGCGATTGTCGGCCACTTCAGGACTCCTTCAGGTAGGGAAAAGCAGAGCATCAAAGCCCGGCTGTTCTTCTTCTAGGATGTTTCAGGAGGGCAGCCCCACTGGCTGCAGGAGAAGAGCCTTCGGGACTCTCAAGGTTTTCAGGGCACAAGTTTTTGAGAGCCAAAGCTCTAAAGGGACCTTTGACTCACAAAATCTCATACCCAAGAAGTCTTGTGAGTCTCCTGCCAGGGTCGATCTCGGGGTTTTTTGCCCTGCTTTTTAGCAACCGATTTCCAGCAAGAGGCTTGCTACTCGCGTTCCCGTGGGGACATTCCGGGCTTAAGCCATTTGCAGTTCCCTTTCAGAAGACAACCTCGGTGTCCCCGTCTGAGGCCAGAAGGGCCACGGCTGTTAAACGGGGGATAAGGAGAAACTTTCCTGCCTCTCAAGCAGAGGCTGGCTCAGCGGCAGAGGGAAGCGTCCCGTGCCCCCTCGTGGCCAGATCCGGAGGTTCAGCGCAGTAGGAGCGGTCAGCTCTGCCTTTGCCAGAGGGCGTTTGGCTCTCCGGAACATGGGGACGGACACACTTTAGGGCCTTTTTTGAAACGCCGAGTCGCAGCTGACTTGCAGCAGCCTTGTGGGGGTTCCAAGGCAAGAGATGTTCAGAGGGGGCTGACCCTGCTTAGCTTCCGAGAGCCGATGAAACTGGGCTGCCCAGGGGAGGACAAGAAATGTTCCGCTCTGGGTCGCAATATTGGCCTTCTTTTGTGGCCTCCCATCCAAGTCCTAAGCAGGGCCAACCTTGCTTAGCTTTCAAGGCACGACAAGATCGTAGGGCTGCCAGGTTGCTCCTTGCCATCGGCAGGGGGGCCTGACTCTCACTCAGTGGGGTGCAATGCCACACAGTACCCCCCTTCCAAAGCAGCCCTTTTCTCCAAGGGAATCGACCTCTGTCGTCTGGAGAGGAGCTGTCATTCTGGGGGATCCCCAGGTCCCGCCTGGAGGCCGGCATCCCTACCTGCAGGGGCCCCTGGGCTTCGTCGGCCGCGCACTCCAGGCGCCTCTTGGCGGTGTCCAGGGCGCGGGTCTCGGTCAGCAGCCGCTCCAGCTCGTAGTTCAGCTCGGAGCGCCAGAAGTCGATGTCGGCCAGCCGCTGGCCCAGGTTCTTGCCCGAGTCCTCCTGCTGCTGGCGGGTCAGCTGCTCCTTGTCCTGCATGAGGCGCCCCGAGTCGGAGTTCAGCCGGCCGGCCCAGTGGCGGTAGGCCTCCGAGCCTTGGAACTGGGCGCGGTTGGCGTTGAACCAGTCCTGGGGGGTGTAGCGGGCGTACAGGGAAGTCCGCATGGAGGGCAGGACGGTGGGGGGCCGCAGCGGGGCGCAGAGGCGCCCTCCCCCTTGCCCGTCCCCATTGGGGCGGAAGGAGGAGACCTTGTAGAACAAGCTCGGCCTCCAGGAGCTCAGGTAGCGATAGCCAGGCAGGTAATACGACCGGTAGCTCTCGTGGCTGATGCTGACGGGGGCCGGTTCCGGCAGCAGGCAGCTTTTCCGGGGGCCGCAGTAGCTGGCCGTCTGCGTGGTTCCGAGGAATTCCATCCCACCCCGCCGTCCAGCCCCCCAGCTCCGGGGGCTTCGTCGCGGGCCACTTTCGACCGCCCAAGCAGTGAGGCCGGTGTCACTTTGGGGGGTTTCTTCCTCCCAGCTGCTGCCCTGGCCACTGTGACCCAATGGTGGTGTCACAGAAGGTGGGTCTGGGCCTCAGGGCCCCCCACCCAGGGGCTCCACCTGGCCCAGCCGGGTTCAGGGCTAGAAAAGCCCCTGCAGATTTGAAGGAGAAGCACCAGCCCAGCGAGGCGGCCTTGGAGGTGCCGTCCTGGGCCAAAGCGGTCATTCTCTTCTGGGGACCTCTCTCTCGGTCATCTGGGGATGAGCTGTGACCCTGCTGGAGGCCCAGGCCCCACCTGGAGGTTGGCAGCCCTGGGCCTCAGTAGGGTGGGGGCCGTGCCACAGAGTCCCCTTCCCAAAGCACCCTCCCTCCCCAGGGAGACGGGTTCCTGTAGCCTGGAGCAGAGCTGTCATTACAGGGAATTCTCCAGGCCCCGCCTGGAGGCTGGCGTCGTTCATTTGGGCCAGTCGCACTCTTTCTGCCGAGCCCACCTCACAGGGTTGTTGTGAGGGTAAGAAGGAGGAGGTGGCAGGATGGGTGGGGGGGGCAGAGCCGGGGGCGGAACCCGAGCGCGGGGGCGGGGTGAGGGAGGGGGCCTCATTTCCAGGGTCAACCGGAAGTGCGCTCAACGTTCGGCTCCACGGGAGCGCTGCTCGGCGCGCGCGACCGGAAGTGGGCTGGCCGGGCGGCTTCCTGAGTGGCGGCGGCGGGGGAAGCCTTTGAGCGGCGCATGCTCCTGGGCGGAAGTGCGTCATCGCTCCTTCCGGAGAGTGCTTCCGCCATGGCTGAAGGGGCCGGGCTGGCGTTGGTGGACACGCCGCCCCACGGTGAGGGGAAGCAGCCGCGGAGGCGGCTCCGGTCCGGGCCTCGTCCTCCCTCTACGGGCTGCCGGAAGGCTCCGGCTGGCCCACCTCGCAGGGATGTTGTGAGGCTCCCGCTGGCCCACCTCGCAGGGATGTTGTGAGGCCCCCGCTGGCCCACCTCGCAGGGCTGTTGGGACTGCTGCAAGGGCGCTGGATTCGCTGGGCTGCCGGTCTGGCCCTGCAGAGCTCTTCTCATGTCCCCCTTTTGTGTCTCCGCAGAGTGCCCGGGCACCGGCAGCCAGCAGGCGGGCAAAGCCGTCGCCTGCCAGGGATGCCCCAACCAGGGCTTGTGCGCCTCGGCCAGGCCCGCCGGCCCCGACCCAGGTGAGAGGAGAGGAGGCCAGGAAGGCCCTCTGCCAAGGCCCCTGCTCAGACTGTGGCCTCCCCTGCAGGGAGAGAATCCTTCCAGCCTACCTCACAGGGTTGTCAGGGCAAACCAGCACCTGCCTGAGCCTGTTGGTTCAAACAGACCCCGCAAAGTGTAAATCGGTTCAGGCGGAGGGTTCCTAGTATCAGCTGTGGAGCTGTGTTGGTCTGAAGCAGAGGAACAAAGTTTGAGTCATGGGGCACCTTTTAAGACCAACGGTTTCAAAGCATAAGCTGTCGTGTGCAAGCAGTTAAGCGGCACCCTGGGGACCAGCCAAGTCTCATTCTGGGCAGAAGCTTTTGCAGACCTGCACACTTTTTGATAAATCCTCGTTAATTTCTCAATGAAACAGACTTGGCATTTTCACCAAGGAACTGCACTGAACAAGCAGTAGAACAAAGCTTGAGCCCAGGGTCACCTTTAAGACCCCACTGCGTGTGCAAATAGTCAAGATGACCGAAGAGAAGGTCTTTGGCCGGCAGTCCTTCTGCAGCTCCCCATAGTTAGTCATTTTCCCACCAATTGAGCTTGTCTGTGCAGCCGGCTTTGGGGAAGGTGTTCACCGAGCGTCCCTTTTGTGCACCAACGTCCCCTTGCCCTTTGTCCCTGCGCAGCCATCGAGGAGATCAAGGAGAAGATGAAAACTGTGAAGCACAAGATCCTGGTGTTGTCTGGGAAGGGCGGAGTCGGGAAGAGCACCTTCTCTGCCCACCTGGCGCATGGCCTGGCTGAGGACGAAAACAATCAGGTGTGTGACTTCTTTGGAATCCATTGTGTTAAATGCCGGTGATCATTCCGTTGGGGTTGGGGTGGGAATTGAGGGTCGCAGCTCTGCTCTTGCTAACTTAGAAGGCTTCTGGCAAAGTGTGAAAATTACAGAAGTGTAACAACCTCAGGGTTAAATGGTGGGAGTATTTTACTATGGTTGTATCCCACTTTACTCACCTGTGGGGGCCCAGAGCAGCTGAGATCATGTTATTCCTAGAGCATATTTTTTATTCCCAACAGGTTGATTTGAGGATTGTGCTTCTGTGCGCTTCTACTGGAGTTCAGCAGAGCTGACTGTGTATAGCTGCCCCAGGGCATTCTGTGATGCTAAATGCCATTTGTTCACATCAGTGTTCACCATTTGCCTATGTGACGTCCCCATAAGAATGCATCCTTGCTTCTCCAGCTTCCTTTTTCTGTTTTTCAGGTTGCAGTCCTTGACATTGATATCTGTGGACCGTCGATACCGAAAATAATGGGTCTAGAGGGGGAGCAGGTAGGATGGGGTATAGAGGGGGCTTTCTAGCACAGTCAGAACAATTGTTTGGTTTCCTCATGGTGCTCCTTGAAATATGCGGCCCTTTCCCCTTTTTAGTTTGTATAAAAATCTCTAATAAAAATTATTGGGGGTTGGGGGAGACAGACATATATGCGCCCAAGAGCTTCTCCCCAGAATAAACCTTTGTTGGTCCTCTGGGTGTCCCTGGACTTAAAGTTTTCTCGTCCAGTTCAGCCCATCTAGGGCTACCCACCTAAATCTTGGGGTTTTGAAAAAAAATTGTTTAACTACTGGGTGGATGAGTTTTTTCTCTGTAAATAGTAACACTTCAAAATATTCACGTCCGCAGGTTCACCAGAGTGGGTCTGGCTGGTCTCCGGTGGTGAGTGAATTTTGAGGAAATTCTGCTGCTCATGTGCTCTTTCTGGGTCCTGGAGATGGGGGGGGGGGCTGCAGGGGAAACATTTTTCCTACAGAAATTAGCTCGTCTGATAAATTTTGATGCTGAGCTACCCCCAGTAGGTACTGAATATTTGGCTGCATGCAAAACAATTTGTGTTATGAAAATGAGTCAATGCAAGAGAATTAAACAAGAGGATTTAGGGGAGGGGCTATGGCTCAGTGGGAGAGCCTCGGCTTGGCCTGCAGAAGGTCCCTGGTTCGATTCCCAACTGCAGCATCTCCAGTTAAAAAGGTCCAGGCCGGAGGGGGTGGGAAAACCCGGGAGGGTCATCAAAAGGGGCTGGGGCCCAGTGGCAATCCCAGTAGCTGGTTGGTCTAGTGGTAAAGGCATGACCACTGATTTGTAGGATTGCCCTGTGTTGCCCACCCATCGAGGGGCTACGGAAAGCAAATCGCCCCTTTGAAAGCAAACCAAATGCATCTGGTGTAGACTTCCAAGCATCAACGCCGAAATTTGTCTCTGCTTGTTTTTTCCAGTACGTTGAAGAAAATCTGGGCGTGATGTCGGTGGGGTTCTTGCTCAGTAGCCCTGATGACGCCGTTATTTGGAGAGGACCCAAAAAGAATGGTGTGTAGCTTGCTGGGGGGCGGGATAAAGCCAGCGAAGGCCTGGGCTCAAAACCAGGCAGGGCTCAAGCAGAGCTGGAGTTTCCAGTGCTCTTTAAGCTGCAGCCACCCTCTCCAGGCAAGGGGATTGGGAGACCTTCCACGTCAGGAAGTGGTGCTCGCCCTTCTTGAGTTTGCATTCTCGGTGTGCTTTGCACCAAATGAAGCTCTGCACTGTGGATCCTGGGCCCCCACTAGCTTGACGGACCTCCCCTGCTTTAATGCCCACCTTCTCTCGGGCCTGACCCAATTACTGCAGATTCTGGGAAACCTCCTTGGCTGCATTCAGAAGTTTCCACACGAGAGACTCCTTGCAGGAACCGAGCCAATGAGCTCACTAGAGGGAGCTGTCGCGTTTCCCCAAGAAGCACTGGAAGAACCTGGTTCAGGAGTTGTCTGTTTTCTGTTTGAGAACTCTGCGCTCTGTTCCTTATTCGCTACCCATGTGGAGAGTACAATCCTTGGCCACTCACCAAGTCTCTGTAGAGCCTTGGATTTGATCTGAAACCTCAAGGATATGTTTTTGGTGTTTCTTTAGGAATGATTAAGCAGTTTCTCCGGGACGTGGACTGGGGCGAGATCGACTACCTGATTGTAGATACCCCTCCGGGGACCTCCGATGAACACCTGTCCGTAGTACAGTATCTCGGCGCGACCTGCATAGACGGAGCAGTGATCGTCACCACGCCCCAGGTACGAAACGTGAAACGCACACGCCCCGCTGATACGATCGTCAGGCGAGGCCCTGCGGTCTGGTTCCAGCCATCTGGTTTGGGAAATACCCGTCTGAGGGATTGGAGGAAAGGCAGCATCAAAGCAATTCTCCGCAAACCAGCTTAGAGCACCTGAATTAATCCTCTGGTGTATTTTGGTGGCTTTTTAAAACACAGGAGGTGGCCCTGCAGGATGTCCGGAAAGAGATAAACTTCTGCCGTAAGGTGAAGCTGCCGGTGATCGGAGTCGTGGAAAACATGAGCGGCTTCGTGTGTCCACACTGCAAGGTGAACGGGACCGCCCGCTGCGCCGGCCCTGCTGGGGCTGGAACCGACACCTGGGAGGGACCGCCTTCCTGGCGAAACGCTTCCCTGCGTCAGTAAGAATGTCTTCCGCAGACAGCAAAGTTGGAAAACACAATTGATCGTGGCAAGCAAGAAGGCCGTGGTCAACCTGCTCCGCCCTTGTGGTGTTCTCTTACCTTGGAAGATCGGCCTCCTGCTTGGATTCCTGTTTTGTAATCAAACCGCAGTTCTTTCGAAACCGCAGTTCTTTCGGACAGCAGTTTTCACAAGCCGTACAGAAAATCCAATTTTTGGGGGGGATGAATGCTATTGGAAAAAACTTCGCAAATTAGATTTTGGTAACGGTTGGAATAGTTTTAATCCGGGTTTGGAATCCTGGTTTGTGGAGTAAACTTGCTCTGCATTTTTAGGCCCCGGGGAACTGGAGAGCGTCCCATTTCAAACGCAAAATCCTTAGTTGGTCGATTGGAGTCGCAACGTCTAAATTCATAGAATCATAGAGTTGGAAGGGACCTCCAGGGTCATCTAGTCCAACTCCCTGCACTACGCAAGAAATTTTTTACCAGGAATAAACAGCAGATTGTGGATGGCAGTTTAGAGGTTGTAAAATGCCAGATTAGAATTTTTTGGAACGTTCAAGACAATTCTTGATAGGCAGCAAGAATACCCATGAATTTCTTCTGCATTTGCCCCACCAGTTGTGCAGGTGACGAGCATAGTAATTCAGGGCATGTGGGTTGGGGGTCCCGGGTTGTCCGATGTGTTGAGCAGCAGAGGAGCATTGCTACCCAAGCGGCGTGTCAACGCCCTGCTCTCCTGGCGGGTGCCCAGCCCTCGGCTCTCGCTTCACGCCCCCTGTCGTCTTCCGCCTTGCAGAAGGAGTCCCAGATATTCCTGCCGACCACTGGAGGTGCAGAGGGAATGTGCCACGCTTTGAACGTGCCGCTCCTGGGCAGAGTGCCGCTGGACCCTCAAATAGGTAACTGGGACTTGGTCGCACGGGTGACCCTGAATGTGCAGCCAAATGTGACTTGGGTCAAAAGAAAAGGGGAAAGGTCAGTTCAAGCCCTGGACTTGATTCTTTGTGAGGGGAGCAGGGCAACCTCTCTGCCGAGAGGGGTGGCAGCAAAAAAGAGCCAGAGTCCAGGACACAATTTGGGGCAGGGGAGGAGCTTTACGAAGACCCGGCTTACTTCGGGTAGATCCAAAGGGGTGGCCCTGTTGAAGCAGGAGAAAAGAGCACCTTCAAGCCCCGGAGCACCTTCAGGACTTGCAACCTTTGTGCCTGGAAAGGAGCTTTTGGGAGTCCCTCTAAGATACAGCTAGAATGTGAGTCCATCTTGGAGTGATTTCAGAGACAAAATATAAGGACAGATGGATGCACGTTCTAGCAGTACCTGGAGAAGTGAGCAGAAACTCCTGAAATCTCCCCCCTCCCCGGCACAAAGTCTTTTAGGTGTGGCTGGATTCTGGGTCTTTTCTGTTAGTCCTGCTCTGTCTCTGTTGTGTGAGGTCTAGACCATTGGCTTGTAATCTGGCAAGCTGGGTTTGATTCCCCGCTCCTCCGCCTGCAGCCAGCTTGGGTAGCCTTGGGCTAGTCACAGTCCTGGTAGTGCTGTTCTCACAGAGCAGTCCTGTCAGAGCTCTCTCAGCCCCACCTCCTTCACAGGGCGTCTGTAAGCCGCCTGGGGACACCTTCAGGTTGTGACAAGCGGAGTATAAAAACCAACTGCTCTTCTTCTTCTGGACTTCCTTTTCTCCCAGGAAAAAGCTGCGACATGGGCCATTCGTTCTTTTCTGAGGTGCCGGATTCCCCGGCCGCGTTATCCTACAGGGATATCATCCGAAGTAAGCTTGGTGGGGATTGGGCCTGGTTCTGTGCTGCTTCCCAGGGGGCAGCTGGAAGGTGAGGGGCATGCCTCCACACTTCGGCCTCAAGGCACCACCTGCTTTTGACTCTCTTCTTTCCCCGCAGGGATCCAAGACTACTGCCGGCCCCCCCACCCCCAGGAAGCATGAAACCCGTGAGGAAACCAGCATAGGAATGCTGACATAGGAAGGATTCTGGATCTTATTTTGCAAATAAATGTTTTTCAGTACTGAGTGTCGGTTTGAGATGGCGGGTTTGTGGGGGTGGTTTTTCTTCCCCCTGTGCTTGACTGGAAAACGTCAGACAGGGATAAACGCCGGAAGGGGCCATTCCAGAAATTTGTATTTTCAATAGGTTGTGTTCCCGGCCAGAAATCCTGGCCCGTTCTCCCCAGCAGCTGCAGGCTGAATGACACGTTTCTCCCGATTCCACCAGTGGGAAGCCATTTTAAAAATCAAAACAGACAGCCCACGATTGGGGGAGAGGGGGGGGGTCCTTGCGTCTCTTTCCCCAGATCCAGCATTGTTAGGAGAGAGACATTCTTGGGGGCATACAGTTGTGATTTGAGGGTGGGGAGGGGGCAATTTGAGGCTATAGGTTTGTGACCGTTGAGGCAGCCGGGAAAGGGGGGTGGATGCTGGGGGGGTGGGGGGTGGGGGGAGCTAGGACAGCTGGCGCCAAGGGAGTTTGGGGTGGCTTAGTCCCCGTGGGCACCCCCCCCCCAGTCCAGGCAGCCCCCCCAGCTCAGAGCAACAACTTCTCACCCTGGCAGCTGCCCTCCCTTTCTCTTGGGCTGTTTGCGTGGATCTCCAGCCTCCCTCCCTGCGAGACGTGAAAGCAAATATGAGAAGAGCCAAGGGAGGGTTTCACATTCCCCCCGGTCGCAGCCAGGGAAGCCAGGACCCAGATTACTTTCTCAGGCCCTAGAAAACCTTCTCAGCAGCACTTGGTTTTATTAGAGACACAAACTTCGCCATGCATATTCTGTTGGCACTGCAAGAGCCTCTCCGGAAAAGCTGCCTGCTTCTTCCTAGCCATATTTTAGCAGTTCTTGACGTGTTCCCAACTCCGAAGGCAGATCCCCCTTGGCTGGGCAGCTGGCTGGGCGGTTGCGACAGAATCTGGAAAAGGAAAAAAGGGAGGGTGCTTCAGCCGTTCAAAGAGCAAGTCGCTGATTTTTTATACCCCGCTTTTTTTTTATACTCCCCAAAGGAATCTCAAAGCGGTTTACGTTCACACACCCTTCTCCCCCAAACAGGCGCCTTATGGGACAGGTGGAAGGGAAGAGAGCCCCGAGAGAACTGTGACTGGCCCAAGGTCACCCTTGTGGGGAGGAGGAGTGAGGAATTAGACCCAGTTCTCTGCTCTTAACCGCAACACCACGTTGGACATCCTCATTTATGAGTCTTGTTGTGGGATCGCTCTCAATTCCTCTCCTTCCGAGTGAGACGGCCGGTGGGGATTCCAGAAGAGGAAGAAGACCTGTGGGCCGCCTGCAGCCACAAGCTGAGACAGTGTGCGCGCATAATGCTTTCAGCCTGTGAGTGGCGGAGGGGCGATGACAGGTGCAGAACTCTGGCTTGCACGTTCTGGGTCAGAGAGGCCGGCTGCCTTGCTGCTTCCTACCTGCAGTCTCCTCTGGAGAGGGGGAAGAGACTCACCTCCTGGTCCTCATGTCCCGATCCCTTTCAGAACCGTCTTCGGATATCCCTCCGGCCCGTCCTGGGCGAGGAATGAAACGGCATTAGCCTCGTTCGCCCCTGACCAAAGGAGCGGAGTCTCTCAAAATCAGGAAACCGGAGAATCAGGTTGGGCTCCTGGAATCAGGTCTGGAAGCCTTCAGGTGCATCGTATGGGGAGACGTGGGCGTCCCCGCAGACGCTGATCCCCAGAATAAAACTGTTGCCCCTCCCGGTGATGCGTGAGGAGGACGGAGGGTGTTCCCGCCCACCCCACAGCTGTCCCTTTAAAAGGAACCCAGTGGCTCACCTGCTGGAAGATCTGCTGAGCCGGGAACCTGGCGGTGATCTTGTGGAGGTTCCTCAGCCCTCCTAACTTGCAGTGGACGTAGCCGTACAAGTTAGCGGCCTGCAGGCAGATGCCGGCTATCACCAGCGCCTGTGGGGGGAACAGATGGGGTCGATTCGGCTCAGTTATGCTAGATCAAAGGTGGCCCAATAAGGACTCTCCGGACGTCCATGGACTACAATTGGATACAAATGGATTGTAGTCCATGGACGTCCGGAGAGCCCCCATTGCAGATGGCTCAGGGCTGGGCAAAGAGAGACATTGTGATTCAGCTTGCCCCACCACCACCACCACCTCCATTGGCCTTACCAGCCACCTCAGCTTCAGGGAAAAGAGGGTGCTAAAAAAGAACATGGTCCAGATGACGGGGCAGACGATCAGCCCCAACCAGAAGATCCGGGCCTCGACCTCCGTGGGGGCTGCGGCGCTGGGAGGGACCTGCGAGGGCCAGAGAGTCACATCAGCTGACGCGGCGGCAGAACAACACGCCGTTCCGCAGAATCGGGAACCCGTGCAGCGTGCAGCGTAGTTCTAGGAACGCAGATTCATTTCCTCATCCCGCTGGAGGGACTTCCTTAGTGTTTATCACGCAGGGCGGCTCTCCACGTTGGTCCCCGAGCCTTATAATAAATAATATTCAACAAGGAAACCAGGAGGCCTTGTCAGGGAGGGCGATGTCTGCCCAGCCCAAAGAGATGCCTGCCCCAAAAGCGCCACGTACCTTCTTGGCTTCGTACACCCAGTGGCTCTTCCCGTCTTCGTCGATCTGGTTCCACCAGCGCAAGCCGACCAGGAGCCTCCCGGTGACGTTCTGAGGGGCAAAACGAAAACCGGCCGCTGTTTTCAATGTCTATAATACTTCAGAATTTATCTTTGCTATGAGGCGAGCTGCCCAGAGCCCTCGGGGACGGGCGGCATGTAAATTTGAAAACAAATAAATAAAAATATAGAACGGCTTCCTTTCACCCGTTCTACGCCTACTCCACGAAGAAAGTGCTTGTGTCCATCAAAATCATTCTGCAGGACAAATCACCGTAATCCATGAATCAATATAAGCTTGTAAGGTGTCTTGACTACTGCTTCGTCGGGTGCCCGCCCTTGACGCTATCCCAGGTCAGATGACTCACGGTGCCTGACTGACGAGATAAAGGGAGCGGGTGGCACGTTGGCAGGTTCCAGGGGCTTCCCGGGGGGATCCTTACCTTCACGGACCAGAAGTCGAAGGAGAGGAGGAGGAGGATGACCACGAAGCAGGCCACGAAGCTCTTGCTGAACCAGTCGCAGAACAAGTAAGTCACGATGGCGCTCACCCGGAAGAAGAGGTGGAAGAAGGTGGCCAGAGGGTGCCTGGGGGGACCAACCAGCCGGGCAGTGCATGAGACGGGTTTCAGGCTGCCTGACACTCACGCATATCTGCGCTTCCCCCAACATAGCAAACCGGAGAATCCCCGAATACCTGTCTGGATTCGGCCTGACTCGAAAGCCGCTGAGCACAAACTCAGCCGAGCGTATGAATCGCTAATTGGGCTGTTACGGAAATCCCCCGGGGCATTCTGGGCCCTTATCAGGCTGCCCTTCCCAGGTAACCACACGGGGTTTTCCCCAGCGAATCTCAAATCGAGGGCAAGGGCAGATCCATCTCCCGGCCCACCTGCAGCTGGTAAATATTGGGCAGGCCGAGAATGTGTTTCTACTTGGGTAGACCCAGAGTAGCCGTTTTGGACACAGAGGCAGTGGGGTGCAGTGGCCAGAGTGTCAGGCTAGGATCTGGGGGGAACCAGGTTCGAATCTCCTCTCTGCCGTGGTGATCTTTGGCCAGTGGCACGCTCTCAGCCGACTCCCCCTCCCAGGGTGGTTGTGTGAGTCGAACAGAGAAGAGAACTGTGTCTGCTGATCTGGGTCCCCATTTGGGGGAGAAAGATGTAGGATGCCAGCCTCCAGGTGGGGCCTGGAGATTCCCCGGACGTATTGAAGCATCTGCAGCAGCTGCAGTTGAAAGGACCAGGCAGGAGGGGATGGGGAAGACCTTTCTCTGCCAGAGACCCCCAAAAGCTGTGAAGGGTGGGGGGGGGGGGCTGTAGCTCAGTGTAAGGCCAACTGCTTGGCATGTGGAAGGTCCCAAGTTCGATCCCCAGCAGCATCCCCAGGGCAGAGAAGCAGGCAGGAGGGGATGGGGGAGGCTTCAGGGTCTCAGCACCTCGGACAGCGGCCCAGGGTCAGAGGAGGCCCGGCTGAGCTTTCTCGGTCACGTGAAGGCAGGTTTGTTTAAGGAGGGGCTGTAGCCCAATGGAAGAGCATCTCCTGAGCATGCAGAAGGGATGGGGGCCCTCCCAGTGTGCCCCCCCCCAGAGTCTTATTTTTGGCACATGCAAGGTGTGTAGTGTGCATGATTCAAAGGCGCACGAAGAATATTCTACGGGGGGCACTGGAGATGTGCCATTCACATATTTAGATTAGGAACTTCCTGGTGTTTTTAAAATCTCCTCCCGCACCCTGATTGGCCCAGCGGGAGTCTTCCTGCTCCATTGAGCACCCTTCCCCCCTGCTTGCCACAGCTAGTCAGTTAAACGTTTAGGACTATCTCTCTCTCCTTCCTTCTTTACGAAGTTGTTTCTCTTCACAACAAACACATAGCTAACTGGCAGGAGTTTAGGCAGGGGGGACCCTCTGAGGAGTCTGAGATCTGGCACGGCTTTACCTGATCTTTGCTTTCCTTAACGCCAACTCCTCCTCGTGGGCAAAGTCAAGTGAGACATCCTCAGTGTCGTCTGCTAAGGTCTGTGGAAGACAAACAGACCCAAATGCCTTCCCTGCAAACAGACGTTTAAATATAAATCCAGACTGGAGAACCCACTTCCCTTGGAACAAAACGGCACCTCTGGAGGCCAGAATCTCGGAGAGAAGTCCTGGAGGGGCACCGGATGCCCTCTGACCCCCCCATGCCCCCCGTAATGCTGCTGTTCACAGGTTTTGCCCTGAAATCTCCAGGGACCCCCCTCCCAAATCGGAATGTGCAGCCCAAATTAAGGGAGAGGACTGCCCAATGAATTAACCACCCTCCTCCCTGAGACACGTCTGCTGTGGTGCAGAAGAGAGACCAGCCAAAGGGGCATCTCAGCTCCCGGGGTGCATTTGGAGGGCGCGATGCCACCCTCTCCCCCCTCTCTGCCGCCACGTCTCTCTCCGGTCTGGAAAGGCAAAGCTGCTGACTCCCGAGTCAAACCGGGATTTCGTTTTGAGTTTGTCACAAGTGGCTCAGGCAGCAGTCAGGCCGTGGGAGCGAAGGTGTGTTAAAAATAAAGTGCAGAAGCAGAAGGAAGGTGGTCCCAAGAGGACAGAGGTCACCTCCTCTGGGGCCAGCGTGGCTTCTGCCACTTCCACGCCAGGCCCCAAAACGCCCAGGCAGCCCTAAACAGGAAGTCCGTAGAAGACAGGTGTCCATCAGCTGGGGACGTCCGTCGCCTCTGCGGTGAGTCCTCCCGCCTTCCGCAAAGGAAGGTGTCACTTTTGGGCAAGCCTGTTTTTGTGGCCCCTTCAGACATCTGTCTTATTTCTCTGTCTCTTATGTTTCTGTCAAGATCCTGTCCACAATTTCCTGTTTCTTTCACCCATTTTCGGTTGGGGGTGTGTGTGTGTGAAGGAGCCCCCTGCTCCTGTTCCCCTCATTCCTGCAATAAAGAGATTTATTTGGAAACAAAGAGTCTGCTTTTTGGAAATTTGACAGGACAGGGCAGCTTCAAAAGAGGCGTTCTCAGACTGAAGGGAAGGAAGAGACGGCGAAGGGTAAACTGGGAATGATTTATTTATCGCCCAGCGAGTGTGTTGTGCCACCGGGAGATCCAAGGATGGCCTAGCAGCTGGGCAAGGGACATTTGGGGGTGGTTTGCCATGGCCTGCCCCTGTGCCATGGCCCTCTAATGTTGCTTGGAGGAACTCCCACCCAAATCCCTGGAGGTCTCCCATTCAGGTACTAGAGCGAGCCCACCTTGGTCAGCTTCCACGATCTAATGGGATCAGCCTGCTCAGGCGCTAGGCCGGCCCCCGGAGAAAACTGGTCCCCACAGAGACGAGGTCGAATCCACCCATCTCCAGCTAAAACCCCTCCAGACCTTGCTCAGACATGAAATTCCTTTTCTGCTGAAATCTGCATTTGCACTCCAGCTGACAAAGGGCTTGTCATGGAGACCGTGAGAGAACAGAGGCTGTAGGGAGAGCTGGGGAGGGGATGCTTCTGCACCAAAACACCCTGACACTAAATGACACGGCCTGAAATTCCTTCCCGCCCCCACAGACACCCCTCCCCTAGATCCCGGCTGGCCCCAGTTTGCTGATCTCACTAAGGTTCCCCTGCTGGTTTCTCCACCACCTCTGCATCTGCACCACACCAGACATTTCCCTTCTCGCTTTGATTTCCATGCAAAAATACCCCGTTCCGGAGCCCCACATGACACCACCCATTGCCCCCCCAAAACAGTCCCCATCCCCCACCCCCCCTCATTCCCCATCTCCCTCACCAGCTTCATCTTCCCTGGCACCAGCTCCTCCTCCCTCTCTCTCTCTCTCTCTCAGCCTCTGCTTTGCGGAGGTGATGCTACGGGGGCTGGCCAGCATCCGCCTGCCTCCCTGCCTGGTTGCTATGGAGACGGGAGGCGGATGCAGGTTTGGTCCAGCAGGGCCTGGCTGCAGAGGAGGAGAGGGGAGTCGCAGGGCAAATGTGGTGGTTTGGGAGCAAGGCTGCTTAGGGACAGGTTAGGGGCAGGCTGGGCCAACAGGGGAAGGACAAGCCAAGAAAACTAGGGGCTGCCATGGGGAGGGGGTCGTTGTGTGAAGACCTCTTGTCAGTAGGGATGTCACTCTCCAGGTGTGTCCTGGAGGTTTCCTGCTTTTGCTGTTAATCTCCGGATGACGGAGGCTCATTTCTCTTTGCCCAGGGGAAGGGGGAGAAGGCGGGGTTGGGAAACGCCTCAAGATTTGGGGATGGAGGCGAGAGAGGACAGGGCCCTCAGTGGGGTCCAAGGCCACAGACAGGGCCACAGAATGGATTTCTGTCATCTGGAGATGAGCTGCCATTTCAGGAAGGGCCCAGGTCCCTCCTGGAGGTTGGCGTCCCGAGCTCTTGGCGGCCCCACTCTGCGGGAGCTGCCTGTGGTCTCCGGCTCCTGCCAAGTGTTGTGAGTTCAGACACAACCGCTTTCACTTTCTGCCGGGACTTCTCCCTGAAACCGAAACTTGGAAATAAATTTAGGGAGCCGAGCCATGTCAAGTGGAGCGCTGCTTTTAGAAGGAGGGGCGGGGAGAGCGCAAAGGAGATAAGCTTTGGCAGCTTTCAGAAACTGGTCCCGTTGGCAGAAAGTCACATGACTTCTGAGCAGTGTTTAGACCTTTTCTCCAGGAAGCCAAAGTTTAAGGTGCTCCTGTTCACGTGGCCCTTAGCTGCTGGACTGGGCAGGCACCCCGCACCCCCCAGAGACGCTGCTTCCCTGGCCAGACGCCACCCAGATCCAGCTGGAGCAAAACAAAGAACAGCTTTATGCTCAGAATGAAAGCACGTTCGTCTGGAAAGCGTGCATGGACACGGACGCTTCTCCCCGGGACAAACTTGGTTTGTCCTACTGGTGCACAGGAAGAACCCAAGTTTGTGAGCCTTAAAGGTGCCGTCGGACTCAAACGCCGGTCGTCGGCTTTCCGCACACAAAAGCTTGTGCCCAGAATTAAACTGAGCTGATCCGAGAGGTGCACATGCTCACAAAAGCTCATGCCCAGAATTAAACAGCGGCTCTTAAAGATGGAGACGCTGGACCCCGGCTATGTTCTGCTGCTCCAAAGTAACACAAGGACCCCTCTGGATTTATTTTGTTTCCACTAGCCTGCTTTTCTTCCACGGACTCCAGGCAGCGATGATGCAGAGGGTATTCAACAGATAGCGCAATGCAGTTAGGGGTGTAGCACTAACCTGGCTTTTATAGAAGGAACCGGAAGGAAAGGAAGTTGTTAACATGACACATTAAATGGCGCAGAGTTACCTGGTAAGGATCCAGTGTCTAGCTGACGATGTGCAAGAGCACAGACCGCAGTCCCTAATAATTTGGCTAAGAAACATTTTGTGCAACGGTTCCCAATTGCCTGTTTTGCACAGTCTGCGGAAGGCCGGCAGCGTGGAAGTCTTCCTGTCCTCCTCGGAGGGGGGGCCCCACGCAGAAGGCAATTTTTGGATCGTTTAATGGGTCCTGCTAAGAATGAGACTTCTCGTTTAAGATTCCTGGTTCGTTCTACAGCCTTGATCCTATTGTAGTATTAACTGAACACCCCATCGAGTCAGTTGTCTTGACTTGATCTGTTTTGAGCCCAAGTGAGATGGGAGGCTGGACTGGATGGACCCTCCCTGGTCTGATTCTTTTTATATTCAAGGGAGGAAGCTGGACTTTCATTGGATAAATAACAATAATACATTATAATAATATTCGCTGGGGGTCTGGGAGGATGAATCAAATCAAAAGCCTGCCTCTGAAACTTCAGGCAAGCCCCTCTCTGGCTGTTTACATCCCAAAACCGCTTTCTCCTGTGGCTTCTTGGTGCTGCACAGATTTCGGCAACGCCAGCAGGGACAAGTTCCTCCTCTCCGAAAACAAGAAAAAAGTCCCCTGAAGGGATCGTCCTGCTGTCCGTGGCAGAGAGCGGACCCTTCTGAGAATCCGGCGGGTCCAGCTTTCTGCTGGCTCTGCATTTTACAAAATCTCGCTCTGCTTCTTTGGAAGAGTGTTTTAAGCACCGATTAAATGAGGAAACGGCCGAATTTGAAAATCCCACAGCATTTCTCTCACTTCATCTTTTTCTGCAGTGTTTGTTTACAGGATGCCTCCTTGTCCCCAGCATCAAACTGAAGCAGCCTCGTTGGCATCTCGCACCCTCTTTCCAGAGCTTGGTCCCGCCGGCATGAATCTTTTCCAGGAGATCTTGCCGGGCGTGAGAGAGGTCCTCGACAGGGGCCCCCCCTCACAAATCCAGGCCTTGCTGAGCCTCATGGCTGAGGCGGGCATCGTCTCCAGGGAATACCACCTGACCCTGCTCCACGAGGAAGACCAGGACGCTCTAGCCAGAAAGATCAGCTTGACCCTGGTGGGGAGGCCGGACGTCTGCCTGGACGCCCTCGTGCCTCTCGGCCGCCTGCAGGTCTCTGGCGACCACCAGGAAGAGGCCCCAGAAGCTACATCGGCCAGGACTAGAAGCTTTGGGGGTAAGTTTACCTGATCGACGGCTACGGATCCACCGACAGCACCGATAAAGAGAAACACGGTGCCTCGTATGGACAGATTCTTATTGTTGATCTTGATGTCGCGGTTAAGTGCAGCAGCCTCTCGTCTGGATCTCCCCCCCTCCTCCTCCACAGGCAGCCATCTGTGTGACCTTGGGCCATCCCCAGTTCTCTCAGAGCTCTCTCAACCTCACCTAACTCACAGGGCTTATTTTGTGGGGAGGGGAACGGGGTTTGTAAGCCGCTTCGGGACTCATTCAGGTAGTGAAAAGCAGGGTATAAAACCCAACTCTTTTTGTTGTTGTTATTATTTATTTGCTTTATTTCTGTCCTGATTTCTCCCGGCTCTTCTCACTGTTCTCTGCTGCCTCCATCCTATTTTTAGAAACAACAACCTTGCGAGGCAGGTTAAGACGGAAGCTTGGGGTGGGCCCAAGGTCACCCTCTGCTTCCACAGCAGAGTAGGAATGCAAATCCATTACATTCGCTTATTACATAATTTCTTGCTCCCTTCATCCCATCCTCAAAAACACCAACTTTGCGAGCGATTCGAACCCAGGTCCCAGTCCGGCACTCTAACCACCAGGCCAGCAATCGTGGCGGGCTGAGCCTGTGAGCAAGGGGAACTGCGCCTCTGCAGAATTTGGGAGACATGCCGGATATTCTCTGCTGAGATCGAGCTGGAAAGAAATTCGTTTTGCCGCTTGGCCCAAGGAGAGCTGTGCGCAGGTCGGATTGGGGGGCTCTTGTTCCAGTCCCAAAAGCCCCGTCTTCCCTTTCTCGGTGCAGTTTGGGGGAGGCGTTTACTTTATCTAGGGGTAATCTGGTGACGATGCAGAGGGGAAAGACCAGGGACGAGAAACGGTGCACCGGAAGCAGAGAGCCGGAAATAATCCAGGGTCTTCAGAGTGGAGAGACCGTGGCCAGGGGACAAGACGAGGCTGCCTTCCCTCCCTCCCTTCACGGCTTCACGTGTCCCATTTGAGAGATGACGGAGACGTGACTTCCTGGTGACAGATCTCGAATCCACAGGGGAGAAGATCTGGCCTGGCCGCTTGGAGAGAGGAGGAAGCCAGAGACCACATCGGTGGCCCTAGGAGGGGGAGTCTCATGCCCCCCAGGCCAGCCGCCATGCCCGGCAAGACCCCCAAGGCGGAGTGATCTATCAATCACAGCAGGCCCAGCGATGCATTTAGGGGCCCTCGAAAACCTTTGCATGTCTTTGGAAACCAGAAGGGAGAAATGAACTTCTAGGGTCAGAGCAAAGGAAGGGAAATGAACACCATCCCTGCAGGGCTGTCTTTGCTGCAGGAAGCTGGCGGGCGGCTGTTCCAGATACCCGGGGGGGGGGGAGGGAAGAGGGTCTTAATGCTTTTGCGTGTGCAGGCAAGCCTTCAGGGCCCACCGAGTGTGGTGCAGCTGGCCACTTGAGTTCCAGACAGGGCGGTTTGGCTCTCCAGCCAGCCGCTCTCCTGGGCAAACAGGAGGACAAAGGAGAGGGGTTTTCCTGGACGCCCGACTTGCCGTTTCACCTCGCTGGCGTGCAAAAGGATTAAAAAGACAAAGGAAGACTGCACCTTGTTGACTGTAAAACAATTAGCAATAAGCAGCTGTTCAAAAAGCGAGAGCCAGCACGGTGAGGGGTTAAGAGCGGCCGGTGGATATTTTGGAGACAGGTTCGAATCCTTGCTCGCGTCACGGAAGCTTGCTGGGTAACCTTGGACCCCGTCGCCCTCTCTCAGCCTGACCTACCTCCCAGGGTTGTTGTGATGTGGACACGGAGGAGAGGAGGAGGACGGGAGCAAGGCGGGGGGGGGGAGCAATGAATTAAGTGCAAAAAGTGATCCGTAAGATAAAACCCTTGAGCAGATAACCAACCAAGATCTAGCAAAGGAGACTCCAACAAGGAGGGCAGTTCATCAGGGGCCGGGTTGCCAACTCCTGGGGGAGGGGGGGATTCCAGGAGATTTCAGGGGGGCGGGATTTAGGGAAGGGCGGGGCCTCAGGAGGTACGTCTGGCACTGTGCTTCCTCCGGGGGAACTGATCTCTTTAGTCAAGGTCAAGGGGGTGGCAGGGGACAGTGGAGGAGTGACAGGGTTGTGAGTGTCCTGCACAGGTTCAGGAGGGGGTCCACGTTGGTCTGAAGCAGCAGAACAAGGTTTGGGGCCAGGGGCACAGGTGAGACCCGCACAGCTGCCTTCCAGGTGTGAGTTTTTGTGGTGCCTCTGTGCATGCTCCTTCCCAACACTGCTCGTATCCGAAGAATTGGGCCGCACACGAAAGCTCGTCCCTTGAATACAGCTTTGCTGGCCTTCCAGGTGTCCCCGGACTCGAACTTTGTCCCACCTGGGGAGGCATACCTGCACGTGGACCTTACTCCTCGAATGCAGCTTTCTGGGTCTGGAAGGTGCCCCGGACACAAACCCGCTTCTGTCGCCAGTGATAGCCGTCCGAGTAAATGGAGGAGGGGGTTTCCCGGTGGTGGGCTTGTCTTCTCCGAAAGAGGCCAGGAGTCCTGCCAGAGGAGGAAAGGCGTCCCCCCCCCCCAGTCGTGGGCTTCTGCATAGCTTTCTTCTGACACACGCCAGCCCCAAAAGTGAAACAGATTTCAAGAGCTTTCACTTCCCTGGACACGAGGAGACCGGCAGGGTGCAAGGTAGGAGCTGGGGAGGGCAATGGGCACGTTTTGCTCTGGGGGGGCTGACTGGAAGGTGCAGGTGGGGTGCCTCGGGCACTTGGGGGCACAGGGGGGACGGGGCTGCCAAGGCCTGCAGAAGGTGGTCACTGCGAAGGATGCCTCTCCCTCTCTCCTGCTGAATTCCTGCCCTGGGAGGTCTCCTTGCACCTTAGAAACCAACACAGGTTTTTCACTCCCGAGAATCCACAAGCCCCCTTCGTCAGGCACGAACTATGACTCTTCAAGGAACCTTATACCTCCCCCAAAGGTTGAGTGGTCTCAAAGGCACTCCCAGGCTTGCACGTGGCTCTTCGGTTGCAGACCGACCCAGCTGTGCCGGGCCGGAGGGCCCTGCTTTTGTGGCCTGGGCCCTTGAGGGACAGGTGAGCTCTTGGGAACCAGTCTGCGTGGGAAAGCTTTTGAAAGAGGAGCGGGGGAGGGCCGAGGGCAGCTGCCAGGCTGCAGTCACCACGGGAGAGATTATTTTGGGTGGAAGGCAAAAGGGAATTTCCTTCGCTCCTTTTGGGCATTCCCCCTTGCGCCTGACTCCGGCCAGCCTCGTTCTGCGGTCTGTTCTTCACCTGACCGAGGGAGCAGGGGCTGTTCGACGGCCTTCCCCATCCCTGGCTGCTCTCGTGCCTCGCACGATCCAGGAGAGTGCCACGTTCTGGGTGCAGGATGGACCCTTTGGGACCCCTTCTCCAAGGTCAGCCAGCCCCCTCCTCCTTTCCCTGTGGGTCTGCTTTGCAAGAGGGGACAGGGTCTTGGGGGGGGGGGGTGTTGCTTGACAGTTCTCCTGGAGGGGAGGGGGGTTCATGATTTCTACCTGGTGCTACCTGGAGGAGCTCTCTTCTTTCTCTTTTGGGCAAATATGCCTTGGTGCCCAGGCAAAAGTGACAGTATGAAAGGCATGGAAGAATCTGTACAGATTTGGGAGCCCAGGCGCACCTCTGAAGCCAACCAGTTTTATTCTGGGGTTTTGCGTACCTACCTGAAGCACTGGGCCATCTTCTGCATATCCATGGCTCAAGAGAAGAGGGGGGAGGCAGAAGGGCCAGGAAGATTTGGGCCTACCTCCTCACCCCCCACACACACCCCAAAAAACCCCCAACTGGTTGCACACATTTTATGACATGGCCTCTAAAGTATTTCTGACAAGTGAAACACCAGCGATAAATATGATCCTGTTATTTCTCAAGCCACATCTGTCACACGGCTCCCCCGGAGATTATATCACGGCTGCTTCTCCCCAGAGGGACCAGGGTGGGCTCCGGACCCCGTGGGTCCTGTTTCCTTTTCCTTTTTGCAGCGGGAGGCGGGTTCCCCTTTTCCCCTTGTGAAGGAGGCGGCTTCTCCTCCAATTCTCCCTGGGGTGGGAATCTTTCCTGGCCAGCTTCTCCGAGTGATGTGCGCTCCATTTCCTTCCCTGCCAATTTCTAAATTGCCACTTTCTCTTCTTTTTTATTTTCCAGGCGCACAGGGAGGGCTGGGAAATGCCTCATCTGGGACAGATTCCCTTTTGCTCGCTAAATTGCCTACCCATCCTTTAGAATGAAATCCGATTCTTTCTCTGTTTTTTTTTCCCCCTACCTGCAGCAGATTTTTTTCAAAAGACGAGTTAACGCTCTGCCCTTGATCTATCGCAAAAGGGCGTGCTGCATTTCTGTCAAGCAGGGGGGCGGGGATGCCAAAAATAATTCAGCGTTATGAATCAAAAAGGGTTCTTTTGTTCTGTCCTGAGTGATGTTTCCCAAAAGCTACTTCGGCAAGTCCCTTCTGAGTCGACAGCCAGCAGCCCAAAGTCATAGCTGCCGCAGAGATTGTGAGCTCAGCTGATGTCTTCTGCGGCTTCCAGCCTGAGTCTGGTGTTCAGAGCTGCAGCTTCCGGCCTGAGTCTGGTGTTCAGAGCTAAGGGTCCAAAACAGCTGCCCTTAGGAGGTCAAGCGATGCTTTGGCTGCCTATGTCTGGCGGGGTAAAAGGGAAGGTGGTTAAAGGCTTAGTTTGGGGTGGCAGCAATCATACAGGATTGCTTGTGAGCCAGGTTATGGAGCAGGGAAGTCAGAGGAGGGACGATCTGCAAGTCTTGATTCAAGTTGTGGGTTTGAGAGAATCCTAAGTGCCGTGTCCCAAACTGGGCAGGATCTTTGCAACTTTTGACGTGATGGTCACCATATCGGGGGGTTTAAGAGGGGCCGGGGAGGCGGGGAAATCTCTCCCCTCTTCTTCTTCTTCCCTCTCTTCCCCATCCCATGCCCCTGTGCATCACCGCCAGATCTGAGCATTCGCTTTGTAGCCAGCAAGCGGAAACCATGCGCCAAATCTAACGACACGCAGGCTGACGTAGCCGGTCAGGTCTGGGCAAAACTGCCTCACCTACGCGGTGTCTTTTTCCGGCTTTGTTGTTGAGCAGTGAGGCGTGTGGACAGCTGGATCCTAAAATCTGTACGTGGCTGAGAACCTCTACCCTGGGACAGGAAACAATGTTGTTCTTTTTTCAAGCCCCCCAAAATTGGGGGGTGGGGTTTTTCGAGTATGGTTGTCCCTTCTGTTCTTTAGTTGCTGGGCTTCCCACACACACACACACCTGTGAGGTTTTTTGCCTCTTTTTCCGCTGCCCCCAGAAGGGAGCGGGCTGAACAGTGTCGAATGGCAGAAACCTCGACGCAGAGAAGGCAGCGGGAGAAATGGATGGATTCAGGTGGATTACTGGATTGCAGCAGATCTAAGTTTGAGCCCAGGGGCCCTTGAAGACCTGCAGAGTTTCATTCTGGGGGCGAGCATTTGGGCATGTGCACCGAAAAAAACCTTGTTAGTCTTAAAGGTTTTGCTTAAGTGCTCATGCATGCAAAAGCTTATAGCTTGAACAACAGCTTGTTGGCCTTAAAGGTGCCCCTAAGTCCTATGGAGGTTTCGACTCGACTGTTGGTGTCTCGTGGAAGGCCAAGAGTCCCCTGCCCTCCTGTGGGGTAGATTTGAGGATGGAGCTGAACTTATGGGGTGCTACCAGGGGTGCCCACCTCCAGGGGGGGATACGGAGGGAAACGCCCTGTCAGCGGTTGTGGTGAGCAGATAAGCAGAAAGGTTGACAGACTGGCCACGGTGAAGTTCGGTGCACACGGGTCTTGGATGCAAATTAATACAGAACGCCAAAACGTGGGCCGGTTTGAAAGACACCCTTCCGGCAGCTTTCATCAGTGCCTGAAGAGAACAATGGCAGTTCTGCCTTTAGCTCTGAGTCCGGTTTGCAAGACGACTCAAGCGACACATCTGCGCACAACCGAAATAATGATCATGTGCAGAAAATGGCCTGCCAAGAGAGAACCTTCTGTTATGGGGAACTGAGCAGGGGTGGACTCAGGAGCTTTGCAGGCCTAAACCAGCAGCACTCGGTTCCCCATAAGAGAAGATTCCCTCTTGGCAAGTCCTTCTCTGTGCATGATCGTTATTTTGGTTGTTTTTCTAGAAGCTCAAACTCTCCCATTTCTGCTCCTCCCTGCAGACACCATGATGGGCTCGGGGATCCAGCCGGCAAAGGGGTACCTGGACTTGCTCCACAGCGACCTAGACCCACACCTGCTCTACAAGAACATCCAGGATGACCTGTCCACAGGTAGCTCAGGGTTCCGGTTGTAACCCCCGGAGGAAGTTCTGGCAATCCGGTGGGTCTCGGCCTAATTCTGCCCCGTGCTGACACGGTAAAGAGTTCCAGAGGAACTGGGTGGCAGAAGATGCCGGACAGGATGGACCTTCCCTGCGGTGACCCAGCAGGGCTTTTCTGAGGCTCCCTTCTGGGCGCGTGAAAGCCCTTATCCCAACTGGGCCAGAAATGCACTTTTTGCAGGTTTCTAGCAGGGGGGGGACCTGCGTGTCTCCAGAGGGTTTCGAGAAGAGGGGTGGCTGGAGCTGATGCTGCAAGGGCGGGAAAAGCAGAAGCTTTTGAAAGGGAAGGAGGAGCAGAATACCCCCCCCTACACACACACATATGCACAAGCACACACACAAACTGCAGCGGACTCCTGGGTGTTTGCTCTCTGGTAGATGTCTGGGGAGGAAGTGGATGGAGAAGAGAAACTCTGTTTGTGAGCAGCAAGGCTGGTTGTCAACCAGATTTTAGCTTTTCCTCCTGAGTGTAAACATCATGCGTATGCAGTGGGCATCCCCACCCACCCCGATTAGGGGGGTGCTAGCACTGGGTCGCCATCTCCCACTGCGTTTCACCACTCTTGAGAGCGGCTTTATTTCTTTTTACAGAATTTGCGTTCCACCTTTCTGCCCACACAAGGGGCAGAACAAAAACATATGTGATAAAAATCTTATTTTAAAGCCTTCAAAAAACACTCCCGAACGCACTTCATTAAATCAATCTTAAAAATATTTAAAAACACATAAAACAGGGTTAAAATAAATGAACTGAAGGGTACGTTTTCCAACCAGCACCTCAAACAGATTTTGCAACCGGAGAGATTAAAAGGAGGCCAGGGGAGGCTGTCAAGAGTCAGGAGAGAGGAAACCAGTGTGGGTGAGATCCAGGGAAATCAACAGGAATGAAAATTAATCTAATAATGAAAACCAATGGTACTGGTTCCAAATTCTAACCATAACAAATGAAACTTTTGTGATGGAAACAAGCAAGGAAGTTGCGCTTCCTCAAACGGATGGTGTGTGACTGAGGTGCAGCTGGGGTAGGTTCTGCCCCACCTGCCAGAGCTTCACCTGTGGGATCAGGTCCCAGGGCCTGCCATTTGCAAGGGGAGAAAAGACCAGGTGAGGTGGGACCTTTCGTGGTGAATTTGTGCCCCTCCGTTTGTCCTTCTAACTTGCCCCCTCTGTGTTCACTACCTTGGTTGATGGATCGCTCCTTGTTGGACCCAAGGCCACGCTCCTGACGCCGGCATTGAGGACCCAGACTACTACTCAGACGTCTTTTACACGGTGGAAAGTGGGGAGAGCGGAGAAGAGGTCTGCCTGTGTGCCAATACTGGAGAAGCCTATGAGAAAATAGGTACGGGGAGGGGGAGGTACCTGGTCTAATTTTTCCTGCTTTATGAAGTCCGGGGAAGCCCCCAGGTAGGTCAGCCAGCTCTGGGTGGGGGAATCCCAGGAGATTTTTGCGGTGTGGCCCAGCGAGGGTGGGGTTGGGAAAGGGAGGGACTTCCATGGGGAGAAAGTCATAGAATCCCCCAACACACACAAACCATTTTCTCCCGTGGACGTGCTCTTGGTCCCCTGGAGATGAGTTGTCACCACTGGAGATCTCCAGAGGTGGCCAACCCTGTTTGTAGCATCACAAGGCAGGGGGGTCTTCTGCTTTCTGGACGCACCTCAAACTGGAAGAATACCACAAATTAACTCAATGTGTTGATGCCACAAGGTGAGGTTGTCGAAGGAGGGTGACACGCTGGGTTTGGGGCAAAACGCTACGGTTAGGAGCCAATTCTACCCTAGAGGCTTGGCCAAAACCCAGAGTGCTTCCAGGCGAGGTCACCCCGTTTCTGGAAAGCGTTTCCCCCACCCCCCACCGGCACCCCTGCACGGCATCCGAAAATAAAACGGAGTCCAGACTGGGAGGATGTGAAAAACGGAAAGCAGCAATAACAGTAAACTGGGTAAGATAAGATAGAGAAGAAGGGCCAGTCGGGGTGATTTCCCTCGATTCGCTCGCGTGCGGGGCTTCTGAGAATCAAACAAGCACCACAACAAGCAGAAGGGACTAATCTCTTCCTAAAAGGACGCAATAAAACGCCGGGAGCACAATAACCAGCTGTGATTAGCTCTGAAGGCGAAGCCGGAAGTAGAATAATCTTCGGGAGACTGGTGATCGACAAATAGATTTTATTGGATGTTGGAGAACGCCCCCCCCCCCAAATAAATGCCGAACGGAGGACAGAGAAATGACCCCAATTGGACTTCTCTCCTTTGCACCCTAAAAATGGCCCAAAATCCCGTTCGAAGATCTCGCGCATTATATAAATTGGCCCTACAAATCGGGAGTCGTTTTTCTTTTTCTGAAATAATCTGCCCCTGACCTCACATGCTGCATCCAAGGGTGTTTCACACAGAGTTTTACTCGGATGAAAAACAGCAGCAGAGGGGGGTGCGGATTGGGGCCGAATCCCACCCACTCCCGACTCCATCCCCAAAGTCTCCAGCTGTTTCCGAACCCAGAGCTGGCCACCCTATGGGATCCAGGCGAGGGGCAGGGATGGATCGCCTCCTCTTCGGAGAGGAGGGTTTTCTGGGGGAGACGCTCTCCTCAGGGGCCGGCCAGCTGTGTGCGTGTCCTTCGAGGGTCCGGGTTCCTGGGGCCGGGGGGGTCGGCCTTCACTGTTGCCCGTTCCTCTCTCGCCCTGTAGCCGAACTTGCCGAATACGTGTTGAAAGACAAGCTGGAGGAATCCGTGGAAGACCTTTTCGGTAAGCTGCTTCCGACCGCCTCGCGGCCCCTCTTGCCCTCGGCAGGACAGTGGTACGATGGGGGCATTTGGGGAGACGGAGAAGTCGAAAGGCTTGCCATCTGCGGGTTGGGGCAGGCCTGGAGGTTTGGGGCGGAGCCTGAAGAGGGCGGGGCTTGGGGCCGAACGCCAAAGTGGCCATTGCCTGCAGAGTGACTGGCCTCTGGGAGGGCAGGAGGTCTCCAGCTCTCACCTGGGGCTTGTCCTCTGTCCTCGTGTTGGCTCTGGAAATTGCGTGGGGTGGGTCTGTATATCCGTGTGGCCTCTGCTTCCCCTCCACAGGGAGCCTCGGCCAAGACGAGGCTGCAGCTGACGGTTGTTCCGAGCCAAAGACACGACGTGAGTGAACCCCTGTGGCCCCCGTCCCCTCCCCACCCCCTGCCAGAGACACACCAAGCATCCCTTCCTACCCGGCTGGGGACTAGCCCTGGTCTGGATATAGCCCCACGTGCAGAGAGGCAGGGAGCCTCAGGCCAGCCTCTGCAGTTCTTGGGAATGTCTTCACCTTGCCGTCCCGTTCAAAACCTGGAGCACCCTTTCGGTTCAGACTCTCCTCTCGCCCCTGCAGGATGCTTTTTCGACGCTCCGGAAAACAAGCGCCAGAAAATCGGTACGTCAGCGTTCAAGTATCCTGGAATTACAGCTCCTCTCTAGACTACCAGGGCCAGTTTCCCCGGAAAGAAGGGGGGCTTTGGGCACTGAGTGGTCACTCTGATCTGGAGAACCATGTTCGATTCCTCACTTCTCCTCCACTTGCAGCCAGCTGGGTGACCTTGGGCCAGTCCCAGTTCTCTCAGAGCTCCTGCAGCCCCACCCACCTCACAGGGCATCGGTTGTGGGGAGAGGAAGGGAAAGGGGTTTGTTTGAGACTCCTTTGAGACTCCTACAGGGAGGGGGGAAAGCAGGGTATGAAAGACCAACTCCTCCTCCTCTTCATCGTAAAACCTTGATTTGGAACGGAGCGAGTTATATCTAGAAAAGTCATTCCAGGGGACCAATTCAGCAGTTTGCTCATTGTCTTCCCCCCACACACACCCTGTTTCTCCGTATATAATTTGTCCTCTTTTTTCTCCCCCACGCAGCGCACCTGCCAGGCCTCTGCTCCGGAAACAGTAGCCCAGCCGCATTTCCCGTGGACGCATCTCCGCCCGAGGCCGTCTCCCTTTCCAACTTCCACGTTCAGTTTTCCGTGACCACCATCACCCCTGCGGGGAGGCTGCCCGAGCAATTCCGTACGAGAAATCCTTGCTGGGTTGGAATCTCAAGCACGGCACGAAACACAATAAAAATTGCCGTTTGCTGGAGTAGTTAGCTGTTCCTCTTTGCAGTGAGGCCTGTCTGTAGTCTGTCCTGTAGGGCCAGCCGAGGGGTGCCATCTCCAGGGCAGGGGACACAGTGAATGACCCCCAAGCCCCAGAGCATGGCAGCTTTGTGAAGGGGGGGGACTTTGTGGCCTGGAAACCCGCTGGGCTTTCTCCCCACAAATCTCGAGGAATTCTCCAACCTGAGCCAGCCCCGTAGTTTGGGGCAGCCGGTCTGTAAACAGCCTCACTGCAAAATGCAGACTCTTCTTGTACGCAAACCGCCTGGATGGAGGCCCTTCCCAGAACTCCCAGGGGAACTCGACACCCGATTTCTATTTCTCTGCTAGTAGGGGGCAGGATGCCTCTTTGCCTAAAGGAGCCCTGGCAAACAGAGTTCGGCCTTCTCCACATCTGGATGCCAGGACTGTAGCTAGACCACCATCCTTGGGCGAAATGAGGCAGGAGTCCAGCAGCCCCCTTGGGACCTGCAAGCCTAAGGAATCTTCCTTCCTTGCCAAGAGAGAGGGCAGAACAGCCAGGGCAGGGACAGTAATGTCAAAAAGCACCAGCAGCAAAAAAGCAGGAATTATGGGATGCGTTGATTCCCCCTGGAACGGCCGGAAGAGCCGAATGTGTTTCAGAGGGAGGTCTTGGGAGGGCAGCACATCCCCCGGTGTGGTGGGCATTGCCAACCCGTGCCTCTGCCTCTCTCTCTCCGTTCCCAGGGAGTCCTGATCCGGCACTCAACACGGAAGGACTCCAGCTGTTCCTGGCTTTCCTGCCGCCTTCCCCGTGGGTGGATTTCCCGCTTGGACCAGCCGTGCCAGACACCGACGACGTCTCTGCAGGTGAGTCTCTCCCCGGATCGTGTGCACGTTTGCTCGGGAGCAAGTCCCCCTGGAGAAATGGGCTTATGTGCCCCCCACCAGCCTCCTTCCTCCGCCCTTCTCCACACGGACCAGTTGTTTACAAATGCTTGCTCTCTTTTGATGCATCCGTAGCCCCTGCCCTCCCCAAACGGGTCCCGGAGCAGCCCATGTTGCTCCCTCCTCTCTTTTAACCTCACGACTAACCTGAACCGAGAACATGTGACTGGTCTAAAAGGTCACCCCGCATTCTTCCGTGCAAGGATGCCAACCCCCAGGTGGGACCTGGGGATCCCCTGGGACTGCAGTCTCCCAGGAGCCTGTCATGAGAGTGACGGGCAGTAAGTCGAAATAATAAATTAATAAACAAACAAATAGAAATGGAACGATTTGGGGGAGGGGGGGGACACTTCTTTGGCCTTCAGCCCCCAGGATGCCCCCGTCCTCCTCAGGCTCCGCTCCCCAATCTCCAACCTGACAACCTTCCTTCCATTGCACGAGAGAGGATTCGAACCTGGGTCTCCCTGGTCCTAGTCCCTCCCTCTCAACCACCACACAACCCCGGCACAGAGTGGAGATGCACCTTCCCACACCTGCCTCCAATCCCCCCTCCCCTTTTTTAAGAGCAGCAACAAAAATGAAAAGTTCAGCTCAAGGAGGACTTTTGAAGGACGGCCAAGGTGAACCTGCTGGGAGACCTCGGGGGGTTCAGGCTGGCCACTGCTGCCACCTTGTGGCTGTGGGCAGATTTGCATGCAAGGCCACTTTTGCACATTGGTGTGGAGCCTGCCTTTTTGGCTGCTAAAAGGGGGCTTGGCTTGCACCCACGGCTCACAGCTCTCTTTATCCCTAGTGGGAGACGCAGCTGATGGATCCCTGAAGATCCAGCCTCTCCCGCCGGAGAAAGCAGACAAAAGACCAGGTGCGTCATTCCTGGCGTGCAGGGTAGGCGTCCCCGACCACTGGGTTTCGGACACGGCGGTGAGCCTGGTGACGACATGGCTGCTGCAGGGGGTCAAAGCAACGTATCGGAAATGGTCCCCCACCCTGCCCTGGATCACCCCACTTTGTGAAACCGCTAGATGCCCTCCAGGCATCGGATTTGTTTTTATATTTTGCAAGTTTTATTATCCCGCCGGAGGTTTCTGTGGACTCCTGCCTTCATTTCCTCCGTGTCTCATTCCTTTCTAGAGGCCGTGGACGCCTTCTCTGCACGGTTGAAAGCCTCCCTGGGGGAAAGGTGCCGATTCGTGGCCGTGGAGCGAGACGTCCTCCTAGACCGCCTCTACATCGAAGGCGACGTCCTGCAGCGCCACGCTGAGAACCGGGTCGGGAGAAGCACTGACCTGCGGGCCGGAGACCTCGAGGGGAAGGAGAGGACGACGGCGGAGAGCCTGTTCCGGATGCTCGAGAAGAACCAAATTGGGCCCAACCGGGCGGCTCTCGTCTTGGGCAAGGCCGGGATGGGGAAGAGCCTCCTCGTCCAAAAGATCTGCCTGGACTGGTCCAAGGGCAGGTTTGCCCAGTTTGAGTTCCTCTTCCGGTTCGATTGCCGGAGGCTGAGCCTGCTCCGGGGGAAGCGCTACAGCGTGAGCCAGCTGCTGTTCCGGCTCTCTGCCGACCCTCAAGAAGGGGACGGCCACGTCTACCGGTACCTGCTGCGGAACCCGGAGAAGGTCCTCCTTATCTTCGATGGCTTTGAAGAACTGCAAGATCTGGGGGGCTTCTCCCCATGTCCCGACAGCCCGACCCGTAAGGAGCCCCCCTGGGGCATCGGTGTGGTCCTGGGCAGCCTCTTCCAGAGGAAGGTACTCGACGGCTGCACCATATTGCTGACCTCCCGGCCCAAGGACAAGATGCACCAGTATCTGCCCAGGGTGGACAAGATCCTAGAGCTGGTGGGGTTCTCCCCAAAGCAAGCCAACGCCTACCTGGCCAGGTATTTTGAAGGACGCTCCTACCGCAGAGATGCCTTGGACTCCATCGAAAGCTCTCCGTATCTTTTCAGCTTCTGTCACCATCCCGACCTCTGTTGGATCATTTGCTCTGAGTGCAAATCCGTCTTGGAAGCCGGAGGTGGAGAGTTGCCCTCCAGCCTCACCAGCCTTCTTGTCAGGTTCCTCCTTCGGAAACTGCAGCGGGTGACGGACGAAGGGGCGGCCCCACAGCTTGAGGAGCTCTCCGCCGTAGCCCAGGTGGCGTGGTCTCTGGGGCAAGGCCAGCTGCACGCGCCGAGGAGCGTTCAGTTCCCCTCTGCCCATGTCAAGGAGGTGGCCTTGAACTGTGGACTCATGGAGCCCTTGGTCTCTGGGGAGGATGGGGACGGAGGAGGATATGCGTTCTCGAGTTCTGTGGTCCACAACTTCCTGGTCGCCCTCCACTTGGTCCTCGCCAAGGAGATGAAGGACAAAAGGCTGACCAAGTTCCTTTGGCTGCAGTCCAGGCCCAAGAAGTCCCTCTGCTCGTGGAACTTGGTGCCCAGCTTCCTGGCAGGATTGCTCTTCCTCCGGGATGACCCAAGCGCTCCTGTCCTCTTCGGAGCAGAAGGGGAAGCGGACCCAGCGAAAATGGTCGCCAAGAAGCGGAAGAGCCTCTGCAGATACATCCGGAAGCTCGGGATCGGCGAGTTAGGCCCGGGCAAGCTGCTGGAGGTCTTCCGCTGCGTCCGCGAGACGGAAGACCCGTTTCTTCTGCAGCACGTGGCCTTGAGGGTCCGGCCGGCGCTCTCGTTCTTCGGCTTCCCCTTCGCCCCTCCGGACGTCTGCGTCCTCCACTGGGTCTTGAGCAAAGCCACCAAGCCCATCGCTTTGGACTTGAGGAGCAGCTCCGTGGGTTCGGAAGGGCTCGGGCGCCTGGCCGGCCTCCCGATCGTCACGTCGTTCAGGTTGGTGGGCTTCGTGCGGGCGAGGCAATGGCTCCATCGCAGAGGCGGGAGAGCCCTGTTTGCCCGGGCGGTCGGAGGAGGAGGAGGAGGGGGCATGCGCTGGCTCGGCTGGAGGCAGCTTTCGGCAGGCCCCGGAGCTCAGCTGGAGAGATCCCTCTTGCAGGGCGCCGCTGGGGGAGGCCGTGCAGCTCTGGGAGCGCTTGTGGGAGACGGCGGGAGACGAGGGGCTGCGGCCGGCCGTGGAGAAATTCGTCATCAACCCTTTCAAGGCCCAGGTGGAGAAGGACGTGGACGACCTGTGCGCTCTTGTGCGCATGCAGGAGAAAATGAGCAACAGGTAAGGGCGTCCTTCCTTCCTTCCTTCCTTCCTTCTTTCTTATCGCCTGGTGCGTGGGCCAAGAGAGCGGAGGGCAATTGGGCAGCCAGGGCTGGGAAATACCTGCAGATTTTAGGGGTGGAGCTTAGAGGGGCGGGGCAAGGAGGGGAGGGGCATCAGCAGGATCAAACACCTTCCAAAGCTCCCCTTTTCAACAGGGGAGCCGATCCCTGTAGTCTGGAGGTGGGTATAATCCCAGGAATTCTCCAGGCCTCACCTGGGGGCTGGCAACCTGTCTTCCAAGGCAGGCCACAGGTGGGGGGGGTTGAATTGACTCTGGCTCCGTTGTCACTGCCTGGGTCTCCTCAGGAGGGGTGCGGATCAGGTATTCCTCAACCCCCTCCAGGAAAGAAGCCTTCCCCTGCCCCTCCAAAACATCACACATTCACTGCTCACATCCCCTCAATTATTCCGTTTAGCAAGGTGGGCCCGTCCAGTGGTGACGCCCACAAGATTTCGGCCATCGCGGACCTTCGGCACCTAGAGTTTGCGTGAGTAAGAGAGGATGTGACCAAGCAGGCGAAGAACGGGCCTGTCGGGAGCTGTTAGCTGGAAACGTGGAGCCTCCATGTTCTGGAGCAAACCACCTTTGCTCCTCTTTTGCCTGGAACACCCCCTGGGAGGGGTCGCTGCCAGTCGGTTCTGCCTCAATGGCATTTTCTTCACCTTTCCCTCAGTGGGAAGCCACAGGCAGCTGGCACGTGCCCTTCTCCCCAGGTGGGACGGTGGTTCCCCAAGGACCTTCGTTCCTGGAGTGGGGAGGGGGTTCGAGGCCATCCTCCCATTCTGGCGAGAGAGCGACCCCTTCCCCGTCCCCTCCCCGCCCTCTCCGGGGGGCCAGGAAGGCAGAAGGGTCTCCCAAGGGCCCCCAGGTGAGGAGAAGTCCTTTTGAAGCATCTCTCCCCTTTTGCTTGGCAGGTTGGGCCCCACCTGCGGCCTGAAGGGCTTCCAGAAACTGGTGGGGGTCCTGGGGGCCTTTCCAGCTCTGCGGCATTTGGAGTAAGTGCAAAGGAGGCCTGTCCCCGGGCTCCTCTTGGGGGTTGCCAGCTCTGGGGCGGAGAACTCCTGGAGGTTTTTTGGGGAAAATGAGTTCTGGGGAGGGGGAGGTTTGGGGCAGGAGACCGCTTGCAGGGGGGTTTGGCTGCTTGTCACAATAAAACCCAGCCGCAAACCGGCACCGTCTTGGAGGCCCACAACCCATCCATCTGGCAGGTTCTGTCGGGCGTTAATGGGGTGGGGGGGACCTTGCATCTCTTGGCTGACGCCCCCATGGAGAAAAGGGCCTGTTGACAAACGCGTCTTCCCCTCCCCGTCTTCCGGCAGCTTGGATTCCCAAAAGGAGAACGAGATCGGCGACGAAGGAGTGGCCGCTCTCAGCCGTGTGCTCCCTCGCTTGCCCGCCC
The DNA here is from genome assembly GCF_049243985.1 of Paroedura picta. NCBI lineage: Eukaryota > Metazoa > Chordata > Lepidosauria > Squamata > Gekkonidae > Paroedura > Paroedura picta. Next base: position 6,813,567 of record NC_135385.1, on the reverse strand, counting down.
TGGAGACTCTGAAGTAAGCCTCCGGGAGACCTGCACAGGAGGAGAGAGGGACTGCACAAAGAGAGGCTTGCGTCTCCCTTCTCCCTCCCGGTTCTGTGCTCTGCCCTCAGCCCCATGGGCAGATTTAAAATCAAAGCTTCCAAACCACATCTCAAAAAGGCATGCTCCCATGCCCCACCCATTAATGGCCCCCCCAGCGTCGCACAGGGGCTCCCTCTGTGCTCCTGCGGGACACCCGGAAGGCCAAATATTTATATTGTATTTATATTTGTTATAGCATCGTACAGCGTGTGTGTCGTGCAGCCAGATCTGAGGATTGTCCGGCAGCTGGGCAAGGGGCGTTGGGAGCTGGCCTCTGCGTCGTGACCTCTCATGTGCCTTGGAGGTCTCCCATCCAAGTCCCAGGCAGGGTCAGCCCTGCTTAGCTTGCCTGGCCTAACCGGGTCATCCCTCGGGATTTCCGGGACTGCCCCTTGGCCGCTGTGTCAGTTCCACCTTAGCCAGCAGGAGAACATCTTGAGTTAATAAACACAGACCTGTACGAGAGGAACATGTGTGGCCAAACGGAAGAGGTGACCACTGGAAGAGCATTAGGCAGGCAGAAGCCCCCCCCCCGCCCCAAATTCAGTCCTTGGCATCTCCAGCTAAAAGGATACGAGGGGGAAGATCCCTGCTTGAGGCGCCGGAGAGAAGGGGCTTTTGCTGACGAGGTCCTAAGAAGAGCCACAAAACAGGCTCTGAATCGTGCAATCCTTCCTCCCCTCCAGCCTGTCGCAGAACAAGATCACTAACCTGGGAGCTGAGAAACTGGCCCGAGCTCTCCCTTCTCTGCCCTCCCTGAAGACGCTGAGGTGGGTTCGGGCCCCCACCCACCCCCCGCCCCAATGCCGGCCCTGTCTCCCTTCGCCAGACGCACCCGAGGCCTGCCCTTGTGGGGTGGGCAGAGCTTTCAGATTGGTCAGAAGCCCCCTGACGTGGAGATTTTTGGCAGGCCAGTCACGTTGAGGTGCATTTCCCGTTTCGATCGATGAGCTGACCAAAGCGAAAAACCACCTTTCCCCCTTTCTTTCCTGCAGCGTGTACAATAACTGCATTGGTGACGCCGGAGCGGAAAGCTTGGCCCAGGTGCTCCCGGAACTGACCTCCTTAAGAGTGCTGAAGTAAGCAGGGGGAGGGGGGGTCGGTCCTGCAATAATCCGCCACCCCGGCCCGCCTCGCAGGGGGGGCCCCGTGAAGGGATAAGCCCACCACCCCTTTCTGGAAGGTTTGCTTCTTCGCCATCAGTGGAAACTTCTTCTTTTCCAGCGTGCAGTGCAACAAGATCACCGCCGCGGGGGCCCAGCGTCTCACTGACAGCCTGCGGAAATGCCCCCACGTGCAGAGCATGGCGTAAGTCGGCCCCTTGGCTTGGCTCGAAGGGGGTCCGTAGGGCCACTGGGATGGCTCCCCACGCAAAGGTGTTGCAAACCGTCCCCTTGGAAGACAGCATAAGCACACACGAGAACGGCTCACTCGCATGTGGAAGTTGCCCCTTGATGCGTGTGTGAATGCCCACGCCTACCGCAGCCCGTTCTCGGCTAAATTCTCCTTGTTTTCAAGCCACAAACCACCTGAGCCTCGTTTTAAGGCTTGCCTTATCAGGGGATACTCTTAACTCTCCACTTCTCCACGGAGGCCCTCTTCTAGGGGAACCTGGAGAACCTCAGATATGGGGGCCCTCCGAGGCAGAGCATCTTCCCCCTTTTGTAAAGGGTGATTCTCTCGTGGCCTGTGGAGTTGGGATGGGAGGCTAACTCTGCTCTTGTCTTGTCCTAGGCTGTGGAACCCCTCCATCCCGCACGGGATTCTCGAGCACCTTCAGCAGCTGGATTCTCGCATCAGGTCTCTCTAGAGGCAGGGCACCCAGGTGAGGAGGGTGGGCCTGCCTTTCCGTTTCCAAAACTGCAGCCCCGCATCTTTCGCGGCAGAGGAAGCAGAGCCAGGCTGGGGAGGAGAAAGGGGACCCCTCGGCGCCAGCTCTCACCCCCCGGATAAGCCACCAGCTTCCTCCAGGCCTCCACCCACGTCCTTGGTGGTCTCCTGTCCAAATCCCAGAAAGGCCGCTGCTATCTGCTTCTCATCCTGCCCACCGCAGGCTCACCGGCAGTGAGAAACCCGCTTCTGTTTGGGACACTGAAGCCCCACAGGGGTCCTGGGGAAGGAAGCTGTCAAAAAACAGGTGCTTTTGACTCAGCAGACGTCCATCCCAGGCGGACAAGAAGCAGAGGCTTGTACAGTGCTCTGACCCACAAGATTGTGACTTCCTCCCCGTTCTGTTGCTTCCCCGAGAACCCGGCTGCAGGCCAGACCCTCACGGAGCACCACGCTGGCTGGAGTGACGTTCTAGCTCCCTGCTGCTCTTTTTCTGCCTTCCTGCGGTCTCTTGCTTCCAGGGGCCTCCTCCCTTGGCCCAGTTCGACAGGCTCTTTCTAAGACCTTCTCTGTTCTTAAGGGAGGGGGATTCTCCGACCTGCAGCCTCATCTCTATCAATAGACAAAGAATGAGAACCCAAATCTACGGCTACCCCTCTCAGCTGAGAACTAACGCACTGTCTAAGCCTAAGGCATGGAATTGCACCTAAGAGTCACTGGAGAATTAACTGTCTCGGTACTTTGCGGTTCTTAATCTGTTGGGACAGAGCTTTGTTCCCGGTCCCCTCCGGATTCCACCAATCCGGGCTCGGAACTACTGTACAGTTTGTAAAAAATTGTGAGAAACATGTTCAATGTTTCTTCAACGACCTCTTTTTAAAATGTTCTAAGCCTTCTGGCAGACTTCTTTCGTATTTATTTATCCTTTAGATTTAAGAGATGTATTGAAAATCGGGGGGGGGGGGGATGTGAAAGGAAGCAGCCCAATTTCAGTTTGGCTTCCTTGTGTTTTGTGTTCTCAAAACCCACCCCTGGAGAGTTCTGAAAGGGCAGCAGGAGGTCGCCTCTGGCCGTCTTGCAGCGGGGAAAGTACGACACAAGCAGCCGCTGTCGTTTGGCATTCACTGTATTCGTTAAATGCAAAGCATCAGACATTGCAGGCAGCTCAAGTGGGGATGCTCAGCTGTGGCCTTCGCCAGGGACCGACACCCGTCCCACCTGGCACATAAATTAATATACAAAACTCCCCACCTTCGGTGACCTGCCTCCTCCACGGAGGCTGGTCTTCAGCTATTGCTTCTTTAAAAAAAAAACACAACTGCAATTCGACATTTCCCAAAACGACGCGAGATCCTCAAAGAGGAGTCCTTCCCTTTCCCCAGAATTAGAAAAATACTTATAAAGGTATTCTCTTTCTCTCCCCCTCCCCCCTAACACTGCTTGGCAGATACAACCAGGCGGGGCGCAACGGCGCATGATCCCGAAGCGGCGTTAGCGGGGACCAGGGTGGGTTTCAAAAAGTGCACCAGATCAGCAGCAGCAGCGAGTGGTCGGGGGTCTTCTGCAAGGACGCCGGATTCTTGACCGTTGGGCGTGCCGGACAGCAGGGGCCCCAGAGGCTGGGAACCCCTCCGACGGCATGGGGGTGGGGGACGCCAGCATGTGACCCCTCCCACCTCGAATGCCCCCTGCAGAAGGAAACCCATCTAGAACAAGGCAGAGTGTTAGCGTGGCTTCTACGCTTTTCGAACCGAAAGTTTCCCAACTGCAAGAACGGTCTGGGGAAGGGGGTTCAAGGCCTTCTTCGGCAATCCTAACCCATCGTAACGGTATTTTGAGCGGCAGGCTTCTGCCATGCGAGAGGGACCCCGTGAAATGTTACGGGAGAGGCTGGGGCCATTTCTCATCGTGGCATTCCCCCGCCAGGCCAGCCACACCAGACTCCCCCACAAAAAACTCTCTCCGAACGCAGGAATCCGCTCTCGATTCATTCCCCAGAAGCGGCAAATTCCACGTCGGGAGCTTTCAGTGATGTGGTGTGAGCGAAGGGGCTCACGTGGCCGGAAACCATGCCCTGGTCTCCACGTAACCGTAAAGCCGTGTGCCACTAATCCCGGCAGGTCCGAGTCCAAACGCTGGCAGCAAAGTCGGAGGCTGGAATGGAGGCAACGGCCGGCCCACGTCACCCGAAACGCCCGGAAGCATTTTCTTTCGCAAGGATGCACGTTCAAGGCCCCTCCGTTAGGTCACATCTCAGGTTCCCAATGTGCAGCAGACTCTAATTGGGTGGGGAAGGCGGGAGAGAGAGAGAGAGAGAGAGGCACAATTAGCACAAGAGTTCTTTGGGGGAAAACAGGCTCCGTTTTCAGGGCTGGGTTGGGACAGAGAGCACCTGGCCAGGAAGGAACACAAAGCACGCCCCTCGGGAGGTAGACGCTGGGATGCTGGGTGGGTCCCCTCCACCCAGGAAGCGCCTTGACCCTGAATCTGACCCCTCGGTCCATGAAGGTTAGAGTCCCAGGCATAAGAGGGTCTTTCCCATCACCTCCGGCCTGCTCTCTTGTTAACTGGAGGCGTTGAGATCGGAGCTTCTGAGCAACGGTCCCTCAGGATGCACATTCACACACGCACCCCCTACACACCCGCGCTAAACAAGAGTGTCTATTCTCTTGAGATTTCTGCAAGGCACCTTCCCAACACTTCATGCTCAAGGTCAAAGGGGAGAGAGTGCACACCCAAAGGAGACTCCAGGTGGCTTCCCTTCCTCTCCCCACAACAGGCACCCTGGGAGGTAGATGGAGCTGGAATTGCTCCGAGAGAGAACTGGATCCCCCATCTGGCTGCACGCCGAGGAGGGCAGGAACAAACCCTGTTCTCCGGATTAGAGCCCACCGCTCTTTAAGCACGATAGCCCCCCTGAAGCCCCAAGGTCACTGGTGGCAAAAAGCAAACTCGAACCCAGGTCTCCCACATGGGGCTGGCCGAGCTGTAGCTCCCCAGAGGCCCATGGGCTACAATTACCGGTAAGCAGGAGGTCAGGGTCCTTGCAGTCCATGGACGTCTGGAGAGCCACATGGGCAGAGGCTCATGGTCATTGTAGTCCATGGGTATCTGGCCAGCCATGCCGGCAGGGGCTGTAGTCCCTGGGCACCGGGAAAGCCACCCTGGCAGGGCTCATGGTGCTTGTAGTCCCTGGGAATATGGCCAGCCACCGTTGCAGGGGCTCATGGCCCTTGTAGTCCCTGGACATGTGGCCAGTCGCAGTTGCAGTGGCTCATGGCCCTTGTAGTCCCCAGGCATGTGGCCAGCCGCGGTTGCAGTGGCTCACGGCCCATGTAGTCCCCGGGCATGTGGCCAGCCGCAGTTGCAGAGGCTCACGGCCCATGTAGTCCCCGGGCATGTGGCCAGCCGCAGTTGCAGTGGCTCACGGTCCTTGTAGTCCCTAGGCATGTGGCCAGGTGCAGTTGCAGGGGCTCACGGGCCGTGTAGTCCCCGGCAGGGGCTGCTGACCTCCTCCGTCAGTCCCAGGGCGGGTCGAGCGGGGCCGGGCCGGGGTCGGAGAGGGCGCCGAGCTCGAGCAGCGCGTGGTCGAGGTCGTCGGGGAGGAAGACGAGCCCCACGTTGAGCGCCACGTACTCCAGCAGGAAGGCGTAGTAGAGCAGCAGCACGTTGGCCACGAACAGCCCCGCGTGGAACATCCGGGCCCTCCGTCGCCCCCGCCCCAGCCCCGGGCCCGTCGCCCCGGCAACCCCCGCGGGCCACGGAGGGCAGGGAGGCCAGAGCGCCTGCGCGGGGCCCGCCCCTTCCGCCCGCACCCGGAAGTCACCGGGCGGAGGAGGCGGGGCCTGGGCGCCGACCTTCCCCTCCCTCCCTCCCTCCCTCCCTCCCGGCCGGTCACAAAGACCCGCCCCCCGCTTGCCAGGCGCGCCTGCGCGGCCGACCCCGCCGCGGGGCCCTCTGGGAGCCGTAGTCCGCGCGCCCTCCCCGTCGGCCGGCGGCGGCTGCGCGGAGACTGCATTTCCCGGCGTGCCCCGCGCGCCGCTGTCAGAGCCGGGATGGCGTCGTCGGCGTCGGGGCTGCTGCTGCTGCTGCTGGTGCTGCTGGGGCCGCGGAGGGGAGGCCGGCCGTAGCCGGGCACTGAGCCCAGGGAGGCAGCCAGGGAGGCCGGGTCGGGACGCCGCCGCCGCCGCCGGCATGTTCGGGCGGTCGCGCAGCTGGGGCGGAGGGCAGGGCAGCGCCGCCCGCAACGTCCGCTCCCTCGACAACCTCAAGTGAGTCTCCCGGGCGGGAGGGCGGGAGGGCGGGAGAGGGGCGGGGCACGCGCCTGCGCTTCCTCCAACGCCGGGACAGGAAGCCGCTTGCTGGAATCCCTCTCTGTCCCCCCTCCTCCTCCTCCTCCAAGTCTTCACGACAGCCCTGCGGGGTCGGCCACCCGTCTGGGGCGGGGTCTGCGCGGGAGGGCAGGGGAGCGGCTGGAAGCTCTGATAGACACACCCCTCTTAGGGCCGGGCACTTGTTACAAGGGGGCCCAACCAGTCCTTAAAAGGTAACGTTGCAGGTGGGCGCTCACCTGTTTTTGTCTGCGAGGGCTGCCTTACGGGCGGACACCTGTCCGAGCAGGTGACCATGCCAGTGGGTGGGTGTGTGCATGCAGGCGGACGTGCATGGCTGCGGGGGATGCGGCGGTGGGTGGGTTTTGCTCGGCTTCCTCGGCACCCTGCCTTTCCCCTCAATGGGGACACAAAGCGGCTTGCTCCACTCTCCCCTCCTCCGTTTTACTCTCACGACAACCCTGCGAGGCTGAGAGCGCTGGCTGGCCCAAGGTCACCCGGAGGGGGGATTCAAACCTGGCGCCTGACGGTTACTAGTCCGAAACTCTTAACCGTAACACTAGAATCAGAGAATCATAGCGCTGGAAGGGACCCCTGGGACATCTAGTCCAACCCCCTGCCCTATGCGGGACACTACACTGTGTGTATACACACATGTATCTGTCTATGCATGAGTGGTACGTAGATATCTGTGTGTGCTGGTACATAAATACTGCATACACACAAACACACAGATATGTACATGTGTACTTTATAGGTGTGTGTCTGGAGTGGCCCAGTGGGTTTGCTGCATGTCAGTTCCTAAATCTGATCTAACTGTTCCGGGCCTATCCCAAAGGACTGGCCTTGGTTGGGAAGATGAGACCAGTGTACCTGGGGGCAGGTGTGTTTCTCAAAAGTGTCTCATGCTCTTCCGCCAAAGCCCCCGGAGAATGCTGGCAGTGCGGTGCGATCCGCTGCGTACTTCGGGGCAAGTTCCCTGCATTGTGCAGGGGGGTGGACTAGATGGCCCTGGAGGTCCCTCCCAACCCTGTGATCCGTCCTCCCTCGCAAGTCGGCTGAGGATCGTGGCCCGGTTCTCAACTTCCAGGTTCTGCTTGCCCAACTGGCTGCTCCTTGCGTAGCCCGCGGGGCTGTTGTGCTCAAGTTGTGGCATTTCTGCTTGGCACCAGGTGTCCTTCCGTGCCACACGCCTGTCTCCTGCCCACAGCATCACACCTGGCATCCCAGCCTTCCACCCTGACATTCCCGGGCGCATTCCTCAGCTGCTAATAAACTCTTGCTACAGCTGTTTATCTAGGGCAGCCGGTGAGTCAGGGCACTGGACCGACCTGTTCCTGGGTGCTCTGGAACTGAGTCAACGCTTGGGCGCCTGGGAGAAGTTGAGACAGGAGCGCGTGACAGCCCATCCCTTTAAAAAAAATATGATGATCTGGTTTAGTTGTATTTCACCTGTCACCTCAGCGGGGTCCCAAAGCAGTTTACAAAAATCATTCCCCTCCCTTCCATTTTTCTTCACAGCAACCCTGTGAGGTAGGCTAGGCGGAAAGCGTGCGGCTGGCTCAAGGTCCTGCAGCAGAGTGGGGATTTGAACCGGGGCCTCCCAGTTCACAGCCTCGTGCTCTGACCGCTATCATATTGACTCTCATCTCCCAGGAAGTCCGTCCCTGCTGGGCCAGGTGTCCCCAGGGCCTGATCCAGGAGTGTAGCTCTTATGCAGCCGTCTGAAGGCCAAACAAGGTTATTTGTGCAGAGGGACAGATGGGATTTTTTGGCTTGGCTCAGCCTGAGACGTCTCGGCTGCCTGTGGGAAACGTAACCAGCAGCGCCGGAATAAACTGGATTAGACGTTCCACTGGAAGAGGATGAACTAAAATTAGTCTGAGGCTTCCAGCTGCGGGAAAGGTGGCCTCCCCCAACACCGTGAAGCGCGTGGGCAGGGATATCGGCGATCCGGTTATCCTACTACGTAGCTCTTCTGTGTCCTGAATAAGTAAGATTGGAACCTGGAGCCGGAGATGGGGGAGGCACAGCCCAAGCGGTCCCCTTAAACGGCGTCCGAAAAACCGTTCCGGAAACGCTGGGTTCGCGGGTCAAATTTATCCCAACAGGGGTGTGAAAAAGCCAGACAGATAAACCCACAGAAGACGCTGCCGATCTGCTTGCTTCATTCTGCCACGGAGGCATCAGAACTCCAGGAGAGGCCTGCTGGGTCAGACCAGGGAGGGCCCAGCTAGTCCAGCAGTCCGTCTCACCCGTGGGCTTGGCTGGGTAGCCATGTCGGCCTTTCCCGCACAAGCGCATAGGGATCGAGCGAACGTCCGCATGACTTATTTATCCACGCTGGGCTTCAGCTGCATTATCCATGAGGCCCGCTGGAGTTCAGTGTAACCAGAGTCCCTTAGAAAGTGACAGGGCTGAACCAGGCAAACCTCTTGAGCTACCAAACCAAGTCGGCACTTCTTCGTTCTTACAACTGTTCCTGCAAGTTTCTTTTGTTTGCCGCAGCACCCAACCCAAGGAGGCATCCTGTGTAACCAAGTCGGCTTGCCTGCTTTGTCTTAACACAATGCATTATTTCACTGGCTGCTGGAGGGGGTTTAGTTCTTGGGTGGGAGCCACTGAGCTCCCTGCTTTCCGTCTCTCTCTCTCTTGATGGGAAACCTGGCCGAGCTTTTTAGAGGGGAGTTACAGGGGTCCGGGTGGGTAAACGTTGTAAGAAATGTGCGGGCCAGAAGCGCCTTCCGGAGTATGGAAGAGGACGTGGAAGTTCTGCAGACCTTGAAGGGAGGTTCCGCCAGTCTTTTTGTGGGAAGGGGAAGGGGCGGGGGTGTTACACGGTGTATTTTAAGGAGGGCCAAGCCCCAGTGCAGCTGCATGCTGCACGGTCTGCTGGTTTCCAGACTCGTGTTTTGAAGAGCCCGGAACGGAAGACAGTTCTGCGTGCCACTGCTGACGAAGCCAGAACAAGCAAAGAGTTGGGGGGGGGGGGGCTTGTCCTGTGAGAAGAGGCAAAAGAGTTTTGAAATCTTTCAGTACATAAAAGAAAGATAATTACGCAGGGGTATTGGCAAAGTTTGAGTAAACTTCACCTGGCGTGGAGACAGTTGGGGACATACCTATATATATATATTTGCAACTTTCCCCAGAAAAGAACTTGGGGCCTCCTAGGAGAGTAACTTCAACCGACAGAAAGCAAGTCCTCTCACACGCAGGACGGCTCACCCGGGTCATTCGCCCGTGTGGGATTTGCTTATGGTTGGGTCTTTGCCCTGGAAAGTCCGGCCTCCTTGCTTAACCCAAAGCCCAAACGCACCCCGGTGGCTTCCCCGAGGTCTTGGGAAACTTTGGGGGATGTCTCTCCTCTCGCGAGCTCCCCGTGTTCGTGGGCAAGAACCCTCAGGCGTCTCAAGGGCCTCGCAGCAACCGGCTAACGGCTTCTTTCCCCGCCTTCCTCGCAAAGGTACATGTACCACATTCTGACCAAGAACACCACCGTGACCGAACACAACCGCAACCTGCTGGTGGAGACGATCCGGACGATCACGGAGATCCTGATCTGGGGAGACCAGAATGACAGCTCCGTGTTCGAGTAAGTGCTTGGGAGCGACAAGGATGCCTCAAAGTGGCACACGAAACTGCTTCTCCAGGGCTTCAGCCTTTCCCCTCCCCTCCTGCCTGGGCCTTGATAACTGGAGATGCCGGGGATTGAACCAGGGACCTTCCGCCTGCCAAGCAGAGTCTCCCCCACTGAGCCGCAGCCCCTCTCCACGGCTCTCCAGGGTGTCTCTCAGGCGGAGGTCTTCCCCACTCCCTGTAGCTTAACTAATGTTTGACAAAAAAATAAGGAAGGGTTTGTTTTATTCTGCCAAACACAGCAAGCCAAGAGGGTAACTCTTCCTGTTGGTCTCCCCAGCTTCTTCTTGGAGAAGAACATGTTCGTGTTCTTCCTGAACATCCTGCGCCAGAAGTCCGGCCGCTACGTTTGCGTCCAGCTCCTGCAGACGCTGAACATCCTCTTTGAGAATATCAGCCATGAGACCTCTCTCTGTGAGTACACGTGTCCCCCGTCCCCCTCTTCCCACAAGGCAGCTGGGCTCTGTCCTCGAGGCGTTCGTTTTTATTTTCTGCGCTTTCCTCCTGGGATGAAACGTGCTGGGAGACCTCCCGTCTCTTCCCAGAGGGAAGCGTTACTTTCATGCGCCGTTTAATGCTGATTGCTGGGCTGGTTTGTTCTCCCCCCCCCCCACTCCCAGATTACCTGCTTTCTAACAACTACGTGAATTCCATCATCGTGCACAAATTCGACTTCTCGGATGAAGAGATCATGGCGTACTACATCTCCTTCCTGAAGACGCTGTCTCTGAAGCTGAACAGTCACACGGTTCATTTCTTTTATAACGAGGTCAGTGGTGGGTGCCGGGAAACCTCCCGAGGGGGTTGTGTGTTTGAGACGCAAACTGAAGGCCCTGCTCTCCGTCCCAGAGGTCAGAAGCCACAGAATCCTGGAGTTGGAAGGGGCCATGCAGGCCAGCTAGTCCCACCCCCTGCTCAAAGGCCGCCAGGTAGATAAATGGATCTTGATTCTTGCAAAGCTAGAACGAGAGAGCTTTTGCTAAAGCCAATATTTGCCAGAAGAGGGCGTCAAAACATCAGAATCCAGAGTTGGAATAGGACGGAGCTACAGGCAGCTACAGCAGATGTCGGGCCCACGGTAAAGTCGGCCTCATTCATTCCAAGCAGGTTTCACTGGCAGGCTTTAAGCAGCGGCTGGACACTGAGTTCTCCTGGATGCCTGAGGCGGGTTCTGCCCTGAGCAGGGAGTTGGACTTGACAGCCTGCATGGCCCCGTCCGTGGTCCCCATGAGCCCCCTGAGGCTTCCATTTTCAGCTTCCCCTGTCCTCTCTTTCCAGCACACCAACGATTTTGCCCTGTACACCGAGGCCATTAAGTTCTTCAACCACCCCGAAAGCATGGTGAGGATCGCTGTCCGGACCATAACGCTGAACGTCTACAAAGGTAAGCCCCGCCCAGATCTGTATTGAGGCTACGTGGGGCAGTTCCGTCAAACTTCGATCGAGAGGGAGGTCGATGGAGCAAAGGGGCGATGTTTGAGTCCCGGCCCACCTTTGAGACCGGCCAAGTCTCCTTGCGGGGGGAGCCGTCCTGTCTGGGCACGCCCACAGAAGCGTCTCCCCGGAATTAAACTTTGTGGGTCACTGCGCTGCAACTTTATCCCGTGGTTTCAGGCCAGGCTTTCTCAGCCAGGATTTCGGGAATGCCCCAGAAGGGTTTCCTGAAAGGGTGGGAGTTGATTCATTTTTCAATCCATTAAAAAAAATATGTTCCGGAGCGCCAGGAGCCCAGACCCCAATGCGTTCAAGGGCGTGGTTCTGTGGAGCGTTATGCAGGAAACTATGGCTCAGCGGGACTTAAAAATTAAAAAGGGCCTTGACTAGATCCCACTCCGGGATCTTGAGACAGTTCTTGGTGGTCCCTGGCCAAGGGAGATCTGTGTCTCTCCCGCCTCCATGAATGATTTTCTTGCTCTGTGCTGTTGCAGCAAGGTGGGGTCTCCGTGGACACAGAGCAGGGCCCAGAAGGTTCTGCACAAATGGAGCAAGGAGCTGGGAATGTCTCCCAGAATCCTTTGCTGCCCACAGTGGGCAAGGGAGGGGTCCGTGGCAGGAGCCCCCAGGAGACAGAGAGCCTTCCGGAATACCACTGGCCTGGAGTTCAGGCATGCCGGCAGGATGGGAAGGTTGGGGGGGGGGTGGCTCCCCACTGCTGCCCCATGGCTTTCTAGGGCCAGGTTTGCAGGTGTGTTCTCTCTCTCTCTCTTTCTCTCTCTGTCCCCCTCCCCTTCTAACCTGTATTTTCTCACCTAGAGCGCTTCTGCTTTTAGCTGCTTTGCCCTCTGGAAGGAGGCCGCCGCTGTCCCCAGCTCTCCTGACCCCGTTAACCACTGTCTGTTTCTTGTTTTTTGTCTTCTAAAACCCTTTTCTTCACTGGCGATTCCCGTGCCCCCTAACACAGTCTCATGTAAGTGCACCGATGGCTTCCCACTTGTCCGTTTTGATCGCTGTATTCTTGCCGCGTTCTCCGTTTTCTCGAGCGCACGAGACTTCCACCCCCTCCCTGCAAAAAAGGGTGTTAGATTCCCCCCCCCATTGCTTTCGCAACACCATCTTAATGACTTGGCATTTTAATGGCCGTGCTTAACCTTCCCCCCCCCCCCTTCTTTTTTTCCTTTTGGAAAAAAAGAAGTGAAAATATAATAGAAATATAGCAGTTAGGGTTATGTAACAATTCATATTGTTCTCCAAAAAAGTACTACACTATACAATCTACTAAATAAACAATCAGAAAATCTCCTCCTCGTAAGAGTCATGAGAGCCAGCTTGGTGGAGTGGTTAGGAGTGCGGACTTCTAATCTGGCATGCTGGGTTCAATTCCTTGCTCCCCCACATGCAGCCAGCTGGGTGACCTTGGGCTCGCCACGGCACTGATAAAGCTGTTCTGACCCATCGGGAATATCAAGGCTCTCTCAGCCTCCCCTCCCTCACAGGGTGTCTGTTGTGGGGAGAGGAATGGAAGGGGATTGTAAGCCACTTTGAGCCTCCTTCGGGTAGGGAAAAGCAGCATATAAGAACCAACTCTTCTTCTAAGTGTAGTGGATTCTATTCCAGAGAACCGGGTTTGATTCCCCACTCCTCTGCATGCAGCCAGCTGGGTGACCTTGGGCCAGACCAAGTTCTCTTAGAGCTTACCTCACAGAACAGTTCTCTTAGAGCCCCACCTACCTCACAGGACGTCTCTTGCAGGGAGAGGCAGGGAAAGGTGTTTTTAAGCTGTTTGGGGACTCCCTCGGGCAGTGAAAAGCCAGGTGCAAAAAACCCAGCTCTTCTTTGTCTTATAATCTTGGCAGTAAAACGTACGGCAATTATTTTCACTGTGAAAGAGTGTCGCCCATCTGGTTTGCCACTGTGTTATTCTTTTCCCTGTTGTTACATATTTCATATGTCACGCCTCATTACAACTGGGGCCGTTAATAGATCCCCCTCCCTTATATGCTTCATTTAAGCCCGTGAGGGCGTTAGGTGTGTCTCGTTGATGTGATAAGGTGAGGAGAGGCGCTTAAGCCTGAAAGAAGCTGGTTCCTCCTGTGGAAACCAGCCTTCTGAGGGAAGACGGTGTCTGAAAACCTTACTTTGTTTACCTTCCTGTTTTTGGAAAGCTGTTCTTTGGAAGACTGCGAGTAAAACCCAAACCCTTTGTCTTTCCAGTGGACAACCAACCCATGTTGCATTACATCCGGGATAAAACGGCCGTCCCGTATTTCTCCAACCTCGTCTGGTTTATCGGGAGCCACGTGATAGAGCTGGATAACTGCGTGCAGACGGATGAAGAGTAAGCCCTCTTCCTCGTCGCCTGTGCGGGTTGCCAAGCAGGGGAGGATGCATGGCGGGGGAGGCCTCGGGCCACTTTGCCCGCCACGTTCTGTGCAATGCTTTCGTGGGCATGCAGCCTTCTGCAGATACAGGCACGCATGCCCACGAAGGCTCATACCTTCCTTGCCTAGAGCTTGGTTGGTCTAGAACAGGGGTAGTCACACTGCGGCCCTCCAGATGTCCGTGGACTACAATTCCCAGGAGCCCCTGCCAGCATTCGCTCTGGAGGCCTGCCATCCGCTGGCAGGGGCTCCTGGGAATTGTAGTCCATGGACATCTGGAGGGCCGCAGTGTGACTACCCCTGGTCTAGAAGGTGCCCTGGGACTTCTGCTGCTTCTGTCCAACAGCGCCTGCAAGCTTTTCTCTGCCCCTCTCGAAGCATCTGTTGCCCTCACCTGGACGGCCCAGGATAGCCCCATCGCATCAGAACTCGGAGGCTAAGCAGGGTCATCCCTAGTTAGTGCTCGGATGGCAGGCCTCCAGAGGAAACAGGGTGGCTACGCAGAGCAAGCTGTCTCTGTTCATCTCTTGCCCTGACCAGGCTGGCCCAGGTGGGCCCGATCTCCCCAGAAACCCAGACGCTAAGCAGGGTCAGCCCTGGGAAGTCTCTGTTCAGAGGCAGACCATCACCACCGCCTCTTGCCTGGAAACCCAACAGGATGCTCGTAGGTCAGCTGTGAGGGGCGGGCAAAACCCAGGCCGCTTCAGAGGGTAGCTGTGTTGGCTGGTAGTAGAGCAGCCAGTTTCCGGTAGCAGCTTGGGTGGGGGGGTGAGCTTTCTGGGGTTGAGAACGATCACGTCCCCCAAATCTCGTCGGTCTCCTACCCGGGAACCTAGCTATCCTCTCCTGGGTTCATTGGTTGCACAGGGCAAAAACTGTCCTCCCCTGGAGGGAGGGGGGGGGATTCCTGCTTCCTGCTTCCGTCCCGCATCTGCTTCTTGCCTCTGGCAGGCACCGGAACCGGGAGAAGCTGAGCGCCCTCGTTGCTGAGCACCTCGACCACCTCCACTACCTCAACGACATCCTCATCATCAACTGTGAATTTCTGAACGAGGTGTTGACCGACCACTTGCTGAACAGCCTCTTCCTGCCCCTCTACGTGTATTCCTTGGTCGATCAGGACAAGGTGAGGGGCGGGGCCCCGGGGGGGCCAAACGGTGGCTCTCCAGATGTCTGTGGACTACAATTCCCATGAGCCCCTGTCGGCTCAGGGGAATTGTAGTCCACAGACATCTGGAGAGCCGGGAGGAGGGGGGCGCAACCACAATATGGCTGCCACAGGAGGCTGTGCCCCGAGAACAGTGGTGTTTTAGGAAATTAATCTCCGGTAAAGGGGCTTGGGAGAGATTGGGGGTCCAAGGCAGCTTCCGACTTTCCACCCAATTCTAAGAAAAATTGCTAAGGTAATTTCTTGATGTCGTAAGAAAGGGAAACATGAAAGTGATCCTCGAGAGCATGAAGAAAAAGCCCCCCCCCTGCAGCAGTGGGGATATTTATTTTAAGTTCCCCCCCAATTTAAAGTGATACCACGTGTTACAGACAGGTATAACCTTCCCCGATTTCACACCGTTGCCTGATTCTTTTGTTCCCATAGGGCGGGGAGCGTCCGAAAATAAGCCTCCAGGTGTCCCTGTACCTCTTGTCGCAGGTACGTGTTTGAGGATTCTGTTATGGCTCTTACTGGCCATCAGGATGGCTGTTTGGGTGTTCCTATCGCCCTGGGGGAATGGCCAGGACTGGAAAGGCCTCTGTTGTAGCCGCGGCCCCCAGAGACAGACTTATTCCAGGGGCCAGAGGGGGGGAGTGGGAAAGGGCGGTCCGAGGGGAGGGGGGCGAGCATTCCCATCGGCATCTCTCTCTCTCTCCCGCAGGTTTTCCTAATCATCCACTATGCGCCTCTGGTGAATTCCTTGACCGAGGTCATTCTGAACGGAGACCTGTCAGTGTTCCCGGCCAGAGCAGAACAAGATGTCCAGAAAAGCTCAGTAAGTCAAGAGGGCCGCCCTGGCGAGACCCACTGGATGCAACCCCCGTAGCGTCTTCGAGACCCACCAGATTTTCAGGCGATAAGGGCTCTGAAAGTCCAAAAAGTCCAAATGTCCTGGGTCGGATCCCTTCAACCAAGTGTCCACAACCTTTCTGGGCCATTGCAATTCTGGCAGGGTGGGGGGAGCAGCAGAGCCCCAAAATGGCTGCTGCAGGAGGTGGAGCCAGACCCAAAGGGGCTGCTGAAGGAGGTGGAGCCAGCCGTGGCTGGCTCCACCTCCTTCAGCAGCCGCTTTGGGTCTGGCTCCGCCTCCTGCAGCAGCCATTTTTGGGCATGCGCCGCTCCCCCCACTATGCCAAACTGGCTGGCTCAGTGCAGATTGTCACGCTACGCTGGCCACTGCTACCAACGCAATATTTTCAGAAACCTGCACTGCCGATCAGAAGGCTCGCTGGCCACAACCCCACTTCTAAAAATACCTGGCAAGCAACGGGAAGGTGGTCGGGGGTTGCCGCAGCACACACTCCCGCCCTTGGCTCTCGAGAGCGCCTACCCCAAAAAGCCCCCCAAAAGGAGGTCTCTAAGCTGCTAGTGGGCTTCAGCTGGCGTCGTTTACTGTCAGGCCGGCCCAGCTAACAGGCAGAGTCTGCCAGCAGCACCCTTGCTTGTTTTGCGTGGAGGGCCAGGCTGCGTAGTGCCCTTTCTCCGAGCCATCGTTGTGACGTTCGTGTCTCTGCGCCGGGTTGGCGAGGTGGGCAGAAGGTTCCCCAGGCGGGCCCCCGTACTCAGCGCACCCCCGGTGCTGTTACGTTTCTTGTCAAGCCAGGAAACCAGGCTGCCCTCGCCCGCCAGATGACAGAGATCTCCTGCCTCCGAAAACAGCCTCTCCTCCCCGGTGCATCGGCTCACGTGGGGACCTCTCGCTCTGTTTTCTCTAAGTGGGTTTTGTTACGAGGAAATCTGCGGTCCCAGCTGCCGCGGAGCCGCTTCCCCTGAACCTGTTTTGCAGAATTTCTCGGGCGAGAGAGGGGCCTGCCGCTCGTTTGTTGTCTGTTTGTTTTCCTTCCTCCGACTGTTTGGGGGAGGGTTCGTTGTTGCTAAGGCGGGTGTTGCAATATCCCTCCCCAAAAAAGGGCAAGAAAACAAAAGCAAGCAGGGATTGTTCTCGTGCGCCACTTCCTCTGGTCAGAGGCCAAAACAAAACTAAACCCTGTGGTCCCTACGAGGGGAAAACAGCGCGGTGTGCTGAGCAGCGCTCGATAAGTAGGGCGCTGGTGAAATCCCGCCAGCTCAGCATTTCACCCGCTGTGCTGAGCAAGACGCTGGCCGGCCGGCTGGCTGGCTGCCGGGCTGCGCAGGGGGGGGAACTGGGAGCCGGCCAGCGGGGGACAGCGGCCCTTCTTGGGGGATTGAGGGATGCTGGGCCCCACCCCTTCATCCGTGTCCACGGTCAAGGCCAGCCAGGGGTCCTCGTCTCGGGCCAGTCTGTTGATGCCCACAGTGCAAGAAACGTACGCTGACCCCCTCCAGGGCCTTCCCAGGCAAGGGAGAAGCAGAGGGGGGCGGCCGTGGGCTTCCTCTGCAGAGCCTTCCTCGGTGGTCCTCCATCCCAATGCCAAACTGGGTTTGTGGTTGAGAGCAGCAGCCTCTAATCTGGAGAACTGGGTTTGATTACCCCTCCTCCTCCACCTGCAGCCAGCTGGGTGCCCTGGGGCCAGTCCCAGTTCTCTCAGGGCTGTTCTCCCAGAGCAGTTCTCTCAGGGCTCTCTCAGCCCCGCCTCCCTCACTGGGCGCCAGTGGTGGGGAGAAGAAAGGGGGAAAGTGTTTGGGACGCCTTTTGAATGAAGCCCGGCTCTCCTCCTCCTCCTCCTGGGAGTCCGAGGGGCCTCTGCGGTGCTCCCTCCAACCCGCCTCTTCCGCTCCCGAGCGCCACGACAGCCCCCTGGAGCGGCCGAGACCCCGGAAGGAGGCTTCCCGTCACGGGAGAGCTGCTCTCCATGGGCCGCGTTCATGCCCAGGCCTGGCCGATACGGGGCCGGGGGTGCGTTCAGCAGCCGCCTTCCTTCCCGCAAGTGTGGCTTTCACCTGCTTCCCGCCTGAATGGGATGTGGTGGAGTCCTGCCCCCCCCTCCGGTTTCAGCTTGACCTACTTTCTCTCCTTCCTGTAACCCGGCGGCCGTCGCCGGGACGGTTGTCTCCGTCTCTCAGCTGATCCCACCCAGAACGTTTTTTTTTTTTCCAAAAAGGGGCAGTTCTCAGAATCTGCCTTTTGCGTGCAGAAGGCCGGATCCTCCTTTTCAGCCTGCTCAGGGCACCATTGGCCAGCCTCCTGCAGGGAGCCCTGGGACCAAAGGAGAACTCCTCAGAGGGCTGTGGCCAGAAAAACAGGCCGAGACAGGCCTCTCCTGCTTCCGGCAAACACTGCAAAGGGTGGGGAACAACCGATAAACCCCGAACGGGACGGACACAAAGGAACCGTTGTTCTTAAAGGGCAGATAAGAATGAACACACACCGATTTTGTTACCTCCAAGCAGGTTTCGTTATGGTTAAGATCCAGTGGGAAATCCTCGGCAAATTTTTCTCTTCCTTTCTTGCCTTCCGTTCAGCCCAGGCTGCAACTCCCCAGGCGGAGAGGGATCCATTGCTGCCTGCCAGTTGTCTGTGCAAGGGTGCTTTCTCCCCAAATCCCAGTCCCCAGCCCCCTCCCCTCGGCCCCTGACCGGCCCCCAGCCTCCTTGGAGCGGGGCCCCTTGTGCGGACCGTGTCCCGGCCTCCAAAGTCCTCCGGCCGTCCGACCCCCTGTGGCCCCCTGTCTGTGTCGTCCTCTCAGGCCAAGTCGGGCATCCGGTGCTTCATCAAGCCTTCCGAGACGCTGGAGCGCTCCTTGGAGATCAACAAGCACAAGGGCCGCAAGAGGCAGCAGAAGCGGCCGAATTACAAGAACGTCGAGGAGGACGAGGAAGAGGAGAAGGTGCCCGAGGAGGGCCCTGAAGGCCCCGAGGGGCCCGTCAAGGGGCTCAAGCCGAGCCGAGAGAACGAAGGTGAGGAGGGCGCCAGTCGGCGTAGGGAAGTCTTCCAGGGCATCAGTTGCCGCTTTCTAACATGCATTGGAGTCATGCTGTTGGGTTGGGATTTGTTGTGCGGGAGAACCACAATCTGGGAGTTGCCGGTTCGAATCTCACCTCGGCCACATATCCCCTCTCTCCCCCCAGCTCTGCCCCCCAGCAGTAATTGTGGGGAGCAGTAGAGGTCTGCCTTGCAGGACTGTTGTATGGATGGCAAGCCCTTAGGAACTGCCCTGTAGCAGGCTAGCATGAAGAGTTGGACTTCTGTCCCGCACCTGGATAAATCCTGGCTTGATTTCCTCACCTTGTCCGCCCACCAAAATTTTACCTGGCGACCCTTAATACCCGTGCCAACTTCATGGTGTGTAGAGTTGAGTTTTGGACGCTCTTTGCCGCTGCCGTTCGCCCATAATGTTGTCCCGTTATTCATTATTTTATGCAATTCCTTTGTGACCCTGCATCTCACCCCACGTCATTTCATTTTAGTTTTGAGTCTGCCTTTCTAGCGGAGCTTCAAGGGAGATGACAGGACTTTTAAAAGAGGGTCAAACGTACAGTGAATGAGGCAAAACGGGGGGAGGGACGAGGGGATGCCACATTAGATAGCACGCATTACAGCCTTTCCAGCAGGCAGCCGTCACTGTGGCCCCCGTGGGGGTGGCACGCCCCCCCCCCACTCCTGCTGGTTCCCACGGTTGCCCACGCTGCCCTTGGCCGCTTCTCCCCAGAAATCGAGATGGTGATCATGGAGCGCTGCAAGCTGTCTTCGGCCAAGGAGCAGAACATCACCGACGAAGAGAAGACGGCCGCCGCCTCCGGGGCCAAAACCTCGCCCTGGAACAGGTATGGGGGGAGCGCCCCCGCTCTTTGCCCCGCGGGATCCCTGCTGGGGGGAAGCCGGGCAGAACCGGACTGAGCAAGCGAGCGTTTCCCCCCGGGAGGCCTTGCCCTGAGCCACCCGGGGCTGCTTGCTGCAGCGCTCCACTGTCTTGGTAGCCGACCGCAGCCTCTGCAGCGTGTGCGTCTCCCGCAGGCCCTTCCTGGAGCTGGTGTACCACGCCCTGGAGTGCGCGGAGGACGACTACTACGCCGTGTTCGTCCTGTGCCTTCTCTACGCCATGTCTCATAACAAAGGTGAGGCGTCTTTGTTCCGGTTTCACCCCCTTGTCCTCTGGTCCCCAACCCGAACGGGCAGGAACCTCTTAAATGAATCGGTAAACAAGCATCTCGTTTTGATGTTTGCCTCCCCCCATCCTGGTTGCTCGGGGCGGTTGGCAACCTTTTAAAACCCAACATCGTAAGATAGAACCGTAAACAATAAAATTTAGGAACCGCATCCTGGCATCATCCCCCCCTGGGGCTCGGAGGGGTCCCTGTGAGTGGATGCTTCAAGTGGGGCGGGGGCCAGCATCTCACTGCCGGGTCTCCACCTTAGGCTCCGTTTTGCAGGCCCTCCAGAGAGATCCAGCAGGCCCTGATCTCAGGCAGAACCTCCCACCAGGTGGGGGCCAAAACCAAGAAGGCCCAGGCCCTGGTCGGGGCCAGTTTTATCCACCCGACCTTAACTTTCTTGGAGGGGGATATAAGGGGGGGGGGGAGGTCCCAAGGATGCAGGGCTCCCCTGCAGGGGATGAATTTTTGCAAAACGCGCCTTTCCTTACAAGCGCAAAAGGGAGCAGTGATTGGAGGCATCGCTAGCCCTGGATCGTCCGCCCGGGCTGCTCCCACGTCAATGGACGGCGGTCGTCACATTAGCCAAGCCGTTTTGTGGGTCAGTAGAAACCAAACCGGGCATGCTGCCCATCCCTGCCTTGAAGGCCTGCCAGCCTCCCCTTGGACGGTTGACGCCGGCCTTTCCCCAAGCGGACAGGGCTGGCACAGCCTGTGTCAGTCCCCCAAACATTCAAGAGCAAAACGTTTTGAGGGCGGCGATCCCACCCGGTGGATTCCTCCTTGCGGAAGACCCCGGAGTGCCTCACAGCAGAAGCAGCCGGGATATTAATGCAAGACTTCCAGGAAACGAGCCAGCAGGCAGATAACTCCTCCCAACGGCCCGTTCCGAGTTGGAAGAGCCACACTCCCTCTCCCCCTGCAAGCTCGGAGCGAGGGCAGAGCCCTCCTGGCAGGCCATGAGAAATTCCCTTTGTCACCGTGATGAAGCAGGCGTCAAAAACTCCCCGGCGTCCAATTCTGCTGAAGCCACGACTCTTGGGTGTCCGTGGCTTGGAATAATAGCAAGGCGAGGGCGCCTCTTGACGCGCGCAGAATATTTTTAACGACGCTTTGCCTCTCAGTGCCAGATTTCGGAGGGAGCCGTGCCAGCAGTTGGCACAGCGGAGCAGAGCGGCCGCCCTCCCTCCCTCCAAACCCACCAATCTGTCCGTTTCCAGCTGAGCTTGCGTTTCCCTCAGCGGCCTCCTCAGACGCGAAAAAAAGCCCTGATGTTTGGCTGAGGGATGGGGAGGCATGTGAGCCTGGAGGGTTTGCGTCTTGGAAGGAAGAGAAGCCAGGGCTCGCTCTTTCTCCTCGCTAAGCTTCGGCCCTCCTCGGGACGTGCCGAAATGCCATCGCCCGTAGCTTGAGGAGATGGAGCAGTGCCTGTTTATTCTCTGAGCTGGCTTTCCCGTAGTCGTTCGGGTGTTCATGGGCTATTTCAGGTGTTCGTAGAATGCAGGTCTGAAAGCCACCAGAGCGAATCTTCCAGGCAAGGAAAGGCACAGAGCAGCTGGGGAAGCCGGTGGAGGCCGGAGGGACCAAAGGAGACGCTCCTTTGTATGCAGAGAGACGTTTATCATGTGGAGATTTCCCCCCAAGCGGGCCACAGGCATGGGGAGCCTTAAAAGGATGGGTGGAGGAGAGGTCCGTCTGTGGCCACTAGCCACTGTGTCCAGGAAGGCCCATTTGGAAGGCCTCGGCCTCTCTTACTGCTGACGGGAGGGCAGTGAGATCAGAGGCCCTCCTCAGGCCACGGCCGCCCACCGGGCAAGCCCCTCCCCCCCACGATGGGTGCTGTCTGGCCTGCTTTCACCCGCCCTTCCCCTCGCTTCGCAGGCATGGAGTTGGGGACGCTGGAGCGGATCCAGCTGTCGGCTCCGGACGCCGAGGGGGAGAACGCCTACAACCCCGTCCTGGCCGAGAGGCTCATCAGGATCATGAGCTGCGCCGCCCAGCCAGGTAGGCCGTGGCCCGGAGCCCTCTCCGGCCTTTGCGGGGCAGGGGCCTTCCTCTTCCCAGCGCCACTCCCTTCCTTTCCCCCTTTGCTTTCTGCAGACGGCAAAATCCGCCTGGCCACCCTGGAGCTGGGCTGCCTGCTGCTGAAGCAGCTGGTGATGTCCACCCACGGCAGCAGCGTCATGAAGGACGTCCACCTGGCCTGCCTCGAGGTGAGCATTGGGGGGGGGCTGGGGGGGGCCCGGAGCCTGCCTTGGGGCCCTCCGCGAGGAATGTGGGGGAGCGCATTTGAACCAGAGGTGTCTGCCGTTCCTTCCAGGGCGCCAGAGAGGAGAGCGTCCACCTCCTGCGCCGTTTCTACAAGGTATGCTCTCGCGTGCGCCCGCCTGGCGGAAGGGATGGCAGAGGGAGGCAGCCCCGGGGGAAGTGCTGCCGCAGGAGAGGGGAGGGAGGGGGCACGATCCGTTCCCTGGCTCCATAGCACAGCCTCAGCCAGCGCACGTGCTTCTTTCTTTCACCGGAGGAGACCCATCACTGCAGCCATCTCTATAAAATAGTGGTGACGTTTCGGGGTTTTGGCTGGGAGGAGTTTTTTGCCATTCGGGCCCCTGCTTAATGTCAGCTGGTTCACGAGGTAACAGGGA
Organism: Paroedura picta; assembly: GCF_049243985.1. Classification (NCBI taxonomy): domain Eukaryota; kingdom Metazoa; phylum Chordata; class Lepidosauria; order Squamata; family Gekkonidae; genus Paroedura; species Paroedura picta. The sequence goes on along the minus strand of NC_135385.1, from coordinate 6,791,003 downwards.
CCTGTTTTCTTCCAAGGGGGAAGAAATTTTCCTGGATATGTTTGAAGACGAGTACAGGAGCATGAAGGCAAGTAGCACGGAACCGGCGAGGGTGGTGGGGCAGGGGCCCTCAGCGTGGCCCCAGGTGTGTGACAAATCCCGTGCGGAAAAGCCACAGGGGTGGTGAGGGGGGGGCCCAAAGGGCCAGGGTTGGGTTTGTCCCCCGGGCCGGGGGGCCATTGGGCTTCCCTTCACGATCGGGCAGGGGGACCCAGGGGCACTGAGGACCCCATTTCCTTCCCAGCTGAAGCCCATGAACGTGGAGTACCTCATGATGGACGCCTCCATCCTCCTGCCGCCCACGGGGACCCCGCTGACGGGGATCGATTTCGTCAAGAGGCTGCCCTGCGGAGACGTGGAAAGGACGCGCAAGGTGCCACGGGCGGGGCTGGGGGCAGGGGCTCTCTGGTGGGAGGGTGGAGGGCCACCTGTGGAAGGGCCACGGGGACCCCGCACAGGACACAGCCGAGGAATGGGTGGCAGGCCGGGACAGTGGCATTGCCCGACGACTTTTCTCCGGGGGCTCACTGTCGGCCGAAGACTGTGAGAAAAGCCCTCAGCCCTGCTTGGTTAGGCGGGGGGGGGGGGGGGATGTTGGCAGTCAGCGTCGTTGCTCGCTGGCCCGGCTGAGCCCAAGGAAACACCTGGGTGGGGATCGGAGGGGCGTGGCGTTCCCCCACCCCAGCCGTCCCTCTGACCCGTGGGGACCCCCTGCACATGCGCCACCCGGCTGCCTCTCTGCCCTCCAGGCCACGGCCCCAGCCAGGCAGTCTCCCGAGGGGGCCGAGGCCCCCTTTGCCTGGAGCTCCTTTTGTGCCCAGGAAAACTGGCACATCCTTTCTCCTCGCTTCCGTCGCCATTCGCAGAATTTTTTAACTGCCTGTGCCGAGGAAGAAGGCAACCTCCGCAGCAGCCTCTTGGCAGCCTGAAAGCCCTTCCTGGAATCGGCGGGTGTCACTGCTGTCTCTCCTCGCCCGCTCACGAGGGCCGGCCTCCTTATCTTCGACCGCCACTGGCGTGCACAAAAGCCACGTTCTGGGGGGAGCCCGGAGGGACAGAGCTGTGATTCCTCCCCTGCCTGCCTGCCTGCCTGCCTGCCTGGTATCAAGGCGTAGAGAAGCCCTCTTGCTCACGGCCCCCTTCTTCGGCAGCCCCAAGCCCTCCGCCTGGACCCCCTGCAAGACGGGCCCTGGAGAGAGGGCTCCTTTCTGCCTGCCTTCGCTCCCTGCGAGCAGGGCTGGCGGCGGTCGAGTCGGAGGACAGAACCGTAGAACTAAAAAGCTGGGAGGGGCCGAAGCCCCCTGCCCCATAACCTCTCTTAAGCACCTCCAGCGAGGGGCGACCCACAACCCCCCCCCCCTGGCACCGAACGGCCCTGATTAAATCTTTTTGCCTGCCGTCCGGCTGATCGTTCCCTGCCTGTAATTCCACCTGCCCATCATCCAGGCCCCTGTCGACCGTGCTGCCCTCCGTGAAATAACAGCCCCTCCCCCCTCTCCCCCCTCCCCCCAGGCCATCCGGGTCTTCTTCATGCTGCGGTCCTTGTTGCTGCACCTGCGGGGAGAGCCGGAGACCCAGCTGCCCCTGACCAGAGAGGCGGATCTCATCAAGACGGAGGACGTCCTGAACTTGAGTGAGCGGCCGGTCGGGCTAGGGGCCTGCGTGGCCTGCGTGGCCACTGTGTTGCGGGGAGGGTCAGCAGCTTCCTGTTAACCCGTTTACTTCCGTGGGCTGAATTCATTTAGACCCCGCCTCTCTCGGCTGCTTTGCTTTATCCCCACAACGCCCCTGCGGGGTAGGTTCGGCCGAGAGAGTGCTTTGTTGCAATCCGCCCAGAGCTGCCGGAGAGAAAGCGGGAAATAAATACAAATAGAATGATAACAACTGGCCCCAAGGTGCCCCCGTGGGCTTCCACAAAAATTGGGGACTCGAACTTGGGTCTCCCGTGGCCGGCTCCAGGAGCTCCCACTTACCTTCATGCCTTCCCCATCCCATCAGGGGTCCCCAAGGGGGCAGACCCGAAAACAATGACGGACACATTTGGGATGGTAAACCGACAGTGGAGGGAGACGGAGGGATCTCCCTGGGGGTGGAGGATGCCCAAGGGGCTGCCTCTCTCTTGCACCCTGCTGGGGGCCGCACGCTGCACACCTCTGTGAGATTTGGCTCAGGGGGTCTCCGGTGCGTGGAATCGCCGGCCGTGGGGCGCCCCCGAGCCTGAGGATGCAGGCAGTAAAAGTAAACGAGATGCTCAGAGGCGGAGCGTCCTCCGTGGGGCTCCCAGAGGAAATGACGGCACCGCGTTCTCATCCTTGGCTCTGCGCCCTCTGGGGGGGTTGTGCCCCCCCTGCCCCCCTCCCCAGGCTTGGCTCTGTCAGGAAGCTCAGAACTGAAGCTCATAAAACTAACGGGAAATGTGATTATCGTCCAACCGTCGGGTATTTCACGGGGGGCCTTCTTTAAGTCAATCAAATAGCTTTTCTCCTTTTGGTCTTTTGCAGGGAGCTGTTCTCGTCGCTTCCTGCATATTGATTGTTTTGATCGGTACCACCGTGCAATTTCTAGGGTTTTGCTTTTTTCATTTTCAGTAATGATCATTGAGCAGGTTTAATGTACATTCCTGTAACCTTCCCCGGGGGCTTTATGTTATTGTTGTTGTTGTTTTTACCGAGCAACTGCAACTGAGCCGCAGCAGGTTCAGCGTGCAAATGGTCACCCCGCTGTCCAGCCTCTCTTGTCTCAACGGGCACAGGCCCTGCCCCCCCCCAATAGTTTTGCTAGGGGAAGGGCTGCCTTTCCTGGAAGTCCAAATATTGCAGCCCTCCGTCCCTCCCTGACATTTGGCTGACCCACGTTCTCCTCAAAGGCTAGCAAAATTTCTGGCAAAGGAGGAGATTTAGTGGAGTGGAGCAATTTCAGTCCTGATGTATCAAGTCCAAGATGGACTTAGATTCTGCTTGTATCTGAAGAAGGGAGCCGGGACTCCCGACAGCTCCTCTTCGCCCCCAAATTCGGCCCTGTGATATTCCAGCCCTTCCCATAGCAAAGGTATTGAAGGCAGCATCCTCTAAACTGGAGAATCGGATTTGATTCTCCGCTCCTCTTCCGTTTGCAGCCAGCTGGGGGAACCTGGGCGAGTCCCAGCTCTCTCAGAGCTCTCTCAGCCCCACCTGCCTCACAGGGTGCCTGTTGTGGGGGGAGGAAGGGAAGGCCAACGCGGGGTCAGCCGCTTGGGAACTATTTCTGGTAGAGGACAGTGGGGCTTAAAAGCCAGCTCTTCTTCCACCGTCACAGGGTGGCTGCCGTGAGGAATGCCACTTCTTTCCCTCCCCGAACCTCCCGCTCTCCCCCTCCTTCCTCTCCCCCTCCCAGATAACAGCGACCTGATCGCCTGCACCGTGATCACGAAGGACGCCGGCCAAGTCCAGCGCTTCCTGGCGGTCGACATCTACCAGATGAGCTTGGTGGAGCCGGAGGCGGCCCGCTTAGGCTGGGGGGTGGTGAAGTTCGCCGGCCTTCTCCAGGTGAGCCCCCCCCCCCCGGATCTCGATGGAAGCAGGGCAGCTCCTCGGGGTCGTCTGTGGCGTGTGTCCGCAAGCTCCGCGGGCTCATGGACTGGTTGGCGTGCAAAGACCTTGGGTGTTTCCCCTCCTTTGTGGATTCACTGGGAAGCACCTGACGTCTTTCTTCTGCCCTTGATCGAACCCACATCGCAGCCCTGCGAGGGAGGCCAGGCCGATGAAGCAGAGCTGACCTCCATGGACCGAGGGTCCAGTTCAGTCTCACTCAGCAGTGGCCATGAGTGTGAACGCCTCAAAGGCTGACCCCCGGGACCCCCTGCCAGTGCCCTCTGCCACCGTCCCACGACCCTCTCTCCCTCCCTGCCGGCTTTGGCTTCATTGCTTGGTGGTCCCTCCTGACGGTCTTCCTCCTCCCCTCCCTGCAGGACATGCAAGTGACGGGCGTCGAAGACGACAGCCGCGCCCTGAACATCGTGATCCACAAGCCGGCCTCCAGCCCCCACTCCAAGCCCTTCCCCATCCTGCAGGCCACCTTCATCTTCTCCGACCACATCCGCTGCATCATCGCCAAGCAGCGCCTGGCCAAGGGCCGCATCCAGGCCCGACGCCTGAAGATGCAGAGGATCGCAGGTGAGCCCTCTCAGGGTGGCTCTTTTTTCCTCTCTCTCACGTTGCGGTCAGCGAGCCATTTTTGACAGCTGTAGACCGAACAGTACAAAACTTACAGAAACAAGTGTGTTTCCAGTAAACAAAACGCTTCAGAATAATTTCAGGCGCATGTCGGTGTTCGTCTGTAGCAGGCTGGAATCCTGGAGCACCTTAAGAGTCAACGCCTGAATCCAGCGGCCCCTTGAGCCCCTCAGAGGTTGATTCTGGGCCTCCGCGTTTGTGTGCACGCAGGCGAGAAGCAGCAGACTAAAGCTAGAGTCCAGGGGCGCCTTTAAGGCCAACTGAGTGTTGTTTGGGGTAGGAGCTTTCGTGTCCCACAAAGTTTTAGATTTCGTAAACTATGGCTCCAGGCCATCTGCAAAACCCACGCAGATTACAGCGTACAAATGTTCCACCATCAAAACACTAATAAATCAAACGTTTAAAACGTAAAGCTACCAAAACATGTCGAAATGCCCTCAGGCAAATTTCCAGTTGCCCAGTTTTGTCATGCTTTGCGTCCACAAAGTTTTATTCGGGGCCTAAGCTTTCGTGTATCCACGCACTAGAATTGAGTCCAGGGTCTCCTGGAACATTAACCAAGTTTTATTCTGGCCATCAGCATGCACACAAGCCCCGATTGAGACTTGGTTGGTCTTCCCGGTTCCCCAGACTTTGCTCTGCAGCCTCAGACCACCTGAATTCTCCCCCCCCCCCTTCCTCAGGGATCTGAGACAGGAGCTGTGACTCTCCACAGCTTACACACCCTGGGAATCTTGTCGGTCTTTAGAGTCACGCTGGGCTCCCTTCGTGCCGCGTCTGCTTCCCCACAGGAGCCTCCCCTCCCGGCTCTCCTGCTTGGATAAAGTTGCCGCTGTTTTTGGGGGGGCGAACTCCCAGAGAAGAGGCAGGAGTTGAAGCCACGGGCCGTTGGCCCTTGGGGGCTGAGCGCGGAAGCGAGGAGGGGGTGGGCCAGAGCGGGGGCGGGAGGGGAAATTGCACGTTTCATGGTTGAGCCAGACTTGGCCTGTCTCCCCTTGAACGCAGCTCTCTTGGACCTCCCAGTCCAGCCCTCCAACGAAGTGATGGGCTTTGCACACACCTCGACCGCCGAAGCGCAGCACCTGCCCTTCCGCTTTTACGACCAGGCGCGGCGCGGCAGCTGCGACACGGCCGTCCAGCGCTCCGTCTTTGCCTCCGTCGACAAGGTCCCAGGTAGGTCCCAACCGACCCGCACCGCGTGCCATCTCTCAGGGTCGTGGAGATGGAGCAGAAAGAACGGGCCGGGAGATCGGGGGCCCGCCAAAGCTTTTTGAACCCGTGGGGCACCTTCGGCGTTCTGGCGCGGGGTGGGGAGTGCAGCCCTAAAATGGCTGCCGCCGGGGGTGGAGCCAAACAAAATGGCTTCCCTGGGGGGTGGAGCCAACCTCAAAATAGCTGCACAAAATAGAACATCAAGAAATGTGGTGATGCGTAACGGTATTCGTGATTCTTCAGCATTTCAGGTCTGAAGGCCCCATAGGGTGCCTTTTAAAATTGGCTTGGCGTGTTAAAATATTTTCTCCGGCACACACAGCCTCCCTTCAGTCACACGGTGAACCTCCTAGTGCTGCTGCCAGAGCAGGATTTCTGGCGTCCTGCACAGCTTCCCCAGTGGTTAGCGGGTGCCCTGGCTGGTCACCCTTGCTGCACAGAGTGGCCAGTTACTTCCGTGGTGCTCTTGAACCGTTCCCGGTCATGTCATTCATTTGGCCGCAGCGTTCGGGGGGAGGCAAGGTCTCGAGTCCGCCCCTGCCCAGGCAGCCCAGCGGCCCCTTTATTCCCTTGCCTGTTCTCGTAGCCGAAAGAGGCTTATGGATCCAAACTCCGGATGGGATAGAGCAGCAAGCGATGACCCCCCCCCCCTGGACCTTGCGGCCCTCTGCCGGTGGGATTCTCAGAATCGGCCTGGTGCCAGTTCTTCTTTCTGCGGATCACGGGTTTTTCAAAAACCTCTTTCCCGAGGTGCCGCAAGGACTGACCTGGGCCGACCCCGCTTATCTCCTGAGATCGGGCGTGATCTGGCTAGGAGCCCGGGTCGGAACTAGTTTCGTTGGACTTCCTCAGTTGTATAATCCTTGCCCACAGCCAGTCCATTCAGGCAAAGCTGAAAGTCTCTTGCATGATGCAGCTACTTTCGGTTTAGGAAGTTAGCCTTGGCGGTGTTTTATGGCTCCTATATATTCAAGATATATTGAAGATAAGGTCACTGTTCCTCTTGCTCGGCTTCACGTTGACCTCCAGTCGAAACAGAAGGCCGTGTTGCGACAAACAGATTCTTCAGAACTGGCGGGATTTATTGAGGCGCGCAGTTGTTTTCCTCCCGTCTGCGTTTCCACCTTGTTCTCCCAGTTACCCCAGCGGCAGCCTTCCCTCTTTGCCCAGCCTGGGAAACAAGGGGGCCTCCCTGCAGGGAAGCTGTTCTCTGCACTTGCTCAGAGGCCGCCCTTGAAACCCTGACCGTCGGAAAGCGGCCGGCCCCGCTCGGAAGTCTCCCTCAGTCAGGCCTTCGGAGGCTGTTCACAGCAGCCGTTCGGCTGGCAGCAGCTGGGGCGCGACGCGTCGTGCAGAGAGCGCGCTCATCCCCTGAGAGCCAATCTCTTTTGCAAGCAGGGGCCCGGCGGAAGAAAGGCCTGAAACGGGACTAGGCCGGCCACGGATCCGCCCCTGTTTCTCGGCCGAAGACGAGCTGTTCCGGAGAGCCGGCTGTGGAAGATAACAGAGCGGGAATAAATCCCCCCCTTGCTTAACCCTGACCGGCCACTGTCCTCTGTGGGAACGGCCTGGCTCGGAAGGCACACGGGCCTCGTACTAAGAAACCGAGGGCGGGAGACGAGGGCCACGCGGGGAGGGAGGCCAGGCCGATCCCCCCAGACCAGAGCTCCTCTCCAGACCAAAGAGATCCCTTCCCTTGGGACAGGGGGCTCTTTAGCGGTGTCCTCCACTGAGGCCCCTCCCCACGGCTCTTCCCTAAAGTCCCCAGGTGTTTCCCAACCCAGAGCTGGCAAGGGGGAGGGGGGTGTACTCCCGACAAAGGGCGGGGGCCGAATCTGAAGCAGGGATCTGAGAACCCTCTTCCAGTCTTCGAGAGGCTGCCCTGTAGAGCTGACGGAGCAGAGTTGTTCTCTCTTGCCCCGGAGGGACGGACCAGAACCAGTGGGATGAAATTAATGCAAAAGAAGAAATTCCGTCTAAACATCCGGAAGAAGTCCCTGGCAGTCAGAGCGGTTCCTCAGTGGAACAGGCTTCCTCGGGAGGTGGTTTGGAGACTTTTAAGCTGGAGAGCCCTCTGACGGAGAGGCTGATTCTGTGAAGGCTCAAGGGGGTGGCAGGTGACAGTGGAGGAGCGAGAGGGATGTGAGTGTCCTGCATAGTGCAGGGGGTTGGACTAGATGTCCCAGGAGGTCCCTTCCATCTCTAGGAGTCTAGGATTCAGTGGGGGGGGCGTGGGGGGGATGCAGTTCCCTTTAATTGTCATCCTATCACCGTAAAACTGCCCAGATTCACCCGCCACCTTTTAAGGAAACTCGCTGAGCCATTATTCTTGCCGGAGCCTTCCTGCTTTGGCAGACGGGATTTGGACTTGGCACGGCAGCCACCCGACGGGGTTCCACAGAAGTCGTTAAGGATGCAGCAGCCCGTCCAACAAGGGCTCGTAAAAGGCACGCTGCACGTCCCAGCCTTGCAGAGATTTCCGAATAAGCAAAGGGTGTGTGTGTGTGGGGGGGGGGAGTATAAATCCATCTGAAAGGTGCTTGGCTGTGATGTACGTGCTGAGCCCCCAGGGGCCAACTCTGGGTTGGGAAAGAGCTGGAGAATTTGGGGGCAGCCCCCAGGGAGGCCAGGATTTGGGGGAGGGACCTCCTCTGGGCCCAGTGTGGTAGAGGCCGTCCTTCATAGCCATGGTCTGGAGCTCTGGCTGCAGCAGCACAGCAAAGTTTAGAGTCCAGCAGGCTCTTGAAGACCAACCGAGGTTTATCTTGGGGGCAAGCCTTCGTGGGCTGGCAGGCAGGCGTGAGACTTAACAGGCAATTAGGGCAAAGTTAGAAGGTCTAATTGCCTGTCCTGAAAAATGGCTTACTTTACAGAGACCACAGGGCTCCCGTTTATGAAGTGGGGATTTCAGGGCCCGTTCCAGGGGCCCCTATGTTTTGCAAGCTGATGCCTGTAGCTTTCTCTTTGGGGGAGGAGTTCCTCCCCCCCCCTCTGCACACACACACCCCTCACCGAAGTGCCCACACCCTCTCTGGGCATCTCAGAGCCCCGCGCGTCTGCTTCTAGGAGTGGTGCCATGTTGCCCTTGAATTCCTCGCTGGCAGCGCTTCTTTCAGAGCAGCAGAAAAGAGCCAGAGGTCAGGAGAAGCTTGAAGAACAACAGTATTTGGGGCAGGGGAGACGCTTGCGTGAGTCACAGCTCACTTCTTCGAACACCCAGTAGCTGAAGAAGGTGGCCGTGACTCCCGAAAACTCCCCTGCCTCAGATTCCATCAGTTTTCCCGCTCACCGGACTCACCCAGCCGCCCACTTTGACCTCTTTCGGAGCCTCTTGACCCCACAAGGAGCCTCTTTTGGTGCCAGGTTCTGGAATTGGGGGGGGGGCATTGCTGGCTGGTTTTGCCCACCCCCTGGAAGCGTAGCCGGAGGGTGTGATCCAGCAGAACCATTCCAGAAGCGTCTGGCCCAGGGATCAAAGGCTTGGGTGCATTTTCTAAAAAAACAAAACGGTCAAACCATCAATCAGTCTGTTTGTTTAATACAGTCACGGGCTGGCAGATTTCCAATGTGTAAAGATGAAAAACACATTTTGTTCCGTAGAAGTGAACAAAGACTGGCTAAATCGCAGCAAAAACTTCAGCCGCCTAATCGGTTATCAGTAAGAAAAATGTTGACCGGATGATTGTAGCAGACAGAAGGCAAACCTGGCTAGAGCAGCTGCAGCGTTGTGGCCATTGCTCGGGGGGGGGGGAGAGTGGTGGGCATTTATGCATCGGCAGAGGGTGACGAAATTGTCGAGCAAGAAATGTCGAGGGGGGAGATTCCTAAGCTGCTTCTCCACGTCAGATACGGGAGCGATTTGCACGGCAGCGCGACGGCTTTAAGGGAAAGGTGTCCTGGAAAAGTGCCTCCATCTCTTGTTCGTCGGGGTGTTTCCATCCCAGCCGCAGAGAAAACGTCTCAGAAGTTAGAACGGTTTCCTTTCCCCCCCGCGTTGAACCCAAAAACATGCAGATGCTTTCCTTGGAGGGCTCTCGAGACCCCCCCCCAGTGCCTCTCCCGTCCTGGACTTGAAATTCGGGCTCCCCTTCCTGGCCCCTCTGTGGCCCCCGCATTCCCTTTTGCTACCTGGAAGCTGGTCGATCCGTCTGCCGTTTATACCTCGCCAGGCATCTCTGGTAGGATTGCGGTCTGACCTCAAGCAGGGGAAGGTAGATGAATTCCCACCACCGTTCGGCGTTTGAACGAACCGACAACGCTGGGCGGCAGAGGAGAGGCCTTGCGCTAAGTGGGGAGAGGAATCTACTTCCGTTCTGCTGCTTCGGAAAGAAGCACTTAATAATTTTATTTATTCATTCGTTTGCCGGTTAGCTTTGCACGTGTCTAGATCCGCGACGTGGCTGAAACGCCAAGCCGGCCGTACAGAACCGAGGCTGTTAGAGGGATCTCACGGAGGACGACGAACCACCCAATCCTGCTCCTCTCTCGTGAGACAGAGATAGCAAGAATGTTTACTGGCTCGATTCTGCCGTTTCCTACATGGATTGCGGTGCAGGGTCAGACCCACAACCGAGCCCCCTTTTGCCTTGGGCTGTGGTTGGCCCCCTAGGAGTGCCGGTGGGCCCCTGCGTGAGACGGGAAGCTGGGCCAGAGGGACCCTCCCTGGCCCGATCCAGCCGAGCTCTTCTTCTGGAGGGCTCCTCCCCACCTCAAGGCTCCGCTCTTCCCCCAGGTCAGATAAGGTGATTCATGTCCCAACGGGAAACGTGATTCATTGTGCCTGGGCGAAGCGGCTCTTTGTGAAACCAGAGAGGGGAAAGGAGTGTGTAAACTGTTACCAGATATCGGGTTACTCTGCCCGAGCTCGCAGGTGAGATGTTTGGGGTCAAATAAGGTTATGTCCTCAGGCGGTAGCAACACCTGGAGCGGAGGGGAGCATGGCTGATAAAGGCACGCCCTCAAGGGCAGCCCCACGCAAACCGCCTTACAGTCCTCAAGCCCTGGTGTGTTCGATCAGAGCATGAGTCACTCCCAAAACAGCCGTCCCTGCCATGCCACCTACAGCCGCCCATGCCATGGAGTCTCCAACTAGGGGCCAGGATCCAGCCGTGCGCACCCCCAAACCTCGTATCTGCTCCTTTGGAGATCCCCACCTTCTCTGTCGAGGCACAGCAGAGCTGGATGCCTCTGAGTTCCCTGGACGGTCGCTCCCAGCGGCTTCGTGTTCTGGAATATTTTGATCCGGGTTCTCAGTGCTCAAAAGAAGAAACTGGAATTCTGCCTTGAGGAGAGGTCAGGTTCTCAGCCCACATCCATTGTGCCAACAACCCTCTCTGCACGTTCTCTTGTTTTGCTAGAGAATCTCCAGCCGTATTCAGCCAGGCTCCGCACCCTTTTCTGGCTCTCAGATGCTTCTGCCGGAAGGCGTTTTGGTTGAGGTGCCATGGGGCCCCTGTGTTCGCATGATGCCATAGGATAATGCAGGTACCCCGGTCTGGAGACCGCCAAGGAAGTCCTCGGTTGCTACATAGAGGCAAGCAGTGGCACTTGAGTGGCGTCTCTCGTCTCTACTCCAGCCTCTGGAGATGAGGAGGGGTCTCTACACGACCAAGCCCGGCAGTTCCGGCAAAGGGCCGTGGGGAGGCACTTTTGCACACGCTGAATAAATCCACTTTCGGTCCCCTTTGCAAATGGATCTGGCAGAGTGGAATGGCAAAATCCACTTGCAGAAGATCGGTAAAGTGAGTTGGAAGTGGATCGAAAGTGCAATGGAAGTGGATCGAAAGTGCATTGGAAGTGGATCGAAAGTGCGTTGGAAGTGGATCGAAAGTGCGTTGGAAGTGGATCGAAAGTGCATTGGAAATGGATTGTCCTCTCTTGTTCCCCCCCCTTTCTTTGTTTGCTCGTGTGTCACATGTCATCAAGGCCCAGTGATTTCTGCAGTCTTACTTGTGGGCCTGTTCAGTGCTGCAAGGCAAGAGAAGCCTTCCGAGCCCCTAAGAGGTCCGGGTGGGCCCTGAGCAACCCTTCCCCGTCACCCTGGCCTGCTGATCTCCCGGCCGCTGGGCAGAAGGCACAGCCCAGATGGCCCAGCTGCTCTTTTCAGCAGCTCGCTCCTCTCTGCCTCCCCCAGCCTCACTCGGTGTTGTTCGGGAGACAAACACACACAGACTCACACAGATGGACCTGCTTTCCGTCCTCCCTGTCCGTCCCCGTGAACGAATGGGTGGGGGGAAGGGCTTTATGCGCTCTCAAGGTCTGCCTGAGCAGGTTTATTTGACTTCTGCAGAAAAACCGTGCTTCTCTGGCAGCCGCCTTGTTTCCTGGTGCTGATTAACAGAAGCGGGCGGGGAGAAACCCTGGATTTCTCGTTGCCCTTCCGTTAAGGGTGGCGGGTGAGAGCCGACACTGAGCCAGCCCCGCCAGAGCCGGAGCGCGGGGAAGAAGGGCCAGGCTCTCCTGGTGCTCTCCAGGTGGTAGGGGGTATGAGCGCCCGGCTCTCTGAGACAGGGGTCCACACATCCGCACCCCCTTCTTCACCCTCCCCCCCTTGAGAGCCAGCGTGGTGGTGTGGTTAGAAACTGCAGGCTCTGATCTGGAAAACTGGGCTTGGCTCCCTGCTCCTCCTCCTCCTCCTCTGCATGCAGCCAGCTGGGTGACCTTGAGCTAGTCCCAGTTCTCTCAGAGCTCTCTCGGGAGTCTGTGGCAGCGAGAGGAAGGGAAAGGCGATTGTAAGACACTTTTGAGACTCCTCCGTGCAATGAAAAGTGGGGTATAAAGCCCAACTCTTCTCCTTCTTCTAGTGTGACCCTTGAACCCCCCCCCACGCTAGATCCCAAGAGGTTTGTCACTCCAGAGCCACAAAGTCCATGCTAACAATAGCGGGTGGACCGTGGGGAGTCCCTGCTCTGGCACGGGAAGGCACCCGGGGGTGACCCCAGGCCGGCTGCACGCTCTCTGGCCAGCCGGCATCGCAGAGGAGTCGTTGAGAGGGTAAAAGAGAGTCGAGGAAAGCAACAGGGAGCTGCTTCGGGGAAGAAGGCAGGATGTCACCAACGGAAATGCCAAAAGCGTTCCCAGGGGGAGGAAGTTTGGGACAAGCTGAGCTCTGACCCCTGCCTCCCTTGTCCGCCGGGGCTTGGCTTTTGCCCTCCCGCTGGCCAAGCTCTCCTGGTCAGCAGGGCACCGTTTCTGCCTTCTCTCCCGCGTGACTCTGCCCTTGTGTGGTCAGCAATGCCTCTCTCCCACCCTCCCCTGTCTGCTTTCTTCCCGGCAGGTTTCGCCGTTGCCCAGTGCTCCAGCCAGCCGGGGCCCTCGCCCCTTTCGTCTCCGTCCCCTCCCTCCAGCGGGAGCACGGGGCAGTGTGACTCCCCTGCCGCCAGCTCCACCTCCACGCCCTCCGTGGTCCAGAGCCCCTCAGGTACGGAGTCTTTGCTCCCGGGGCCCCTCCCTCCCTCCCTCCCTCCCCCCCCCCCCCGACCCACAAGGCCTGTTCTTGATCAACTCCGGGGTAAGTCCAGAGCCTTTCTGGGTTTCCCTGGATGCTCCGTGTGTCTTTCGCGGCACGCAAGCTCTAGAATAGGCCCCTGAGTGAATCCAAAACAAGAATCCCTGGGCACTCCGTGAAATTTAGGAATAGGCGTGGAACCAGAGACGAAGAAGTCCTTCGTTCACCCGTGGAATTCCCTGCCGCAGGAAGTGGGGGTAGCTTCAAGTTCAGACGGCTTCCAGAGGGGACTGGAGAAAGTGCTGGAGCAGGGCCCCCTCGGTGGGTTTAGGTGGGGCATGCTGCCTGGGGCAGGGGTGCTCTGTCTCCTTGGTGCTTGGGAGTCCACAGGCCCTGCTAGTGGACCTCTTGAGGGCCCCTGGGTTGTGGCCCCTGAGTGACTCGGAGCGTGAGGCTGGGTGGGCCACGGGCCTGACCCAGCAGGGCTTCTCTTATGCTCTTTGGTGTCCATGCCCAATTGGAGACAATCAGGGTAACCTTCAGATGGGGCCTGGAGCGCTCCCAGAATTACAGCCCAACTCCAAATGATGCAAACCCGCTTCGGAGGGCACGTCCTAGGGCAGGGGCGATCAAACTCCGGCTCTCCAGATGTCCGTAGACTACAATTCCCATGAGCCCCTGCCAGCATGTGCAGCCCCTTTCAAAGGCAGCCTTTCCTGGGGGGTGGGGGGGGGCAGTCATCAGTGCACGGTCCATGCGCCCACCACACCCCTGCGTCATGCACACTGCCTTGCGTACGGGCTTCATCCACACAGAAAGCAAAAGCCAGGGGGGGGGGGGTTGCTCTGGAAGTGAGGAAAGTACCGAAATTGCCCAGGATCCTTGACCGGGAACTTCAACCAGGGTTTTATGAGCCCTTTGCTTCGGTCCAAAGTCTGACCTGGTCCTTCTCTCTCTCTCTCTCTCTCTCTCTCTCTCTCTCTCTCTTCCTTCCTTCGTTCTGATTGGTAATCTCACGTTTGCCCTCTGGGCTGGCATGGGAGGAAGGTTGCCAAACCGCATGGGGGAAAGGATCCCACCGCCCCCTCCTGCAATTCCTCCTGGCCCCCTCTCCCCTTCCCTCCCGCCTCCGGCACGTTTGGGCACCCAGCGACTGAAGGCAGAGAGAACGCACTGCAATTAGGCGTCGCATGACCCTGCTCTCTTCAGCACACCTGCATCTTTGCGCATATAACTAGCTCCCTCGCAAGGGGCCGAGCACAGCAGCATCCCCCGCCGTCTCTCCTCCCCCTCCGCCCTTTGTTTTTTGGGGGGGGTTGCCACCTTTTAAAACCTCTGAGCCGTTCTGCTTGGACGAGGAGTTTGAGAATCTTGAGGGGGGAAGGGGGGAGCCCAGCTTATTTTGGAGGAGGAACGCAGGGAGCGTCCTGCTGGACCTGAAGGAGACGTCTCCCCCCATTGGCTGCGTCTCAGCCTCAAGAGATTTGCAGCCACGAGGTCCTCCCCTTCCGAAATAGCTCCTCAAGAGTTTCTTTCCTCCCAGCATGGCTCAGAAGGAAGCCAGTGAGAGCAGGCACTTGGAGGACAGAAAGGCTACCCCCCTCCCCTCCCCTCCCTTCCCGCTGCTTCCCCAGGTCACATCCCTCCCTCCCTCCCTCCCTCGTCCCACCCCGCAGGGCACACGGCCATCCCAGTCCTGTTTGGCCCAGCCTCCTGGCCGGCTCGTATCCCGCAGCAGACCTAGGCGTCCCGCTCACGCCTGGCGTGCGGACGCATGATCCTCCAAGAGCCGGGCAAGGGCCCAGAGAGCTATTTGGGGGCCCCAAGGGCCAGTGGGCGTGCCCTGCCGTCACCCACTGTGGAAAGTTCCTCCGAGGTTTCAAAAGAGGGTTGCGAGAGGCCTGTGGCCACGCAAGAGGAGCCGAGCCGCTGGTTGGAGAAACATCCTCTCAGGTTGCACCAAGCCGGCTCCCTGCTGCTTTGGAGCCAAGACCCGAGAGGTCGGCCGCGGAGGGGAGGCGGGGGGGGGGGAAGAGCGAGGTTTTGGCAACACTTTCCTTTCCTCCACGGCTACAGCGAAGGAAGCCCCCAGAATTCGGGTATTCAAAAAAGACAAGCCTTTGCGCTGGGTCCATGCATGCTGACTCACCCCCACCCCAAATCTGCTGGCCACCCCTGAATCATTAAACAAAAAAATCCCTGCAATTAGGTTTGACCGGCTTCCAAGCGTCATATTTTAGGCTTCCCATCTCTGGCCAGAGGGTAGATTTATCCTGCGCTCTGATTTACAGCCAGCCTGGGGGGAGGGGGGGGGCGCAAGACACAGCCAGCTCCCGCGATTTATGGCCGCTAAGTGCGCCTGGAATATTGCTAACCCACCAGAAAATCTGTAAAAGATGGCTCTGGCTTCGCTTTTTAAAGGGGTCACCGAGGCGGTGTCCGTTTCGCCCACTGCTCTGTCTTTGGGCGTTTGGGGGGGGGCGCATCTGGCAGCAGAGGGGCTTCAACTCCGTGGGAAGGGGGGCTGGCCCTTTGCGGGCTTCGCTTTTACGATCAGGAGGAGAGCAAGTGGCACCCCCCCCCGACCACCCTGGCAAACGTCCCCCTCTGTTCTGGTTGCGAATCTAACTTGCTGTCTGCTTTGTGTCTCTTCCCCCACCCCACTCCCAGCGGTCCTCGCAAGGCTGTCGTGTTGATGTGTCTCGCTGTGTGTTTCCCTCTAGTAAGGCCTGGCAGGAAAGGACGGCGGCAGGCAGTCAGTGTCTCGGAGACTGATGCTCGTGGCGGACACTGGGTTTAAGCGCCCCGGCGGCAACAGCCACCCTTTCCAGATCCCTCCAGGCAGGTCTCTCCACGCGTGTTTCGTTTGTCGTCCCCCCCCCCTCTGTCCCCTTCCACTGATGTCAACCAAGCATCTCCACCACGGTCTTCCGCGCCCCAAGAAACAAGTAACTGGCACGGCAGGGCTTATCCCTCCTTGGCACGGCAGGGCCTATCCCTCCTTGGTACGGCAGGGCTTATCCCTCCTTGGGTTGACGTTTCTTCTGAGATATCTCCACCCCGCTCTTGAAAGGACTGAGGGTGGGAGGCTGGGCAGAGGGGGCCCAAGAGGTCTCCCTTCCACACCCGTTCCTCAGGGTGAGGGTCTTGAATTGTGAGCCCCCCTGGCACCCTCCCTGGCTCTTCAGGCCGGCCTCTCCCCTCTGGCCGTTCCCAGCTTCTCTTTTGACCTCTCCCGCTGCAAGCAAGGACGCCTCTTCCTCCTTGTGGAAGTCAGCCGGGGGTAGACATCCTGCCACCCTTCGGTATGCACAGTGGGAGACGGAGCTTTGCACAGGGCACAGAAGCTTCTTTCTGCAATTTGAGGGGTCGTTGGGGACAAGGAGGCCTGTTGTTTCCCGCTCTCTTGCTGTGTCTCCACTTCCGTCTTCCCTTCTTGGGGTCTTTCCTCTGCTGCGGTTTTGTTGCCTCTGCCTTTCTTCCCGGCACGCTCACCTGGCAGCTGTCTTCTCCCCCCTCCCCCACCCCCTTTGGCCTGGTGGTTAAAGGCTTTAAGCAGCCTTTGCTGAAAGAGCCGGGTTCTATTCCCCACTCCGCCACATGCAGTCAGCTGGGTCACCTTGAGCCCGTCACAGTTCTTTCAGAGCTCCCTCAGCCTCCCCTCCCCTACAGGGATTCTGTTGTGGGGAGAGAAAGGGGAGGTGATTGGAAGCCCCTTGGAGTCTCCTTCGGGTAGAGAAAAGTGGCATATAAGAACCAACTCTCCTTCTTCTTGTGGGGAGAGGAAGGGAAAGGGGGTTGTAAGCCGCTCTGAGACTCCTTCGGGTAGTGAAAAGCGGGGTAGAAAACCAACTCTTCTTCTGCTTCTCCTTTTTCTGCTGCTGCTGCTGCTGCTGCTGCTGCTGCTCCCTGGCCTCCCAGTGTGCCTCCCCCCCCCCACCCCCTTGTTCTTCCCCGCACAACATCCACACATGCGCCTTATAGGGTGGGGGAAGGAGAATTCTTTAAAATATTTGCATGCTTCTGCCCCCCTGGGGGTTCCAGCACGGTCTTTCGGCTTGCTTGGGCCCTCCTCCCCTCTTGGGGAGCCTCCCAGCAGGGCCTGGGGATCCCCGGGAATGGCAGCTCCTCTCCAGAGTGCAGAGATCAGGTCCCCGCTGAGGCCCTTGTCCTCCGCCTCCAAATCTCCAGTACGGCCCTCCAGCTCTCTGGCTTTCCTTCTGTTCTCATTCTTCGGCTTCTCGTCCCGCTCTCTCACGGAGACTCAGGGTGGGTTGCCCAGCGTAGCTCAGGGCAGTTCCTGGGGCGAGGCATCTCTTAAGCAATGTAACACCACTAGGAATTACGGGATTTGGAAAGGCAGCGGGAAGAAGGAGGCCTCGTTCTCAGACCTTCAGAGCTCCCTGTTTTGGGGCCAGAGGCCTTTGGGGGTTTACCACTCACAGCTGTCTTCAACGTGTTTTGCTCTCTTTCCAGAAGCATCAATTGCAGTATTTGCCCCCCCTCCCCCCCACTGATCCAGTTGTCGCTGCTCTGTATGTTTTTGAATCTGCCAAGCTGACCCAAGCGGCTTGCTTCCTTTATTTCTTTCCGTCTTTCTCTCTCTCTTGGTTTGTTTAGCTGCTGCAACCCTTCAATGCATAAGATAGGCCATCTGAGATCGGGGTCTGTGACTCAGCCCCCTTCCCCGGAGAACCAAACTGTCTCACGGCCGCCATGAAGGCCGGTGACCTCTTTCGGCCGGGGGGGGGGGGCTGCCTCCCTTAGAAACCAGCTCTTGGTTCCCTCCCCCCCCCCCCCCCGTGGCTCCAGAGAGGCAAAGCAAAGATAGCTCAGGGTGTTGTTGTTGTTTCTTTCTTTCGTTCTCTTTAAAGACGCACAAAGCGATTCTTCCAGGAAAGCAAAAATACATTCCGTCCCAGTCCTGGGCATAGAAATGACACATCGCAAGAGGCACGGATTACTTAGCGTTCTCTGTTCTCTGAGCTCATTTCCTCTCCTCGAATTACCAAAAAAGCACAGCCCCGAGTGCAGAGACCTGCCTGCCAGGAAACGGCCACTGCTCTGCTTAACAGATGAATGGCAGGACGGTTTTAGCTGCCCTGCCTCTCCCTCATTCATGGCGGGGTGGGCTGGCTCTAGGCCCATTCACAGCGTCTCCTGCCCTGACCGTACTGCGTCAAAGTCTCTCTGGTGGGCCGAGGCATGGCCTGCCCTGCCTTTCTCAGTTCCTCTCCAGCCCCTGCAGGAGGAGCATCACGGCAGGGAGCCGGATAAATTGGTCCTTCTGTCTCTGGGGCTCCCAGCGCAGAGAAAGGCCGTGGCCAGAGGCTAGAGAGGAGGGGGGGGGACACAGGGAGGGTCACAGGGGGGGCCATGGGTTCCAGACCACAAGTGGGGGGAGGGAGGCTTAAACCCCCCCCCACACACACACACACACAGTGTTGCTTCTCTGATCAGAATTACCCCTCCCCCCCTCCGTGGGCTAGCGTGGGATGCTGGAAGCCCAGGCTCGAATCCCCATTTGTACCAGCGAGATCCGCTGGGCGACCCTGGTCCAGTCGCACGTGCTCGGCCCATTCCACCTCACCGGGTTGTTGTGAGGATAAATTGGAGGTGCGGAGGGTGACGCAGGCTGGGGAAGAAGCCGGGGCCAGGGCTGTGTCCCTTATCAAATTCCCCCTCGCCTGCTTTCCGCTGCTGCAGAAGTGCTCCGACTGATCACGCGGCGCTGCACCAGCGTGTAACTTGGCGTTTGTTTTGTTTCCTTTTGCAGACGAGGCCGTGGTGGCTCCGGAGCATCACCGGGCGCTGCCTTTCGGCCCTCCGGCCCCCGCAGAGGAGTCCTCAGCCGCTCTCTCGAGACCCGGCAGGACCGGCGAGGCGGAAGCGACCCACTTGTCTCCCAGCTTGACTCCCGCCCCGCAGCCCGCCATCTCCCTCATCGCCGCCAACAGCTCGGCCTCCCTGGGCCTCGAGTCGCTGACACTGGTCCCGCCGGCCGACACGGACTGCATCCTCGCCGTCGGCTGCGTGGCGCCACCGGCCGCGGAGCGCGAGGCCGGCTCGGAAGCGGAAGGGAGCAGCGCTTCTCCCTCGGACGACGAGCGGCCGTGATGGAGGCGCCGAGCGGACCGGCGCTGCTCAACAGGACCCCGTTAATGAACCCGTAGTGACCCCCTCGAGCCGGTGGTCGGAGTCTTCCTTCTCAAAAAGTCCCGTGTTTCGTGGCCGGGAGGACAGAGGGCTCTCTGGGAAGCTGGAGGCCACACATCGGACATGGCCAGTGGTGCAGGTGGTGGTGGAGGAGGAGGAGGAGGAGGAGGAGGAAAAGGGGCGTGGGGAGAAGGCAAAGGCCAGGCCCCTTGGAGGACCCCCCCCCGCCCCGTGGGTTTCTCTTTCTGTTTTTTAAAAGAAGCCACTAAGGCAAAAGCCACTCCTTGGAGCCACGTTAGCTGCAAGCGCTGCAGGGCCACGTGAGAGGACCTCAAGAGGAGCCCTGCGCTTTCTGTTTTGAGACATGGGGTGGGGGGAGAAGGTGCCGACGGCCTGCCGGAAAATCTGGCTAGGAGGAAAGACTGGGGGGGGGGGGGAAGCTTCCGCACATGAGCAAACCTCCTTTCTCTTCTACCAGCGTCGCTTTCCGGTTTGCTTTTTCCCCAAGCGGCCTGCGGGAGCTCCGGCCCGGCCAGCTGGCTTGTATTTATACCGCTGTCAACGCCTCCGCCTTGGTCTGCGGGTTTCCTCTCTGTGCAATGACGTCTTGCTCGAGCCCCGAAGTTGCGCGCCCACCCGGGGTGGGTGGGGGTCTGCAGGGTGGGGTGTGGCCCGTCTCTCGTGGGTGGGGGGGGGCTGCTTTGGAGGAAGAGCACCTGGGGAACGTCCGGCAGGGTTTTTTGCAAAAGGATTTCAGAGGAATGTAAAATATTTTAGCAGGTGACTTTCTCGTGTGGTGTGTTTGAGTCGTCTTTGCCTCGTGGCCTAAGGAGGCCCCGATCTTGCGGGAGACCAGGGGTTTCTAGATCGGGGGTCCCCATCCCTTTCCCTGGCCCACAAGCCCCTTCAGAGTTCTGACGCACCGGGGTGGGCGTGGCCACACAATGGCTGCTGCAGGAGGCGGAGCCAGTCGCAAAATGGCTGCCAGCGCTGACTTTCGGCCACGCACTGAATATCCTTCTGCCGTCGTGGCTGCTGTTGTTTACTTTTTTTTTAAGCTACGCAGCCGACCAGAACCCTCGGTGATGGTCCAGACCTTTCCAAAAC
Source organism: Paroedura picta (assembly GCF_049243985.1). Classification (NCBI taxonomy): domain Eukaryota; kingdom Metazoa; phylum Chordata; class Lepidosauria; order Squamata; family Gekkonidae; genus Paroedura; species Paroedura picta. The sequence goes on along the minus strand of NC_135385.1, from coordinate 6,770,831 downwards.
CATCTTGCGAGTATAGGGCGGGCACCTGTAGGGAAGCTTGAAGTTAGAAAATTGTGGGCAGGAGGGGTTGCCGATTTGCCTTTCTTGGCGTCCCCCAAGTAAGTCCTTCCCCTGGGCGAACAGGAGGGGTGTGACACGTATATCCAGGGGATGGCCCGAGCATGGCTCTTCCCTCCCTCCCCGTGTTGGGTCTGCTGAGCACAACTTCTAGGACCGGCCCCGGCACTCAGGGGGGGAAGAGTCAAGCCCGAGGCGGGTGCGCACGAGGGGCATTCAACGCCACGCGTGTGTCCTTGGCCTAGAGACGACGGATCCGGGAGGCGCTTTCTGGCACGGGGAGAGAGCGGAACAGCTGGCCGGGGTCCAGACTAGCCAGGCCGCTGTGAAATCGATAAAGAAAGGAAAGCCAACTCCCAAAGTTACGAGGTGGGAACGGAACGGGGAAGGAAAGGGGGAGATTTACCACCACCTGGGCCCTTCCAGCCGTCCCCTTGAGTAACGGCCCACCGCTCTAGGAATGCGGTAATTGGCCAACAATTGAGTGCCTCTGGCTGAAAGGGAGGAAGAGCTTGATTCATCGGGCCCCGGGGGGGGGGGCTCTGCCCTTCCCTGCTGCAGGCAGCGTCTTCGGCCGATGTGCGTCTCCCTCTCTGGAGCATCCTCTGGATCCGAGAGGGCTTGCCTGGTCTGTGGACAGGGCCCCTGGCTCCAGGGTCCATTTGTCACGCAAAGAGTCACGCCGGGAGACTTCCCATCTGCTGAGCTTCCGTGAATTGTCGAAGGCTTTGGCACGGGAGGTTCCCAGCTGGCCGTATCCTGCCTCGGACGATGCCAGCCCCGGGGGCTCCCTGTCAGCTCTTTCGCCTGCCACCGGAGGGGCGACCGAGGCCGTTCCCAAACCGGATCAGACACCAGGGCCTTCCCCAGCCCCCTCCCCTCCTCCTTGGTGGGGCTGTTCTTTTGAGGCAAAGTATTTATCCCGTTGCAAAATTTATACCCGCCTTCCTCGAGGCAGCTAGCGGGGTTTTCTTTAAACGGCACGACCAAAAACACACCTTAAAAACCGTTAAAGCCAAAGCACAAGCCCCACCTCATCAAAACAATCCAGAGTGGAATGGCGTGCACCAAACCAAGGGCGAAATAAAAAGGCAATTAAATCGGGGGGCTTTCTCTCGACTGGGCGTTTGACCTCATCGGATTCTGAGGGTGCCTTTTGGAACGGGGATTTCTCCCCTCGATGCCCGAGTGAAGGGCAGTCGAAGGAGGGGGTTACGAAAGCATAGTGGTCCCAAATGGTCTCTGGTCACATTTCCCAGCCTTCTTCCCGGAACGAGGAGCTGAAGAAAGACCGGCCGGGGAAGGAGGGGAAGGGCGTCCTGAACAAACGTGCAAGAATTCGAGCCGGTTTCCTGGAGGGAGTGGCCGGGCAGGAAATTGGGGCGGGGGGATGATGGAGGGACCGGTTCCAAGTTCATCGACTGCTCACCCTGCTCTAGTTTTGCGTGACTCAAACTGAGGGTGACACAGCGCCCGTGGAGGCCTGAGGCCTGAGTGTGTCACGGGCTGGTGCTGAGTCAGGGTTCGGGGGTACGTTCGAACGCGGTGCTCTTTCCTCTAGCGGGCAGGGCAAGTGCCAAGCTCGCTTTATTTATTTATATCCTCCCTGAATTCAGCAGCAGCATCAATTTCCCTCCAGTTTCACAGACAACAACCCTGCAGGAACGGGACGGGCTCAAGGACACCCGGGGAGCTTCCGTGATGGAAGAAGGCGTGGATTTGAATCCGGGTCACTGAATCCCCGACACTGCTGCGCATTTGCAGAGGGCAGGCGCTGCGTCCGTGCTCCCTGCCATTTGGCAAAGGGTCGAGGGTCTCTTGGCTCAGGGGGGGGGGGCACTTGGCAGGCGGAAGGTCCCCAGTTGAATCCAGTTGAAAGGACCTGGCAGGAGGGAGGGGAAAGACCGAGTAGGCGAGACTGGCCCTGGTGGGCCCTGACCTGTGTGGGTCCATGCCTGAGCATGCCGTGGGGCTGTGGGCTCTGTTCCCATAACTCCAGAGCCACCTTTCCTGGGGCTCTGAAGCCAAGAGGAGAAGCACGTCTCTGGTCCGAGATCCGTCCGGCATTGTCAACCAACCTCTGCAGCCACGTTGGCAACCGTCCGCCCTGTGGAAGGGAAAGGGCATTTTGCTTGGGGGAGGGCAGCTAGCCCCCCCCTGCCCTGCCCAGTTTGCTCCCATTTTGGCTTCTCTCGGACCAAACCAGACGGGGCTCTCCACTCCCCAAAACGCCCCCCCAGAAGGCTGAGGGAGGGTTCCTTCCAGCCGGGGAATTTTGGCGACGGGAGCAAAAGATTCCTCGCCATGGTGGAGGATCCGATTTCTCACGCATGGGCTGAAAATACGAGCGCGGAGCCCCACAGGCTTTGGAGGGGGGAGGCCCCGAAAGTGGCCCCAGGTCTTCGGAGGGCTGTCCTTGGAGAGGAGCAAGCAGGGCTGCTTCCTGTTGCCCCGGGACAGGGCTTGCCCGCCAGCCGCGGGGGCACGGAGGGCCTTACGCTTTGCTCTGTCCCTGCCCTGCTGCCCTCTGCAGCTGGCCCCGACCCCCCCTGCCCCTCCCTCCCCTCCCACACGGCCCCAAAGCAGCGGGACCTTCTTGGAGGGCCGGTGATGCAAGCGGTTGGGTGCCTGCCCTTTTCGCACGCCAGCTGCGGAGCAGAGCCTGCTTTCGCTGGAAGAGCTGCGGTCAAAGGCCTCCCGGGAAGCTATTTTGGGGCCTGGCCTTCCTTCCCACTCTTCCGTGGAACCGGGGGGGGGGGGGGAGCGGGCCTGAAGATCCTCCTGGAAAGCTGCAAAATGTGATCCGCACAAACAGAGCTTGGCAGCGGAGATTTCCAAACACACCTGTTGCTCCTCGCCAAGTGTCGTTGAGGGTCACACGGGGTCCGGGTTCGAGTCCCCCACCCTGCCACAGTCGCATTCCAGGGTGGCCGGCGTCCCCAGAGAAAATGGCAGCTTTGGGAGGGGGCCCGACGGCCTTGTCCCCCACTGAGACCCCTCCTCAGGCTCCACCCCGGAAACCTCCAGCCCGGAGCTGGGCACCTCAGCTGTCCCACCTCACAAGGTTGTTGTGATGATAAAGCAGAGGAGGGGGGAAGATGTAAGCTCTTCTGATTTGACGGGGGGGGGGGACGGGGCCGGGGGCACCATTGCAGAGTATGAAAGAGTCACTGAGTGCAGCGATTCTGCCGGAGTGCAGAAAATCCGCCATGGGGAATTCGGCCCCCAAAACTCTTGGCTTGAATTTGGTTTTTGTTTCCTTTCAAGAGCTCCTCCTCCTTGTGCTGAAATCCCTTTCTGCCGTGCGTTTTCTGAAGTCACAAGCGTCCTCGGACCTCCCCCAGACCTCGCAAATCAGTGGAATGAGAGATGCAAATAAGAAACAAATGTCCATTTCCCCTGCGTTGAGCAGGAATGTCCCTTTCCCTCCCGTTCTTTTAGGACTGCAGAGTTTGTTAGTGGTTTTATTCATCCCTCAATTCTGGCCCGTTCGGAATCGCTGATTCTCCACCCACCCAGGCCACGTATGCTTTTGAACAGGTATATAACTGGGTTGCCACCTCCTGGGTGGAACTCTCCTTGAGATTTTGGGGCTTTGGCCCAGGGAGGGGGGGTATGGAAGTGGGGACCCTCAGTGGGGCCAAATGTCCTAGAGACCCCCCCCCCTCTGAGGCTGGATATGAACCCATTTCTTCTCAGGGGGACTGATCTCTGCCACCTGGAAAAGAGGCTGGCAGCCACAAAGAAAGGTATTTTTCTGTTCCATTTCTGAAAGACGACCGGCTGGTTCTTTTCTCTTTACTGACAGCGTTAGAGGTCTGGAAATAAAAGGAAGCCAGGCCCGTGGGCGTCCCTCCCCATGACTCTCCGGGAGCTGTTTTTGTAAATGCTTCCTTTTTTGGGACGGGCATCCCGGGACACATTGGAAGCATGACTTCAAAAACAGCTATTTAAAACCCAAAATGTAGGGGGAGGAGGTTGCGTCCTTTCTCTAGGAATATCACGGGATCCCTTGTCCAGGCCAGATTTTTACTGGTAGTAGAGAAGTAAATTACGCTTCTTTTGTGCCAACACAGTGACTTAAAATATTTTTAGGACTGCCTTTCTCTGGACCGAGGCCTGCCTCGATGGAGTAACCTGCAGCACAGCTGGCATTACTCCTCTATGTTGCCTCACGACAACCCTGCAAGGCGTTTCCCAACCTTCTTCCCAGAATGAAGAGCTGAAGAAAGACCCGGGGGATGGAGGGAAACTGCATTCTCAACAAACAAACTTGCAAGAAATTGAGCCAGTTTCCTGAAGAGCATGCAAATGGCCCAGTGTCACCCAGCAGGCACCCGAGGCCAAGTGGAGAAGGGGACCTGACTCACCCGATGCTCAAAACTATTATGGCGCATGATGCTGGAATGCGCCAAGCACCCCCCAGGTCTCGGCGCAACCCGTGAGCCATCCCTGACGACTCAGGCACAAGTTCAGATCCAGAGCCGGCCCTGTTTCTGGCGTGAATCACACCGGTCTGAATCATCCGTTCCTCCTTCTCTGCTCTTGCGAAAGGACCTTGACTTATCGCTGTTCTCGTAGATTAGCCTAGATTTCGCCTTAAACGCCGCGCACAGTGACTAAGAAGATATCGATTGCGTCTGACTAGTCTTCCTCCTTTTCGGAAAACCGGCCTCTCCGCCGAAGCGAGGGAGAAAGTCCAGTGGAGGAAACTCCCCAGAAGGGTTCCTGCTTTGGAGGAAGGCAGAAATCGTTGATAGGAAATAGGCAAAGCACAGGGGGGGGGGGGAGGCAGAAATGTGCAGTTCTCTGCTGTTTCCTGCATGTTCCCTGATTCCAGTTTTGCACTTTGGTATTTTATGGTTAGAGCCTCTTGTGGCACAGAGTGGTAAGGCGGCAGACATGCAGTCTGAAAGCTCTGCCCATGAGGCTGGGAGTTCGATCCCAGCAGCCGGCTCAAGGTCGACTCAGCCTTCCATCCTTCCGAGGTCGGTAAAATGAGTACCCAGCTTGCTGCTGGGGGGTAAATGGTAATGACTGGGGAAGGCACTGGCAAACCACCCCGTATTGAGTCTGCCATGAAAACGCTGGAGGGCGTCACCCCAAGGGTCAGACATGACTCGGTGCTTGCCCGGGGGACACCTTTACCTTATTTTATGTATGTTAATAATAATAATAATTCGTGCTTTATTTTGGTAAGCTGGGCCGAGAAAGAAAGGGGGCTTAGAAACGTGTTAAATAACTAAATATGGGCCAACTTGACTTCGAGGGAGGAACGCCAGGGGGAAAGAGACCCCGAAAGTAGCCCACAGCCCTGGCCGACCCGTTCTGGCCTCCTCGCTCCTCCCAGGCTGGCAGCTTGCTTAGAAAAGCAGGAGGTTTCCTGTTCCCCGGCTCTGACTGGGATCTTGGCACCGTGCAGCAGCTTGGTACATAAAACCATTGAGATATTTTTCTACTTCCCCCCCCTGCCTGATTTGCTCCGTTTGCCAAGGGAACGTGCCTTTTTCTTGGAGGTGGGGGGGGTCTATTAATAGCTGTCTCGCGTCTGGAAGAAGTTGGATCTTATCGGTCTGCCGTTGGAAGTAAACCTATTAAGCAAAGCTTTCGTTTTCTCCTGGAAGGAAAATTGCTAGCTTGGGAAAAGGCTTCCCCACCCCACCCGGGCACGGTTCTAGCTGCGGCAAGCATGCCTCATGACCCAGAAACACCGCTAGCGCCAGCCGAGCCAGGTCAGAGCAGTGCCTTTCCTGTTCCCAATTTCTACCCCTTCTCCCCCACAACACCCTTCTCCCCCTGGAGAAACCCCTGCAAGCAGGGCCATGCCCCTTGGCAGAAGCAGGCACAGAAGGAAGACCCGGGAGATAGTCTGTCCTCCTCCAAAGGAAACATTTTACTCAGGGGGTCTGATCTCTGGAGAGATCTCCAGGCCCCACCTGGAGGTACGGCAGGTAGAGTTGACAACAGGCCTCAGGAGGAAACACCCCTTCCAACAGAGGCTCGATTTGTGGGACGGACAGCAGGCGCTCTTCAAAGCCGGGAGATAAAACTTGTCTCCCGGTCACGAAGCTTCTGTTGATCTCCAGGTCAGTTGGCAACCTGGGCTGCTGGGGACGATGGAGCAATGCCTCCAGCTGCAGGCACAGCGAGGGACAGCTAAGTCGAGCCACGCTGGGGGGGGCAGCGGCGTTGTTTTGCTTTGAGACCGTGCAAGTCTGGGCTGAATTAGACTCCAGAATGATGAAAGAATTCTGAGAAATCCAGGCTGCCGGCTGGGTGACGTTTCGGGCCTTCGCCTTGGAAAGGTCTCTTCCCCGGGCCAAGGGGGCTTCCTCCGTTTCTTCACCGCCCATCAGAAGAGGGAAGTTGGGGGAGCAGGCTGGCAGATCCCTGGAGAGCTGGGCATTTGGGCGGAGGGCGGGCGTGAAGCCTGCTCTCTAAGCAGCCCTTCCCTCTGACTCCATGCCGGAGGTTTGCCAAAGATTCACCCCTTCTGTGGCGTCTCCAAGCCCCATAGCAGTGGGGCAGGACGCCCTTTCACCGTGTCTTGGGGGGAGAGGACATCTGAGGCTGGATATGTTGAAAATGAACCCATATCAGTGGGGGAATGGCACACGCGCCCCAGCTGAGAGCCGGTATGGTTTGGACGTTAGACTGCTGGGAGAGCTGGGTTCGAGTCTCCGCTGGAAGGTTTTCTGGCACCCGTGGGCCACTCGCCCCTGCTTGGCAGGGTTGTTGTGAGGATAAAGTGGGCAGAGCAGGGAATAACTTAAGCCACGTTGGCGAAGTAGGGTATGAACCCCTGAAAAGGAAGAGCAGCTGCCTCCACCTGTGGTTTCTTTCCCATGTGGGCTCACGGGCCTCTTGCTGCTGTCCTTGGCCTCCGAAAAGGAACATCTGGAAGGCAGCTGATGCCCTTCCTTGCCCGTGGCACAGCCACAGAGGTGGGTGAGGCTGGGCGGGCATTTGGCACGGGAGATATTCCTCTCCTCACCCATTTCTCTGGAAAGGAGAGACAGAAGCAGCTGGGGAGGGGAGGGGGCCGCCATCCAGCGCCACCGAGAGAGGAGACGCCCCCCCCTGGCACTGGGAGGGGCCTGTGGCTGGAGGAGCCCCAAAGCTGTGGGGGACGGAGGGGCCGATTCCCACAACACGCCTTTTGGCCGAGGGGCCCGCCTGGCAGGAACATTTCTGGAAATGCCAGTCCTGAGCCTTGACATTCCCAGGAAAACCGCATGTTCCCAAGCAGGCTAGGGAAAGCTGATAAGGAGGTGGAGGGACCGGCCCCCCTGGAGGACGGGGGGGGGGAAGGAGAAGGGGAGGCTCTTGGCACCCCTGACAGCTCCCAAGCACCTGAGCTTCCCTGCAACCTCCTGTTTACGCCCCAAGGAGTCTTTGTCCCGGACACGCTGCGTGCAAACGCCGAACTCTCCGTCGGGCAGGAGGAACAGAAAGCAAAACTCTCTCTCTCTCTTTCTCCCTCCCGCCCCTCAAGGGTGGCGCTGGCATTAAAGGGGGCCCCCTCCTGCACACTCACAGGGGGGCCATGACCCCTCCGAAATACCCCGCCCCCCAACTCCCTTGTTCTATCCATCTGAAAAGCCTAAAGTTCTGCTTGTGTGTGTGTGAGTGTTTTAAGAAGGAAGAAGAAGAAGCAAGCCTTTTAGTGTAGATCCCCCCCCCCCTTTTATCCTCAAGACACCCCTGTGAGGTGGGCGAGGCTGAGAACATAACACTGGGCCAAGGCCGTCCAGCAGGCTTCCTCGGCAGAGGAGGGATTTGCACCCAGGCCTCCTGGCTCCTGGCCTGACGCTCTTTGCCCTGCCTTGTTGGCTCTCAGGAGCAGAAAGGACTAGACGCCCCTAAGTGGAAATAGAGCCGAGGGACCTGCATGAGCCGTCCTTTACTGCGGGTGAGTCTGTGCCCCCCCCCCGTCCAGACCCTGGCTGGTCCCCCCGGGCTTGCAGGTCCGTTTCTTGTTCTCCCCCTCCGCAGCAAGCCCAGAAGGGCAGCCCGTGTCCTGGATTCAACCTGCTGGGCTTAAGTTTCGCCTCCCCAGCTGGTTCTGTTTGAGGTCAGAGGCTGGCGAAGGGGAGTCTCTGGACAGCTCCGGTTCCTGCCCGGCCAGCTGCTTTCTCTTTCCCTGCCAGGAGGCTGAGAGAGTTTCACTTTCGGATTCCCTGGGCCTTGAACGAGAGCCTCCGGGCCCAGCCAGGGCGAAGGACGTGACTGGCGCAGGGCAGAGGACAAGCAAGAAGGGGGGGCTGTCCCCTGGGACTCCACAGAACCATGACGGGCGGCTCATTTCTTCTCTGGCATGTTCGGTCTAGTCTCTGCTTCTTGAAAAGCCACCTGAGCCAGCTGTGTTAGGCTGCCTGCAGGAGAAAAGAGCCAGGGTCCCAGAGCACCAGAAAGACGGATGCCGTTTGGGGCAGGGGAGGGGCTTTCGGGGGTCCCGGCTCCCTTCTTCGGATACGGCTAGAACGCGAGTCCCCCTGTCCTTGGAGACTAGAGTGTCAACAACACAAAACCAGGGTGGAGAGTACAAATTCAGGTGTGGTAATCAAAGGTGCGATATATTATCAGGAACATGAGCGCCACAATAATCGGTCATACAAGAAGGAAAGAATAGGGGAACATACAGAACCAACACAGATCTCTCCTGAGAGTTCCCTCTGTATTGTGTTCAAACCACAATGTCAGGCCAATGACAACAGCAGGCAGAATTGGAGTAGATTAGATGCGGTATGCAGAGGTGTGCTGGGCTTGGAGAAATCCGGGCTGGCGAGACAGGAAACCGAAGTCTTGATTCGGTCCAGGAGGGATTTCGAAAGGAGATTTGAAATAGAGGGGCTGCTGAATTGCAACAGAGAACAGAGCTCAAGACGATACATCCCCCTGGACTGAAAACAGACCTCGGTTTCCTGTCCCATTACTTGTGTTGATTTCTCCACACCTACAACTCCTCTGCGCACCATGCCTATCTGCGATTGTCGTTCGCCTGGTATTGTCATGCAGCATCTGGAGCCACTCCCCTCTCGGAAGTACAGGGGCAGACGGACTGACATTCTAGCTGGAGAACTGAGCAGGGACTCATGAAGACACCTCCCCTGACACAAATCCCCAAAGATGCTGCTGGGTTCTGCCTCCTGAAGCCCCAGGTGTGAATCACTGCAATGCTCAAAATTAAAGCCCCCTTTGCAGAGTGTTTATGTATTTCAAACACCCTCTCCGCCCAGTCGGGGTCCCCAATGCAGCGCACAGGAAACCTGAAAGCATCGGCACAAATGAAAACATGGGAGTTACACCCCATTTGGTAGAGCCACGGAAAGCACGCCGGTTAGCTGTGTGTTATCTGAAAACAGGGGTGTCGCGGTCTGGCAGGCTAAAAATAGCCCCAGCGACTTCTCTGGGAGGGAACCCTTCCTCTCTCGGTCCCCACCCCCCACCCTCCTCGCCGGGAGCTCCCTGCCTGCCTCTGCTCGCCTTGGGGAGGCCGGGAGGAGGATGGGAGACCAGGGAAAGGCTGGGACCGAAAGCCGTTTTAAAAAACAATAAATCGGGGGATGAATGAAACGGGGACGAGGGGCTTGCTCACAAACTCAGATGCGATATCTAGGGGGGGCACCCAGACAGAGCCGGGGGAGCCTTGGTTTGTCCTCGCTTGGGATACGGGGTCCCGCTGTGGGCGCTGACCCGGGCCAGTGGGAGAAGCTCAGAGAAGGGGGGGCTGGAGGGGAGGGCCCTCGGGGGTCTCTTCCGGCTCTGCGCGTGAGTCTGATTCACCCGGCGTTCCCGCCAGAGCCGTTCTCAGGAAGGCTGAGCCACCCCCGGTGCCCCGTGCAGGATCCTGCCCTTCGGAACAGCCTGTGCTTTCCGCTCTCGGGGCTTCCTGTGGGTCACCGGAAGGGCAGGCTGTGTCAGGCCCTGGGCCCTGCCTTACGAAAGAGCCCTGCGTCCTCCTGCCACCAAAGCGTCACGGGGCCCAGGGAGCCGGCCCCGCTCTGCCTCTTGCAGCACTGGGCGGGGAAGCAGTGGGAGGGCTCCGAGGGCCACAGGCGTGCAGCAGGCCGACCTCTGGGTGGCTCCTTTCTATCCAGGCCTGGCCAGAGGGGGCAGTTCTGAAAGAAGCCTGAGACACGGAAAGCAAGGGGGACGGTTCACAGGGAAGGGGGAGCAGGAGGACCGCCGGCTGGGAAAGGACACGGGAGGGCAAGGATGCATGCTTCATGCGTGCCCGTGCAAAATGCGTGCAAGCCCCCTCCCCTCCGTGTCACACCCGTTCAGCACAACCCCCACCCCAAGGCCGTGGGGCCGGCTCAGCCCCAGCCTTCATTTGCCGCCGGTCTCCTGCCAGGTGTGTTGGTGGCCTTGGGGGTCATGACAGCATCGCAGGGGGGCTGCTTGGCATGCAAAAGGGCCCCGGGTTCGGTTCCTGGCATCTCCGCCCCAAGGACCTTGAGGAAGGGGTGTTGAGAGACCCCCCAAAGACCTGCTGCCAGCTAGAAGAAGAATTGGGTTTTGTACCCTGCTTTTCACTCCCCAAAGGCGTCTCCAAGCAGCTTTCCCTTCCTCTCCCCAAAACAGGCGCCCTGTGAGGGAGGTGGGGCCGAGAGAGCTCTGAGAGAGCTGGGGACTCCACTCTTTCCCCTGCAGCAGGGCTTTTGGCCCTTGCCTGGCACCTGGACACGGAGCACAGTGGGGAAGGGGGACCGTGATGAAGTGAAATCCCTCCAAGGTGTAGGTCGGGGGCTCACTGGAGATTACAAGCAGCTACTTCTCCACGACGCCAGAGTCCGAACTGCGTTGAGCAGCGGGTTGGACTAGATGGCCTGCAGGGCCCCTTCCCGCTCTAGGATTCTGTGACTCAGCAGTCTGAAGAGCCTCCGGGTGTGGTTCAGTTCTGCCGAACGGCTCTCTGTTTATATAATCCTCACATATCTTTCTCGCTCTCGACTTTGATGGACGCCTGCTGCTTCCCAAGAATCCCCGGTGAGAGACGGGAGGCCGGACTCCTGCATTCTGACAGACTGTGCAGCACCTTCAGCCCCCGAGACATTTGGGGCTGCTCCTTCCTGCGGCAAAGACATGCAGGGCAGGGGGAAGCACTCTGGCTTCTCCCGTTGCCATGTGCAGGAATCCTATTGCCTTTGGGCCTGTGGATCGGCCTGGGTTCGCATGTGCATGTCAACCTCAGACCGTTACCAGATTTGCTAACATCAGTCCAAACTCCCTGTTAAGCCACTCAGGGGTCTCCACGCCCTGACGGCTGCCCGAGGAAGAAACCTCGCCTCCTGAGAAGAAGAAGAAGAAGAAGGAGAAGGAGAAGGAGAAGGAGAAGGAGAAGGAGAAGGAGAAGAAGAAGAAGAAGAAGAAGAAGAAGAAGGAGAAGGAGAAGGAGAAGGAGAAGAAGAAGGAGAAGGAGAAGGAGAAGGAGAAGGAGAAGGAGAAGGAGAAGAAGAAGAAGAAGAAGAAGAAGAAGAAGAAGAAGAAGAAGAAGAAGAAGAATTACTGTCCATATGCAGCAGCAAGGAAACTGTTCCCTAAGGAGTCCTCAGAACAGCCAGAAGTCTGCCCAGCAAAGTCAAACAAAAAATGTCTGACATTTTGCAGGCAGAGAAGAGAAACCCGGGGGGGGGGGCACCAGTGAGCAGGGATCTCGGGCCGTGGGAGTGAAGCGTTGTCCCCCAAGGATCCCACAATCCTCACTGCGCCCCGAATTCTGCAAGCCACACAGAAAGCAATTCCGTGCAAAGTTGGCCACTTTCTGCCCATTTCACAGGTGGCGCACTGAGGGCCGGGCATGCGCAGGCCGCCAAAGGGTGTTCAGGGGCCCCCAGAGCATGACCCACGGGACACGTTGTGCCCGGAGCGGGCGGGTGGGCCTGCCTGGGTCCCCCTGGATTTCACGAACGTCTCGTGGGCCACCCGTTGGGCTGCAGCCAAGGCGTTGGAGCTGGTCCTGAGACGCTAAGAGCCCAGACTGCACGGAGCCGCCTCCCTGCCCTTATCGGCTGCGATCTCTCCCCTCAGCTCCTCAGACGGCAGGAAGGTTCCCCAGAAGGCCCGGAGCAGGCTGACAATCGCCAGACAGGCTGCTGTGATTTTCCGTCATGTGCATAATGGAGCCTGTCTGCCACTGGATTGGCAAGCAAGCTGGAGTTCTCCGGCAGGCGCGAGGGAGGGGAGCTGCCAACCACTCAGGCCGCCCCCAAGCGCCAGCACCCTTAAAACGGGGGGCTTTCAAGGGGAGCGCAAGTTGAAGGGGTCAACCTGGGCTTGTGGGTAGGGTGGGCCTTGGCCGTGGCGTTTGCAGGCATCTGCAAATGCGTCTTTGCACGGATTTTGAGGCCCCCCTGTTCAGCCCCTGGGGTTGAAGTTGCTCGTGATTCAACCTTCCTGTTGACTTTTCATTCTTCGTCCCACTTTGTTTTAAGGTGGGTCGTTTACGATTCTTTGGTCTGTTCACTGCCGGGTGGAAGTTGGCCGGAGAGCAGCAGAGGAGCAAATTAATGCCCATTAATGCGTCTCCATGCTTCTCCCACCCGCTTAGAGCATAATCGAAAACACACCTCATGGGGTGGGGCCGGTAACCATTCAAGCGTGCAGGAATAATTGTGCTTTTTAAGAATTTAATAAGGATATTTACGGGCTGCCAAGTCACCACCAACACGGCGATTTTCTCGGGACTTTTCCTGGAAGAGGGGGCCGTTTTCCTCGCTTTGCCTCGACGTGGAGGTTAGAGCACTGGACTACCATCTGGGAGACCTGGATTCGAATCCTGGCTCTGCCGTGGGACCTGTGGTCGATCATACATTCAGCCTCGCCTACCTCAGTGGGTCGGTGTGCGCATAAAGGGCAGGGCCTTGCCGGAAGCCTCTTGAATAGGGGCTTAATGAACAAGCAAAGCAAACCATCGCCTTGACGTCCACCCCTGCGAGGTGGTCCACCACGATACTCCCCCACGTTGAGGCTGCTGTTTTTCTGCGAGGGGAGAGAAACAATCAAAATGCAGCGAGGGGGCAATGGGCTTGCAGAGCATGGGGGGCGTTACAGGAACCCCAGACCCACTGTGGCACGAGGGGAACATGTCCCAGGCCGCCCTCGAAAAGTAAACGGGGATTTGAGGGCGGAGGGCGGGAAGCCGAGATCCTGACCACGAATCTAGGATGTATCCTTTCTCTGGAAAAGCTGCTTGTGTGGCACCTGTGCCTGGCACAGACCTCTGTGGGAGGGCGAGGCTTTCCAGCGAACCCTTGCAAAACCGTTCGAGCTACACAGGAAGCTTTGTTGAAGGCACCGGCTGGGGAGACCTCCCGAGGGCTAACCACTTTGCACAGCCGCCGTGGGGCTCCCACAGCCACCCTCTGGAGGCTTGCCAACCTCCTGGCGGGGCCTGGAGATCTCCCAGCATTGCACGAACCCTCCAGAGGTGACTGGCCTGCCTCTGCAGAGCAGCTCCGGACTTCCCTTGGGGGTCTCCCATCCAAGACCGAGAGCTTCCGGGGTCAGCCTGGGCTTGTCTTCACGGCTATCCTGGGTCTCGGTCTGTCCTCGGCCCCACAGATCGTCACACCCACACTCCGATTTGACCCCCTGGCCCCCAAACTCCGGCCCTAGGCCCTAGGGGGGAGACGTAGGCCTTCACAAGGTCACCAGCTTTGCTGGAGATGCTCGGATCTCTTGTTTCCTGGAACGCTTCTCCCCAAAAGAAAGAGAAGGGAAAGCTAAAATGTGAAGGGAGGGGCGGGCGTTGCGGGCCAAAGAAATGGAAGCTGGCTGGAAGGAAAAGAGAAGGTTTTAGAGAAAGGGCGGGAGAGCGAAAGAGAAAGCAGGGAGCCGGTTAGCAGCTCACGGGGCGTCCTGAGGAGGAACCTGGCTCCAGAAGTGAAAAGAAAACAGGTCAGGGGGGAACGCAGGTGAAGCAAAACAAGCATCGGCATAAAGGTGAGCTTGTGCTCCAGCTCTCTGGCCGACTCCCCCCCCCCTCCATTGGGCCTGACGTCATTTATCCCTTTGCATCCCCCCCGGGGGGGTCCTTCGCCTTTCCAGCCGGCCCCCAATTGCTCGAAAGACCACGTATCGATTCCAAGAAATGCCCTTTTCTTTCTCCGCTGGGTTGTCAATAGAGGCTCTTGTGCCTCAGAGGCTTTTAAAGGGCGGGGGGGGGGGGGGGCTAAAGCCAGCAGAGGGCCCTTCTCCGGGGGGCTGCTTGGATCTGCTTGGGGGGGTGCCGGTTCGGAGGGAGGACGGCTGAGATGGTTTTCGGGAACTCGCCTCTCCCAGCCCTGGTGGCGCCTGCTTCCAAGGGGCTTGTGTGGGGCGCTTTGACCCCTTCCTTGCTGCAGAGTCCATTCAGGTGGCCAGTGAGGGAGAGAGAGATGCCAATCTCCAGGTGAAGGCTGGAGAGCCCCTGGAAAGATGCCAGAGATCGTGTCCCTGGGCGGACAGGGCTGATGGGAAAGTGGACTCTGTGATATTCAACTCCTCACCCAAAATGTACCTAACCCAGACCCAGCAGCCCCTCAGCCGTTTTCAAATCTGGGTCTCTTCCCATCCTGAGAGCAAAACCTATTTGAGTCTGCCCTGGGGAGAAAGGCAGACACGGAACAGACACAATTATTCATCTTTTGCAGGATGCTGAGTCTGCCGTCTCCACCTTGCGTTGCCAGCGAGGTCTAAATTCACGCCCAGAACCTCCCATTCCCAACGAGGCTTGTTCAAGTCGTGGGGAGGTCCCCGTGTGGGTCTGAAGCAGCAGAACACAGCTGGAGTCCGGCCGTTTGACCAGCAGAGATTCATGCTGGGCCTAAACTCTCCTGTGTGGCTGAGATGGACATCTAGAGCCTCAGTCTTACCTAGAAGGAGGGGAGAGGTTTGTCTGGACGGGCTGGTGAGAGCCAAGAGGCAGGAGTCACCGGCTCCCTGGATGGCGATAAATTAGCATCCCAATACAAGATGAATAATGAATTCGCATACAAACACAGGAGCTAATGAATCCTGTTTCCTGGCATCTGAAGGCCTGTGGGTACCAGGGAAGCTTAACCCTTGACGAAATCTTTGTTGGCAGGAAGAAGAAGAAGGAGAAGGAGAAGGAGGAGGAGGAGGAGGAGGAGGAGGAGGAGGAGGAGAAGGAGAAGGAGAAGGAGAAGGAGAAGGAGAAGGAGAAGGAGAAGGAGAAGGATGAGGAGGAGGAGGAGGAGGAGAAGGAGAAGGAGAAGGAGAAGGAGAAGAAGAAGAAGAATTTGGATTTCATTCCTTGCTTTTCCACCCTTTTCCACAGCAGCTTGCCATTGCCTTCCCTTCTTTTCCCCGTATCCTGTGAGTTACGTGGGGCTGAGAGAGCTCTGAGAAAATTGCTCTGTGAAAAAAGCCCTATCAGGACTGTGACTGGCCCAAGATCACCCAGCTGGCTGCCTGTGGAGGAGGAGGGAGGAATCAAAGTTGGCTCTCCAGATTATAAGGCACGGCCACCGCCAAAGGTGCCCCGGACTCAGACGTTGTTCTGCACAGAAGGAAGTGATCTTGTTCCTGAGCAACCGATTGCAGAAATGAAGCCCCGGCGGGTGGGAGCGTGGCCAGACGCTGGATGGGGAGAAATTTAGGGAATTTCCAGGGTCTGGTTCTTCCTTATGGCCAGGCCTGGGGCAGAAGTAGAATGGCTCGCCTTTGTCGTGGACGGAGCGCAAAGGAGAAATGAAAGACCGGGAACCGGGTTCTGCCGACAGACGGGGCTTTTCGGAGGAATCCAGCCGAAATTCCGGATCCTCTGGCTTCACAGGAGAAGTGTTGCCTAAGGACCCCTCCCAGGACTCACGTGGGCCTGCAGGGGAAACTGGCTGGGGATTGGGGGGGGGGGTTGTCAGCCTGGGGTTGCAAAACACCATGAGAGTAAAATACAAGACCACAACGTCCAGCCCCCAAAGCATCAGAGGAACTGATCTCTGTTGTCTGGAGGAGAGCTGTCGTTCCTGGAGATCTCCAGGGCTCACCTGGAGGATGGCATCCCGATCCCCCTCTCCAGCATTTCATTCACACAACAGTCCTGCAAGGTAGCAGAGGC